>NC_048926.1:44603875-44825792 GCF_011077185.1 Oxyura jamaicensis
TAAAGGAGTATTAAATTTCCAAAAATATATTGTGTTTATTCCAGTACAGAAAACTGAATGGTCTCTGAAAGTTTTACAAAAATCAGTGAGTTCATTAGATTTTACAGAGGGTAAACAGTATTTAAAAGGAATTACTGTCAATATATAATATAATATAGACTCCTAGTATTCTGAACCTCTTTAAAAAAAAATAAGTGAATGTATTGCTGCTGTAAAATTCTAAAGCATGACTTTGCTATTTATTTGTTAAATCCCATAATGTCCATTCAAAAGTGACATATAAGAGGGCCTGATCCTGTAGACTTCTTTGCACGTGTATGCTGCTGTTTTTTTTCAATCGAGGTTCTCGTGCATGCAAAGTTAATTACACGTAAGTGTTTGCAGGGCTGTGCCCATAAGCTGCCTTTGTCTTGCGTTTTTTTGGGGTAGGTGATGATGTGGATGGGATTCTGAAAGAGATTCCAGGGGACTACTTTTAAACATGGGGGGAAGAAACCTAAATCCCTACTGTCTGCCTTAAAAGAAACAAAAAAGTGATATGCTTTGAGCAATATTTCTTTTATGTTATTTAAGATGGAGCTATGAAGGGTTACAATTGCCAGTGGAAAACGTACTTAATGTAGCCAAAGTTAATTGGTGTTTGTTGCCATAGCTGTCCTAATTTCATTGATTAACATGATTAGTCTAGTTGCTTTTGCACATCTGTCAATTTTTAAGTTTTCATTTCTAAAAGGTAGGAATTTAGTTATAGATACTTGTCTTAAATCAATAAACTGTCATGGCACTTTATTTGCAGTATTAATAGTGGAAGTAATCTCTTTTAAATCTCTTACAGCCTGAGAACTTTAATGCCAAGTTTTTTGCTCAAGGGAACTTCTATAATTAAGTTATGACCACCTGAGAATTTAAGTTTGTAAGGGAAACTTCATGTCTGTTTCAGCCAAATCAGCATATACATATCTGAAAAGAGACTTAAAGTTTGATTTTGCTAGCTGGAGAGAGATGATGGAGTGGGCACTTGCCTTTGCTTAACATCAAGATATGTACTACGTGGATACTTTCTTTGCAATGTGTATTAGGTTGCATTTCAGTGTCCAGAAACATTCATAACTTAAATTAGGTTAATGTGAACACGTTACTAAGCAATTTCTTAAATTAAACATGGGATTACATTGTTTAAACAAATAACTTCATTCTGTCAGCATTTTAGGTGCTCCCTAAAGCCAACTGTTCATTCAACTATTTCCATTAGTACATAAAATTATGAATTACTGTTGAAGCACTGTACTTAACTGACTGGTTATCCAGCCATTAGCTTATAAATAATGCTCAGCCACTGCACCAGCAACCCACAGCTCCCTGGTATTATCTGTTTATTTTGACTGTTTTCAGATTAGTACACAAGTCCCGTGATGAAGTGCCAGCCTTGCACTCCTTACACAACTGAATATCCCACAGAAATCACGGGTGTTTTCCTTGCAATAGGAGTATGGAATGATGCCATAGGTCAGTTAATTTTCCATATACCCTTCCTTGAAATCAACGTTTTTTCCCCTCTCCCTCCTTTCCTGAAGGAGAAGTTAAATAGCATGCAGCCTTACCAATACACAAATAACTAAAAGCTGTTTTGTGGAGAGTGGGTCCCTGCATGACTGATTGCAGTGATTTGCTCAACACCTGCTTGTCAGGAAGACGGGCTGTCCCCCATAACAGCTTGTCCAGTTCTACATGAAATAGCCTGAGCTGTGCGGAGCACAAGCTGTCCAGAAGGGAATCCAGGGGAGCCCTGTGCTTTGCACCTGCTAGATTGATTTGTGGCGTGCAAAATAGTATGGAAATGGGGGGCAATAAATTGAATAATATCTCTGCACATTCGTGGAATAAAATAAGTAACTTCAGAGCGGGACTTTTTGGTCCTGTTTTCTGCAACATCTGTTTTGCCCTTTGCTTCCCCCATCATTTGTAAAGCACTAGCAATTTTAAAATATCTTTAACTATGGGGGAAGTAAATGGTTGATGGAAAATACTGGAGTGAGTATGCAGCCTGTTTGAAAATGGAGAACCTAGAACACTGCATCATTTCAACAAGAAGACTTGTCCACATGCCTGCACCTGGAAATGAAACTGGATTTTATCGATGGAACTTGGATTTTATATAAATATGTTAAATGACTCCATGTACTCTGGAACATAACACGTACCCTTAATGGGGGAGGGGGGTATGAAATTAAGGGTTTTTAAGCAGCTCACTGAATCCCTCTTAAAGGTAAATAACTACTTAAAAAATGTTATTAAAAAGAGGGATTTGAAAACGTTAGAATTTTCACTTGAGAATATTTGTTTACGTATGTGCGTATACCAATATTAAAAATAAGCATAATAAATTATATTTATCCCCATTTTACCTACTTTATAAGGAAATTAATGTATTTTAGGCCTCTAATTTTACCCCAGCTGTGAGGGTGAATTTATAAGGCAATTGGTGCCTTAAATGTCTGTATTTTTTTAATTTACCTTCATCAGCTTTGTAGTTGCGTAATATGTTTTAAAATACCATTTTCCTTTTTGAATTGCATTTCTATTTCTCTCACTTGCATTGCCAAAAAAGCAGCACACATTTCTATAATCGTGAGAAAATACTTTTTGTTTATTTTTCAAGAGAGCTCTTAAGAAGTTCTGTTAAATTGAACAGAATTGTTCTCACCTGAAGCTGCATTTATGAGACAAGAAACAAATCCATTAGATGGATCTAAAAGTAATTATTAAATGTTATACCTCTGTGTGGAAGTACTCGTCAGAGTACTCGTCAGTACACATGATAAAATAATTCTTACTCTTTTATGTGCCATTCTTGGCATTGCAGAAAGTCGCATCTGAGAAACAGGAGCTGAATTTAGCACTTTTACCTTTTCTTTTATCACATTTTATCCAGTAATTACTTTTGAAAACATTAAAATTTCACCTATTAGGGTGTATGTTTGCCTTTTTTTTTTTTTTTAAGAAATCCTGCTCCTACACACACTAATAGTGTGCAAATCCTGTGTCAAGCCACTCAGTTTCTTGCACTCCTTCAAGCCAGCAATATGTAAATCAGATTGTAGTTTGGAAAAGTTAGTTTCCAGCAAGTTTCAGCCTGGATTTATTTTTATAGTAGGTTTTAATGCTCCTATATAGGGTTTTGCAACAGAAAATCTGGCAGCTGGATCCTTGCTAATAACTATAGAATCTTTTTAAATAGCACTGGGCATAATAAGGATGTCGTGCAACACTCATCCACTTGTCCTCAGATCTTTTAAAGGGCTTTTTTTTTTTCCCAATGGTAATTGTCTTTCACAACAGTTTTAAATAAAATCTCATCCATATTTTTCAAATCAGGAATAAAAAGTAATGGGATATGCTTGTTCTGTTCCACACCACGCTCATTGCCGTAGGATCCGAGTAGCTTCCGCAAGTGCATTAAGCAATGAACTAACATCTGTCATGTGGTGTTTATTGTCTCATCCTCTCCCCCTGGAGAGAGCTGTGTGCAGTGGAGTGTTTATGCTTCAGAAAACGTTTATTGCAAAGGAGAAAGGGTTACTTTTTTTTTTTTCTTCTTTTTTAAGTGTATGCTGCTATGTATTTGTACTAGAGCAGGCAAAACTGAAAAGCTTGCTATGCGGCTGGAGTGGGAAGTGCTGGTGGTTGTGAGCAGCACGTGGTTTAGATCGCCCCATTTAAAAGCTCAGTCTCTCCCCTTCAGGAAGTCCTTCAAGAAGTCTGTGGGGTTTGCATGAAGAGTTGCAGGAGGGAGGCTGCTGCCTGTGATCCTTGGTTGGCAGTCAGAGGTGGCCTTCTCAGGATCACGGGCACAGGCTGCAGTGGCTGGGTGAGAACAGTTCTGGTGGAAAACACTGCAGAAACAGGAGACCGGTATGATGGGCACATGATAACCTGTGCTGCTGCAGCAATGTCTGTGCACGGTCACTGCCGAAGTGCCAAAGGCTTATTTTTGAGATACTGAGGTAACTGGGAAGAGAAGCAGCAGCAGTTATGGAACTCAATCAGACAACTGGAGATTTTAAGTCGTGGTCATTGTGAGAGCTTGGTTTAAAAAAAAAAAAATCCAAGAGGACTGTGGTAGTGGATCAGTATCTCTCCATCTTTGGTCAAAGGAGACTGTATAATGAATTCAGACTCTGCTTAAACCCCAACATCAGCTGCATGGACTTGGGTTTGGATCTTGTTTCAGTTACATTTATTTTAAGGTCTTCTGTGATTAGACCTTGTTTGGAGGCAGGTGTGTTTCTGAAGCTTGAGCCCACTTAATCTGGTTGGTAGCAAATAAAAATAAGTGAATAAAAACACTAAGAATCAAAGAGACGTGATGTGTTGGACAGACTGTTGTAAGGATGTGTAGGCTTTGTTGGACACAGAAGACATCAGAGCCAGATTCCGGGTCAGAAGAAAATACTGCTAGCTGAGGTCTGGAAATGCAATTGATCACAAATGTTAAAATGCAGCTGACATAATTATGCATGAAAACACTCATCACCTGTTGTTCTGAAATGAAAAAAGGATGGAAAAGTGTTTGTTCTTGTGAATTCTAGGAGTAAAGGGTCAAGTGATGAAAGTACAGTTTCCCATCTGTGCTTTCGTACATTCCTCCAGGAAGACTTGTGACATTATTAGTGCTTTATGATGAACCTCTTATGATGACAGTCCTACATGGTGAAGCAGTCACGTACGCTGCAGCCATGAGATACGATTTCCTTTATCAGCAGCCCTACTGATGAAAGGTTGGAGAAGGAAGAAACTGCATTCAGTTTTCTCTCTTCTTCAGGTTCTTTCTCAAAATGATGCTTACAGCTTGTGACAGATACAGTACCTTTGTGCTAGGTTCGTCAGGAAGGAACATGTTCTGGTTAACAAGTCTTGGTCCTCACAAGACCTGGCCTGACAGAAGGAGAGTCTGGAAACTCCAAGTGAATGCCTGCGATCCATGAAGAACATAATCCGAGATGAGCTCTGGGCATCGTGTGTACTAGGCATAGGTAGAACAAATTTCTCTTCCAGAAATTTCCACGTATTTGCCAATTTCTCAAGTGGAAAAAAAGTTAAAAAAATAATAATAATAAAAAAAATACTACTTTAAGCTAGCCCCGGCTCAGTTCTGTTGCAAGAATATTGTATTGAAGAATTAGCTTGACTGGCACAGGGTACTTCCTAGTGATAGACTTTGGCACTTCCAGTGCTAGGTGCTGAGGTTACTCAGACAGTAATTTGCATCTTGAACAAAGCTTAGAAAAATTAATTGATTTTTCTTTTAGCAATATTTATTATTTCTTCTTTTTTTTTTTGTCTCTCTTTGTCCCTCTTTTTATGTAATACATACTGAGGGTTTGTAAGGGTTTGTATATAGAGTCAAAAAAAAAAAGGAACTCTGCAGGTGCTCTCAGTGATGGTTGCAGCAAGGGTGCTATGATAATGTTACTCCAACTTTTCATTCTGCAGACTGTCTGGCTTTGGGTTTTGGTGTCTCTTGTAGTCTATGTAGATTTTTTTTTTTTTCCCCAGCATCTCAGAGGGAATTCACTGGCCTGTATGTTCTCAGAGGATCTAAGTGATGGTCATTCAAGGTGAGATGGTTTATACTGCCTTTGAACTCAACATCAGCCGCATAGTTAGGAGTGGCTGAGACCTGCAGTGTTTTCAGTGGACTTATTCATAAGGAGGCAAGTTCATCCACATTGGCATCTGCTACAGTTCGTGTAAGACATCTTTCCACCACTTGCTAACTAAGACTTGTCAGTCCTCTGTATGAATCTTTTTAATTGTAGTAGTCTGAGTGTCTGGAAAATAAAATCAGAGTTCTCTTTGGCTTTGTTTTCTGCAGTTAGATGGAGTCTTTGCTGAACCTGAACTGCCTCTGTTGGGTTTGCTGTTTGCTGAGAGGGTGGTCTTGGTGTCAGCTGCTTTCACGTGCTCTGAGAGTGGGTAACCACAGGGCTGATACTCTAATTACCTCGTCAGGGACTGGGCACTGCCTCTTCTGAGGTCTAGAGGTAGCTGAAGATCATACTGCTGCCAGCTTCAACACCAGTTTGTGTCAGAACTACGCTGTCTGCTCACAGTTTGTGTAAGTTGTGGTCCCATGGAGGATATGATTTCAGAGCTGGAATCAAACTTTCTGCATCTACTTCTCTTTTGCCATGTCCAGTTCACCAGAAGCCAGGAGCAGCATGTGCTGAAAGCAGGGTAGTGAGTGGCAGAGATGATGATCTGCATAGAATAGACAATGTGTAGCCTATTATGCTTGAAAGGGAACTATTATGCTCAAGGGTAAAGTTATGGTGAAACATTGCTTTGAGAAAACTAGAGCTGAGGAAAAGCACTGTGTAACCTGACTGAACCTGCAGTGGAAGCCACCTGGTTTTCATTTTGCTGGCTCAGCACTGTGTTAGATCATAAAGGTTTAATCATTTTTGACATTTCAGTGCATTTATGTTAGATTGCAGATGTTGAATTTCTTCATAAGTGGATCTTCTCTCCATTAATCAAATTATGGGAAAATATTTTGTATTTTAGCTTAACAAAAAAAAAGTTTATGGACTGGTAGCAATGGCTGGCCTTTTAAAACCATTGCTGGTAACATGTAGCCAGGTTATCAGACACAGATCATAAAACAGTTTAAAATATTCATTTATGCTGATGATTCCTCTATTGAGAGTCAGCTTAAACTATTGATAAAATGAAATCCTTGTATTCTTATCTCAGAATATTGTAACACATATACCCACAGTTTCCCTGACTGCTTTGGCTTTAATGCTTCCCTACAAATATTTTTCATTTGCTTAGAAAATCAAATGTTAAGTTTCATGCATAAGTACCAAATGGGTGGGTGAGAATAGCACAGTAATGTCTGTACAATAGGTTGTGCAATGTTAACATCTCATGTAAAGTGTCACAGGACAAAAAGAGTTATGAGTATGACAAAATGTAAGCATGTAAGAGGTCCCAAGAGCCTTTTCAAATTAGGTATCCATAACGTTTAGGCAAGTACAGCACTGGTTATGCAAACATTACTTGATAAGTCAATGCTAATTTAGGACAGATTTTTGAGAAGGGTGTTTCAAAGAAGCAGCCACATTTGTAAAGTGTTTTTCTATCAACTCCTCTCTCAAAAATGCTGAATGAATTGCTTAGAATAAGCTTCCCAAGTTCTGTTGCTTTGTGAACACATTAGTGTTACATGTATCAGTTCAAATTGTAATTAAAATCAAGCATGCACAAAAACGTCTTATTGAATCCTCCAGAAGCCCACCCTAAATTGTAGCAGTGTCGTGTGGGCTAGCATTTGTTGCTTGCATATTGACAGTTGCGTTGTGATTACTACTATTTTTGTCATTTTATTCCAAAGGGAACATTAGAAGTCAGTGAACATCAAGTTATTTGACTTGTGTGTGTGTGTAAGCTTCTGCTGTTCTTTGGGATTTGTGTCCTTCATCCAGCAATGCTTCCATAATGTGTGGCCAGAAAATCAAAGCTGTGTATTTGAGTAGGTACTGGCCTTAAAATGATTTGTGACAGTGGGATGATCGTCCTCCAAAACCAAGAAATCCTTAATGTTGATGTTACAGAGAGGAAAATAACTGGGAAACTAAATTTAAGTGCGGCTTTTTATTAAATTACCCTCAGTTTCATTTTTATGTCCAAGCCGCACGAAGCAAGAGATACCAGACCTCCTAAATGTCCCAGAATCAGTATTTTTGAAGCAAACTTCATAGGAATTTCTATTCCATGATTTAATCAAACAAACAAAAACACGAAAATTCCTGTTTAGTCTTTTTGTTTTTAAAATAGATGTTGAAAAATTATTTGCCAAGCATGATAAGAGTACTCTGAGCAGACACTGAAAAGATTCGCACACAGTGGGAACATGTTTCAGAGAACTGTGGTTCTGAAGTAGAAGGTAATGTGTTACAGGCAGGTATTGGTTTTGTTTTTAAATTCAGTGAGGGGAGCTGATTTTTCTGCAAGAGGGAAGTCATAAACAGACTGACCTAAATAAAGTTAAGCAGAGCAGTCTGCTTCACTATGCACTTCAAAATTTTTGTCAGCCTTTGGAATACTTGGGTTTTATTTTGCGATCCAGTTCAAAGCATTTTTTTGTCAGCTGCAGATTACTTTTTTTTTTTTTTCTGTGTATTAATCAAACTGTAGACAAGTTCTTTCAGACTTAGACTCTCTTAAGCACAGTGTATCGCACTTTGCTAGTTAACAGCTGTTAGTGTGGACGTTTTTACTGAATTCGTATGTTACTTGATATGAGTACATTTAACCCTGGGGGGGTGGGGGGCGGCAGGGGGAGCCTTGCTTTCATTTAGAAGTTGTCATGCAGATGAAAACAGCATCTTAAGAATATCATTTGAGGTAAACAATGACAGAGTCTGTCTAAAAATGTTGAGTAAATAATGTTTTCTTGAATTTTCAAGCTGATAATCTTCTGGATGTTTCAAGGAAGGGGGGATTTCTTTTATAAAGATTTTTTGTTTAATTGCAGCCTGGAGAGAACAGCCCTCGAGGCAAATTGTCTATGTGGAGAGTTTATAAAGCGAGATTCGTTCAGGGACTCGTTTGATCCGTTCAGAATATGGGCACAGAGATGGCCTGGCCCTATAAATCCTGTCTGCTGGACTAGTAGCAGTGCTTTCTTATCTGCAATTAATGGGGAAATTCTGTCTGAAGGGAGCCATTCACTATTGAACACTGGGGTGGGGTTTCGCCCTTTCTTTCTTAAGAGAGGGGTGGGAAGGAATTCAGTTTGACCTTGGAAAATCTTGTAAAAATGTAAATGAAAAGATATGTTTTAGGGGACTACCTTCTCCCAGAGAAATACTGTAGAAACCTATTGTGTCATAGAAACTTGAAACTTTTTCTGTATGATTTTCAAATGTCAAATAGCATTAATTCTGTTTTGGGCCTCGTTTGCATAGTATTTCAGCCAGCATTTTTCAGTGTACAGTAGCGACATTTTTTTTTTTTTTTTTTTAACTTTTCCCCCCTGTTTTTGCTCAGTATAAACAGTTCCTTGCTGTGGTTACACAGACAAATATAGCAGAGAACCCTTTTCTGGGAGAAGAGTCTCCCCATGCATTTCTTAACCATTTTTGGGAAGAATTGATCTATCTGTGCATGTGAGAGAGGGAGGCAGTAGCTGTAAATTGAAGTGACATCATATATATTACTCCCATTGATCCGCTTTTAGACTAGAGCCAGGATAAAAGGAAATGGCATCAGGGAGGAAGTATGCTCATTTAGGCACAGATCCCAGTGTGATAATGGAGTAATAATAGAAATCACGCCACTGTCAATTGGTTGCTGCATTAGTCCCAGGCACATTTCCCCTCCGAGGAGGCTTTCAATGACTTCATTCAAGTGCAGGCTGGAGCAAATGGGATATTCAGCATACCAGCTGTACTACTTTAGTGATTTGTGTCCTGGCTAAAGGGTGCCGTGCGAGTGCTGGTGCTGCGGATGCTCAAGTAGATGTATCTGTGTCACATTTCATGGCTGTGAAAGGTCAGTAGTCAAATGTTTCAGTGGCATTTTTCTAGTATAAAGGGTGAATCTGGCATTTATTGCATTTGTTAATGTAGGATTGATAAATACGCTCCTTCGTGTGGGTGGTCTTCTGGGATGCGAGGACGACGACCTCTGTGGCTGCAGTGCCAGGTCTTTGAAGAGGCAAGATTTGTTTTCTTTGTGCTTTTTACAGGTTAGGGGTAGGATTGAGAAAACTCTCTGTTTTGTTCCAAGGTTATTTGTAGAAACTTTCAAAACTGCCTTGAGTTTTTTATTTTAAGAAAGCATAATGGTTTAAGTGTCTCGTATACTGGTGTGAATAAAATACGAAGTATGCTTTTCCTTAGTTCCTGGATATTTAGTATATGTTGAATCTCAGCCCCAGAAAGCTGCTTCGATAATAGCCTCAGTTATGTTTTCAATTTGATAATGTTTACATTAATTCTTTCATCTTTCCATTTTCAAATCCTAGTTTTGATACTCCATGTAATTTTCAGTTTGAGTTAGAGGTAAGAATCTAATTATTCAAACTTTAAAGCCACCACATCAGGTAATGCAAGGGAACCAGGGGACAGGCGGCAATTTAGTGGAAAGACAAAGTAAACTCCTTCAAAAGGCTGAGTAGTTGCAGGAAAGGTTTAAAGGCAAGGTAAAGTATGCAGTGTTGGGATACAGCTTTATAGTGGGGATGATGTTTAATTATATGGAACATGACAGAAAACTTCTGGTGTGCTTGATCACAACACGCTAATTTATTCCCTCTTTGTAGTGTCGGTACTCTCAGCTGGGGGAGGGGAAACCCTGGGAAAGTAATATGATTTCCATGCGGCAGGCGTAGTTTGGGACTAGAGCTATCTACTTTACAATATAAACAGATGGTATTGCAGCAATTGTAGCCGTCATAAATTCTATCCCTTAATATTTGCCACATTTCCTGGTAGAAGGGATCTCCTTTAAGAATCACGTCACAGTTGAGCATTTTGATTGAGTATATTCCCGTGCAGTTCAGAGAGATTTTTAAAAAAAAAAATTAACAGGAAGACCGAAATGTTGTGTTTGGGGTGTTATAGTTGTTTTTCAGAATGCTTTGATCAAGGAGAGAAATGCTGGCACAGTGTTTATCCTGCTGTATTTTGCTGTATCTGCGTTGCGGGATTTTTATGCACGTTAGGTATTCAAGGTGCGATCGCAGAATGAGTTGTCATAAATGAAAACAGCTTCACAATACCTAAAGCAAATTGACTTTTAGTTTTCTCCAGCATTTATGTTTTGGTAGCACTGAACAGCAAGGGCCTCTTCGTATTAAAAATAAGACAAACAAATGGAAAACAGACAGCATGCACCCCAAACAGTTTTCATAGTGCGAAAGATGAGAAGTAACAGGTGGATGGGACAACTAAGGACGGTGGCAAGGAAGATGAAAAATAATGGAGGTTTTTTTTTTTTTTTTTTTTTTTTTGAGTAAAACTTTAAGTGTAATTTTATGAAGATAGTGATAATCTTTGAAAATTTGCTTTGGAGATATGGTTATTCATAATGCTGTATTTGGGAAAAAGAAGACTTCCAAAACCCAAGAGGGATTTTGTAGCGGTCCGCATCCTGAAATTTCAGCTGAACTTTCTGTGTCTTTCCTTCAGATAGATTTTCTGTTAGGCAGAGTCTTTGTTTCTTAATGGAAAGGGGAAAAGTGAAACAAAATGTTGCTCCTTTTATTTTCTTTTTTGGAAGTAACTGGGAGAACAAAATGTAATAGCTGCGCCCACTAGTGCCACTTCAGTTCCAGATCTGCCCATGTGTGCTGGCTCTTGGACTTTAATTAAACTATGAGCTGGAAACTGGTGTATAAAGTCTCATCTTGGGCATCTGAGACGTGGGAAAATAACTGAGACCATGGTCTCAGATTTTTTGCTCTGCAGTCTCACATATAGATGAGTAAGAGTTTAACCTGTAATTCTGAGAAATTTTCACCCATAATGCAGCCCTAGACAAAGGTAAATTAAGGACATGTCTGTTGTTTTGCTGCTTTGCTTTTGTTGGCTCCATTTAGATTCTGTTATCTGAAACAATAGCTTTCTGTGGGTGAATCTGTATAGCAATTATACCGAGGATATCTTATAATACAATAACACAGTTGTTCTGTACCTCCCCATAGCACGTACTTACATATATATATTTAGAAACCGTAGAATAGTTGCTTAAATACATATATGTGTGTGTATATCTATATACATATGTGTATATATTTATAAACATGTATATATATATATATACACGTATTCAAGCAGCTGTTCTACAGTTTCTAAAAATTAAGCATTGCTTTCTAGTTAGTAGAGAAAGCTTTCTAAATAGGAGATTACCTTTCTGTATGTGGTGCTCTGCAACATTTCAAATTTTATTAGTGTTCAAAATGAATTCAGTTTCCAAGCAGAGCCACTTCCCAGAAGCCTTCACGGTTTTATTTTTTAAAGTGTCTCCCCACCCTCTATGCAATAAACTTAACGTTTTAGTGGTTGTCCTAAAATTGAAATAATTCAATATTTGTGAATGTCTGACTGTTTTTAACAAGTCCATTTTGCTGGCAGGCTTGGGTATCACTTAGAAAATGTTCCAGTAAGAGCCAATAAGATGCAGGATTTTTTTCAGTTCGTAGGAATACAACTTCAGCAATAAAATATGTGGAAGGGAATGCAAGGAAAACAAATCCTTGAAATCCTAGAGGTGTCTTCTCCTCCTTATTCTGATTTAGATATTAACATTAAATTATGTCAGACTGAAAGGGAAGGAAATGTCATATTGCTTAATTGTTAATTGTTGTATTTTACAGACAGCAGAGGGGAACATGGGCAGTGAGGTAGGAGTGGAGCATCTGCAAATGGGATAAAAATTGGAAGCAGAATTAAAATAATAGGATATTTTTTTCATTAATCTGGAGGATTTTAGAAGTAAACAGTGTTGGTTTCTTTTTCTTTGCAAAAGCTTAAATTCTTTCTCCCTTCCCAATTCTGATTTTGGTGCCCTATGACGATGAATAATGGGCAGACCTTTGGGGCATGTAACAAATTTGTGATTGAACACTGAATTTCCTATAGATGATTCCTGGTAGCTAGTATAATTTCTCTCTGATCTCTGTTTGAATTATTTATTTGTTCATCCAATAAGTCTTTTAAACAGAGCACTTAGGCACTTGCTACATCAGACTTCATGTGCTTTTTCTTTTTCAGGCTGTATTAGGTTCAACTTGAAAATGAGTCAGACAACTAACTGCTAAATATATATATGTGTGTATATAAGTATTTATATATTTATATATTTGTATATATTTATATACTTAAAGAGAGAGAGAGAGAGAGAGAGAAATGCCATCTTTTTCCGTGGAGTGATGGATGACTCCTGACTCTTCGTACTAGAATATGAGTCAAAATATGTTATAACATTGTTTTATGGGTCACTTATTTGTGTCGTGTTGTTCACTGTAAGCATATTGAGAAATTCCACATGCGACAGCTAATATTGCCCCTCTTAATAATTACACATGCATATATTTGGTTGATCCCTGAAATGATGCACTATAAAATATTCTCTAATTTTATTCCTTCCAAGCCCAAAGAAAATGTAATTACTTAGCATACATATTCCATAAAAATCTTAGCTTAATAAGCTATGATTATGTTTCAATAAGATAAACATGGTTTAGATCTGATCTGACTATATAGGAATGAAAGCCATGGAAAATGTGTCTTAACTGGGCCCCAGAACAAAGTCTTTCAGAAAATGGACATGTAAAACCTGAGGTTTATCAGCTGTAACTTCTTGCCATATTTCACACACATGCTGGAAGTACATAGGTTATAGCAATCTTGTCCTCTTTGGTTTGTTTCCATTTAATTGCTTAGTAAGTAGAGCTCTATTCACACATGGCATTTATTTTTCTCGTAGCTTCTCCCTGACCAGCTGGTCTTGCTTCTGGAGTATCTCTTGGAGGAGAAGACGTTATGTCCCAGAACACTACAGTGCTTAGAGAAAACGTACAAGCTCCATGACCAAGATGCTGAGGTAAGGCATTAAAAAAATCTTGCCTAAAATACACCATTGCATTGTTGATGGGGAATAATAGCGGTCCACTTGAATCCAGGCTTGATCAGGTTGTTCTTTCCTTGTCTAAATCTAAAATTGCACACACTTATTTCCAGTACTGTTGCAGCTCAGGATGTTCTCTGTAGGTTCATGCCTGGTGTGCCCCGCGAATAAGCACACAGAGTGAAAATCCACATGAAAGCCTTTTTAAGGCACAAAGATGCCTGAATTGTCCAGTATTTGTGTGTATGTGTCATGTAGGTGCAGGTGTGCTTGGATGCCATAGCAGGAGGAGAAAGTACAGCATAGATGTCATACACTGTTGTATGCGTGCCCGAGGAAGCACATTCAGTAAAGTGTTAAAGTTCTCACTATGAGTGACTGTGCATTACAGCTCAAGTTTGTTTTAGTTTTGTGTGTTGTCTCCAAATGCAATCATACCTACTCCAGTCTAAAGTTAAACTTCATTGTGGTTCGCCCAACTTGTTTCTCTCTGAGAGTTCCCAGTTCTCTCACGATTTGGAAAAGTTTGCTTTCCAGAGAGATTACAGCATGTTCTGTTTTAAGCCATGAGGTTTAAGGGGAAATCAGTTCTCTACAGATGCATGTAGCATGTTAAGAGTCACTGGGATTTTATGTAATACTGTACATGTACCTTATCCATCATAGCCACACATGAGGCTAGCATCCCTGCTCCAAAAAGCTGAACATCTTAGGGGGGCAAACCAATATATCCTTGTTACCACATACAAAGCTGGTCGTTCTGTAGTCACATAGGTGTCTCTGGATGGGAGAACTGTGACAATTAAGGCAGCAAAACTAGTGGCTAAAAGCACCCTTGCAATGATCGTGTTTGCTTCAGTACTCAGGAGGGGAGATAAAAAACATAAAATCAGTCATTAAAATAAAGGATGTGTAGTTAGCTATTAAGGGGAATATAAGCAAACTAATGTACAATGAGGAAGCACGGTAAACTTAACACGACATTCAACTCCTGTTTAATTAAAAGCTACTGTGAAGGCTGTGGAAAGTCAGTCTGCATGACCTACCCTGTTACAATTGGAATTTTATGGCAATAATTAAAACTGAAGGAAAGGACAAAGTCTCTCTTGTTACTCTTACGCTAAAATTGCTGAGTGGATACTTAGAAACACCTAGAATTCCAAATATTAATACAAAGGTTGATTGAACAGAGGTCTAGCTTTTTCTCAGGGGAAAAAAAAAAAAAAAAAGGCAACACTAACTGTTGACTGCATCTTTTTACTTTTTTCTATTGATAGGAGTTTCCAAATGCTAGACTTGTTTTTAATTAGTACTTGAACCAACATTTCTATTTATAGGTATTAGAATATATTTTAATCACATCTGAATACCAGGGAAATGTCAGGGGTTCTATAATGGGAAGAGAAATAAATAGAGAAGTAGATCAAAGTAATAGCTGTGGTGTTGCTGCTTCATGCCAGTGAATTGTGAGCACAAGGCCACAAGTTTGGGTTTCTCAGGTTTTTCTTTTCCCTCCACTTTCGTGCTTGGTTTCTTATTTGCAGTGTCATATGAAAGTACACAAGTGCTCTCTCAGAAATATTTATTAAAAAAAAAAAAAAAAATTATGGCCTCAGTGAAAGGAGCATAATCTCCATTTCATTTTACAAGGTGAAGCCAAGGGCTTAGCAGATCTTCAGAAGTACAACTAAGATAACATTACGATTAGCATTTTACCAGTCATCGGATCACAGACACCTACAGTCCTTTAAAGGGAATGTTATCTTACACATCCTCGCATACCTGAGGGTAGGACTATTCATGCCTCTGACTCCAGTATGTGCACAGGGGATTTTCCTTGTATAGTGACCCAGGGAAAAAGAACCGTAGTCCATGCTTCTACCTGAGCTGCTCTTGTCTAAACTTGGTTAGTGAAGACGCTAATTAGTTCTGGGGATCCTGCTGTGTTACTGTAGTTCAAATGTTTTTAGTCCTTGGACATCAGAAATGGATCCTTAAAATACAAGCATAAAAAATTGCCGGCAGGCCAGTAGAAAAAACAAAGCCCCTCCATGTCAGAGATTTTATTCAGGAATTCCTGTAAGTAAGATTGGTTGTCAGCTGTGTTCCATCCCGCAACAGACAGTTACGAAATAAGAACTAGTTTTCTTGTATTTGACAAGTAATGTTTATGTTCACATTAATGTTCTGGTAGCAACGATATGGACAGTAGTATGTGAGAGTAGTTGTACACAAAGTATGTTAATTTGTATTTTAAACAAAGTTTGTTATAATGCATGTAAAATATTACCTGCACCACTGGGAGTTGGAAGGTTTTTCCTGTACGTATTGTAGATTGCTAAAAGATTTTCTTACAGCATCAGAGGGGATATGTAAGAATAGCATTTATATGTAGAGCTGGTTACTGTTGCAATAACAAGAATGTTCCAGGCTTGTTAGTACTAACAAGAAAAAAAGTCACTTTGTCAAATAAGTTTGTTGGGAGGAGTAGAGAGGACTACACTCTCTAAAAAAAAAAAATGTTGCCTGGTAGAGATATCCCTTGTGGGTGTGAAATCAGTAAAGAACCATCCCCTTCCCTCTGCCAATTGTCAAAGGAGGGGAATGTTCTGTGCAAACACTCTGCTCTTGTATCACACAGCCATGGGAGCACCACAATGAAGCTAGAACTGGGAAGGTGCTGGAAAAGAGCTGCACTGAGCCTGGTTGATGAGAAATGAGATACACGTGCATTAGGCTTGTTTTTGCCTTCGAGTTATTTTACAGCTTGCTCATCTAGAGCCCTGTGTAGCTCGCTGTGTAGCGCCCTTTCCTTGAATTTCATACATGCTGCAAGAGAACTCATTTCTGGGGGTGTCTTTTTGTGCTGCACAAGTGCACAAGTACTGCGTAGAACATCTTGGTTCCCATTTCTTAAAGCTTTTTATATCTGTATTTCTGAAACATCTTTATTTCAACTTCACAGTTCAACACTCTTCTACGAAGACTGCATGCACCTGGCCATGTCTGCACTTGCACACAATGGCATGCAGGTTTGGGCTCATTCAGCAAAGACTGCCAGCAGCAGTATTTGGTGTTCCTGACTGCTTGTTATCACTTGCATGTCCAGTCTTACCAACGTAAAGGCTACACCTCACCTCAGGAAGGAGAGGACAGTTTGCAGCAGGTTATCTGCCTGCCCTGTTCTGAACCCTTTTTACCAGCCAGGAGAGGAGAGAGGTGTGAGTCAGCCTTTGCCTGGAATTTAACTGTTGAGCTCTCTTGAAGGAAAGCCCAAGATATATCCTTACTGGGATTTCCTCAGCAGCTCAACATAGTTACTGCCCTCTCTCATGTGAGGTCTCTCACCACACATACATAGCTTCAGAGAAGAGTAGGAGGTAGAGAGCAGTAGAGTTTTCAAAGTTGAAAGGCATTTTTCCATCACCTGTCAGTGTCCTGAGCCCATCAAGGCTCAGACCTTGTCAGACAAGTGGGTGGCAATTGCACAGAAGAAAGGTTGAGTCCGTTTTTCTTTCTCTGTTCCCGTTTCTCTTGCTATGCTCCTTCATGCTACATACATAGCCTGTATCTCAATGGTGCTCTCCCACAGCTCTGTGTCCAAGAGAAGCATTACAGAAGTTGGCTGCAGGGAGTAAAAAATGACAAAGTCCAGCTGGAAGTTCAGCTGATTGAGGAGAACTGGGATATGTTATAAAGCAACTACAGCTGCCATCAGACAGGGTAGCAGGATAAGGAAATTGAAGGCCAGTCTCAGTTCTTTGGTTTGGTTTGGTTTGGTTTTTGTTTGTTTGTTTTTCCTTTTATTTTTTTCTTCCTGAGGTGGCCGTTTTGTTCACATAGTTAACTTAATATCTAGCTTCTGACAGAACATCGATTGGGCTTACTTGGAAAGTTTCTGTTGCTAGTATTTAAGTCCTCTTAAGTCTGGTGACACCTCTTTTGATACAGTAGTGCAATCTTTTCATGTTTGAGCATAGGCTGCTGAGGACTTCCATTTAAAAAACTGGTATCAGTTAGTTACAAATGCCTAAAGCCACCACTGACAGCTCTGGATAACATTCGATGAGTCTGTTAACTAGCAACCACAGGATCACAGAATGGTTGAGGATGGAAGGGACCTCCGGAGGCTATCTGGTCCAACCCCATGCTCAAGAAGGGACACCAAGAGCAGACTGCCCAGGAGCATGTCCAGAAGAGCACTACAGCTATTTCCATTATTTCTGTTCTAACATCTTCATTTGAACGGGGAGAGGCCTATAACGTGTACACCAGATTACAGGACGTGTAAACGGCCTACAGAACAGTAACAAAGATGATAAGAAAAAGGCTGCTAATTCCAAAGGAGAAGGGCAGGGGATGTATGTGACTATCTCAGTCTTATTTAAGACTTGGCAATATTTCTGCGAATGTTTTGTACTTGCTGATGAACTATGTAGGACCAAGTGACAGAAAATACAGAATGTAGATGAAGCAGAAAGATTTATCATGTATTTCCCAAGAACTTTCACCATAGAGTTAGTTTTCTTTCTTCCCTACTGCAGGCATCACTTTCTTATAAAATGTCTTGCCTGTGCAGCATATGGAAAGTTGCTTTGTTAGTTTTTCTTGTCTCAGCAAATTGGCTGAAATGCTCTTCACTTACATAATGCTTTCCCTGTATTCAGGATCATAATGTGGTATATTTGGGGGAGAGGAAAAGGGGAGAGGCTGTAACTGTTTTTGCAGAAAATGTGAGTAAAAGGAGTTAAGATCATAATATCACAAGTCATGTGGGTGGCATAAAGCCATTCTCACACAACTACTTCATTGTGCCTGAGGTCTGCCTATGAGACCAAAGCTATAAAGTGGTGGCATCTTATTTCACTGACAGAAATCCATTCATGCTAATACAAACCATATAAGGTGCTTGGCGTCCTTAAAGTAGCAAGAGTTGGGTTTAGGACAAAATAACTTCTTTTCATTGATCTTTCCTAGCCCGTGAAACACTGGCAGGCACATAAGTACAAGTGAATTACAATGCAATATCTGTCTTCCTGCTTCCCATCTGGTGGTCACTGCATTAAGCTGAGCACATTCACGCACTGTACAACTCAGTGGTCCTTCAAGTTGTCACCAAGCATTGTTAGAAGGCACCCTCATGGAAGAAAGATCTGTAGAGTGCCTTGTAAAATGGGATGGGAAAAGGGAGCTGGTCAGCAAAGGTCAGTCCACGTGAACCAGCAGAAAAGGCTCTTGGTGAGCTTTCCTTTCAGCGCAGCCACTGGCTGGTCCTTCC
This sequence comes from Oxyura jamaicensis, assembly GCF_011077185.1. Taxonomy (NCBI): domain Eukaryota; kingdom Metazoa; phylum Chordata; class Aves; order Anseriformes; family Anatidae; genus Oxyura; species Oxyura jamaicensis. The sequence goes on from NC_048926.1 coordinate 44,622,795, forward strand.
ACGCCATATGCACTTGGGGCAGGGGTTGAGGAGCGATCTCCAGCTTTGGAGTAAAATTTGCATGCAGTATGTTGCAAGTACCTCCATAGGCCTGGCAGTCCGTGTTGACTAGGCCATAAACCAATATGCAGGCATGTTTCAGAGAGCATTGTTCCAGCTGAATATTGAAATGCCTGTGTATACGTGATCCTTCCCTGTAACCTATGTCTGTTAGTGTGAACCACCAATTCACTACATGAAAAAGACAACAGCTTAAATGAGTGAGCATTTTAAAGAACAAGAAAAAGACAAGTGAATACAACAATTTCTTGTTTCTGCAAAAGTAGAAATAGTTTCTGCATATAGTTTATGCAGGTGGTTTCTCACATGTAAACATACAGCTTGTTATTCAGTTTCAGCTCAACTAAGGAGGAGATGCCTTATTGTGTACACGAGAGCATGTTTTATAGGATCTACAAAACTGCTGTGAAAATTTATCACTGATGCAAAATAAATTTCATCTGCCTTTTCCTTTCTTCCTTCTTCAGAGTGCCATTAAGAGCTTGTCTAGATAGGTAAGATTACTTTGAAGAATGTTTTATTTTCACTTACCAGTTCAGTATTTAGGAATTAGGAACTTAGAAAAAGCCCCATAGAACCATCAGCCTGTCTGCCAGATCTGTTTCTGAAATAAATCAGATTTGAAGCTTTCACACCAAGCCATTTCTGAGGAGGTATGTTCATTAAATAGAAGAGAAAGAAGAAATGTGAGTTTTTATGAGGTGAGATCTCTGTACTAGTCAAGTCTGCTGCTATTCACACTCATCATCACATAAATATTAAATTTTACACTGCTCTTCTCCTCATACTTTTCCTGGCAAATACCTAGCTAAGAATATCTTACGGTTATTGGAAATCCTTCCCATTTTTACTAGTAAACAGAATAAGGTCAGAGTACAGTAGGCTAGCCCATCTCTTACAAAGTAAATGCATTGACTGGAGCAGCAGCCACTCGTCAGAAAGTCCTCTGTGGTCTTGATTGTTTTCAGTCTTCATCCTGTTACAATTCTTACTTACGTTGCATCTAAATGCAGTTTGCAGGCTCTTCAGCCAGGTGGTATCGGTATTTTTCTCTCTTCCTCCTCTCTCTCTCTCTCTCTCTCTCTCTCCCTATCTCTATCTCTCTCTCTCTTTCTTTCCTCCTCTCTATCTTTTCCTTCCCAGTTAAAAGGCAGCTTCTAGGCCATGGTACTTCCTTTCCAGAGGTGAGGCCCAAAATGCAGTGAGACCAAAACAATTGGAAAGGGATGAAGAAAAAAATGTTTCCAGTAACAACAGGGGGAGTTGTCCCCTGGGGCTGACACTGGTTTATGCGCCTGTCATAATGGAGCGGATGTGTTGGGATGAATTTGTAAGACTGATCAAAGGATAGTCTCAATTTGCCATGATTTGGGTTAGTTTTGATGCTATATGTAAAGTATGGGGACTTTTCAAACCACTTGAGAAGAACCGAAAACCCCTCAATCAGCATTAGGCCTCTGAAGGGCACAGTCTGAGCACCAGATTTATGGAACACTCAAAATAACTTTTCACCAGTCAGCACTCCTTATCCCAAACGCTGCAGGAGCCAGCAGCAGCACGCCTCTTCCAAGTGATCTCACTTGCTGCTGGGTGGCATTCACAGGAGTTTCCATGCCTCTGTATTGTGCTGGTGCTGTTCAGTTATCCTCCCTTATTTTTCTAACTGGTTTTAGCACTTAATTTCATCCTCATCAGGCGACCCAACAACTCTGTGATATTTGATGGTAGGAAGGAACCACGTACTGAATTTTGTTTATCACTACGGCTGCTACCACCACTAATTTTACTACTATTTATGCAAAGAATCTGCAGAGGGAGGGATTGGAAATAGTTCTTGCTTTTCTCTATTCTGGAAAGGAGGATCTTGTGGAGGCCTCTGGACTTCTAAAGTCAATCAGTCTCAAAGGAGTTCTGAATTGGGTACAACCGCTTTATTTGAAATATTATACAGTATTTCTGTGTAGGGCAATATAAGCCTAGCACTGTAATACAAACCTTGACCTAAAATTTCAAAGGTTGCTCTATTTGTATATGTATGATAGTTGCCAGGATGCTGAGGAGGATGCACTTAAAAAAATTAAAAAATAAAATACAACAACAACAACAACAAAACACTAACAACACCTCTTAACTGTCAGGAGTGGTTTTCCCCAGTTTTTTCATTATGAAGCTGGAGACGTATTTGTGCTTGTATGTTGCATTTTGCAACTGTGAATAAGATACTTCTTATTTAAAGTAAACTGATTTTGATCCTACATCCAAACAGTTCATCTGGTACTTCTGCCTTCATAAAGGTTGACTGCAAATACAAGTTATCCCTGGCAGGAGCCACAGAGCAGGAAAAAAAAACATGCCATGCCATAAGCTTGCAAGGTCTATATAGCACAAGAAATGGGGCAGTTTGAAACTGCTAACCCTGGCTGGTTCTGACGTTATTACCTTAGCCACACTGATCTGGTCATGCTGCTGAGTCACTGACTTAAATATATTTGTGTGAGTAAAATCCTGGTGTCCTCTTCTCAACTCTGTGCAATTTAAATACCTTTGGGGTTGCAGAGTCCTGGAGGGGCATCCTGCTGCATTCCAGGTGGGGTAAGCATTGCCCTGGGCAGCACGGGTGATTGTGTTCTTGGGAACCGAGAGGAGAGAGGATGACGCAAAAATCTGAAATGCAGAGTAGAATCTGTGTGTTCCCATTTCAGCAGCATGTTTTTTTTCTGAGCTTATACTATCAACATGTATTCCTCTTGACAGTTTTTTCCGGTGTTTGGGAGAGGGATGCGTATGAGTAATGTGAAAGGTCTTTGGTGTCAAAACCTCATGTTTAATTGTTTTGAAAATTAGAACCAAAGTTTTAAACTATGCAAAACTGGAAGGATGTGAGCACAGGGTGGATGGGCTGGCTGTGGACGAAGCCATGGAGAAGCCAGGCGGCCACGTTATTCACTGCCTGGAATTTGTGCCTCATTCGCACATGCAGCTCCAGATCCTGTCTGTGACAGTCATCTTGCCTGGAAATGACAGATGTTTGGACCACAGTCGCTGTGGAGACCACAGATAAAAGGAAGGCACTGTGTTTTTTTTTGCCTCTAGATATGAGAGGGAGGAGGCAGAAGTAGAGGAGAGAGGGGCACAAGCTGAGGATGCAGCTCACTGTTGTGCTGATGCTTGCAGCAGCCTTGCCTTTTGCTGAACGGGAGTTACGATTCAGTTATAATTGGTAACAGAAGGTTCTTGTGCTCAACATCAAACTCAGCAGAGCTGGGTTTCTGCTTCAGATGCATGAGTGTTTATGTGCTTTTTCCCACTACAACATTTGGTATTATAAGCCCAGCATGCTTTTATTTGCATTTATAAATAGCTTGTGTTGAAACGTATGCAAACACTGTACGAGTAGAAACTCTAGGTGTATTTGGCTTGGAAACAGTGATGGGCAGTTCTTGAACCACTGATGATGTTGATGCAGAAGCAAAATCATGATAATACCAGAGGTATTATAGCCACTATGGTCGCTAAGCATTTTGGTCAAGGTGTCAGAGGGAATTTGGATGGGGTTTGTACATCAGACAGAGAGGCAGTTGTGGTCTTACATTTTGGGTGAGGGGCCAACTGGGACATAGATGCATTCCCAAGCCTGTCTCACCTCCCTGACAGGGCTTGTCCCTGCGGCCTTTTGTGGCCAGAGGCTGGAACCCTTTCTTCCCTCTCCTGCAAGTCACATACCCTGTACCTCAGGGTACTGTGCTGCTGTCCCCACCACCACACGTGGTTGCGGTGCTGAGGCCTGCCATGGTGCCAGGGCATCCCCAGCACCGCGGGCAGAGGGCGGTTTGGGAAGGCAGAGCTCCTTTGTACTGCGGCGGGCCAGAAGGCAGCCTGAAAACAAGCAGCACCACAGCAAAGCCCAGCTCAACACGCATCTCCGGTGGAGTAGTTAAAGAGGCAACTGATGACATCGCTTCTGCCATCCCCATCTTGCTGCAAGCTGTGAAACGCGCTAACAGTCCGGCCTGCTGAACATGCACGGCTAAAAAAAGGCAGGGGCAAGGGGAAGCGCTTGGTTCCAGTGTAAGTAGTGTATTTATGTTTCTAATTAAGGCTTATTTAAAAAAAAAAACTTTGTTTTTCAAACTAAATGGTTTCACATGCTGGGTTAAACGCATCCTTACCTCACATGGCATTACAATACAGGAGCTACTCCCCCTAGAACAGAGATCATGGCAGCCTACATGGAAACGCAGTGGAAAAGCCTCCAGGCGCAGTGGGGATGTGCTCTTCCAGCAGGCGCTGTGAATGCTAACTTGGTGCTGCTGCACGTTGTTTTTCCCCTTTCCTCCTATAACGTCACTATAGATTATTGTCCTATCATCACATTATTGGAGGAGGAAAACTTGAGGCCAGCTACTGTTGTGTTCGAGCGCTCTTCTAAATGGGAGAGAGGAGAGGCAGGCGGAGGAGCGCATGGGATGTCAGCATTGTGTCTTACCATGGTCACTGATTCATGACGAGCGCTTTGACACCAGGAGAGAGACACAGACAGAGCCACCTTTTAAGAAGGATTAGACATGGCTGCTTAATTTCTCACATTTTCTGCCATCTTTTGGAAAACTTCTACGAACACAGATGTCATTGATCGCAGATGTGGCCCACATAGGGAGAAGAGTGTCTGGTCTCTAATTGGGAGCTCTCTTTTTGTAGAATGGAGATGGGGTAGAAAGGGCATTTGTTTTTTCTGAACAAGCTCTTGGCATGCACTTCATTGAGCCTTGTCCTGGGATGCAACTCTCCAGTCACTATGCCTTTCTGATCAGAGAAAGCAGCAGCGATGTCCTCTGCTCTGCTTGGACATTCCTAAGCAGCGTGTTTTGTGATTCGTAGGCTTCTGTGTGTTTATGTGGGAAAGAGTTCCTGTGCTGGTTGTGGATTAGCATATGTTTTATTTGGAAGCAGTATCGTGTGTTAGCAGTGCGGGGGACTCAGACAAGAGGGACCTGCCTGGTTGCTCTTCAGCAAGGCCTAGGGACTGCAGTAAGTTTGTGAAAGTCACTGGGTTATGTCACGGAGGAATGGTTCACTAGCCTACAATTGGACGGATGGTGAAGGGACAGAAAGGAAATCTGTGCTCATAAATCAGATTTGTAAAGGGGAGAAGTTTCAAGCCCATGCCTGTTGGTAGCTAAGGCTTGCAGCACCTGTGGGAACACACTGCCTGGCTTTCTAGTGTGCTGGGGCAGTTACAGCTCCAAATGCTGCCGGTTGTCCCACGGCCCACAGTTGGCCAGAATGCAGAACTTACTCCTTTTTTTTTTTTTTTTTTTTTTTAAAAAAAAAAAAAAAAAAGCTAGATCATAGCTAGATCATACAGCCCTTTCTTCTCTCTTATTAAATGGAGGCAGTTGCTGCATGAAGCTCCACCCAGAGCCTCTTGTCAGTGCTGCTGAGAGCTATGGAGAGGCAGGACTTGGAGTGTTTCTCCCCTGTCATGAACACCCATCATAGCATGCAATTGCTTAATCTATGCAGAAACAGCAATCAGAAGGAGCAAAATGAACTAAGGAAGTATGATATTGCTGCCTAGTATGGTATTCTGTTAAAACTACATTTTAAATAATTTTTTTTTGTTACTTCAGGTTTTAAAGTATTTTGACCTCTACATGGTTCTCCTTAAAATGACAAGTATCTCCTGACAAACATTGTTTTGATTAGCTAGCCCTTCATTAGCTTAGGGTTTCCTGATTGACCATGTTCCTGTTTGCTGGGCTGCCCATTGGCTAAAATACTTGTGCTGGGGGACAGAAAGGGGAATAGGATGTTGTCCAAGGTGACAGTAATGGTCCTGGAGCTACCTGAGCAATGACTGTCCAATACAAAGCACGGTGGGGATCCCTGAATCGGTCAGGCTTTGGTCCTGCCAGCCCTGCTCCCCCTGAACAGCAGTTCTTCCCAGCACATGCATTGCAAAGCAGCACGAGTTAAGGCTACCAAGAGCCATCTCAACATTTGAGGTGTTACCATAGTTTTGCCCACAGGTCTGGAAAATGATGTTTTTAATACTGGAAGGGAGCATTACAGTATACAGCGTTAAATCTTGGCACTACAAGGGTCTCAGGGAAAAGGTTTGCTATCAAAGATGCCTGCTGCAGTGGCTCTCTATCTGGCTGTGGTTTCTTTGGCCCTGCAGTGTTGTCAGAAGGAGCATTACCATTCACTGCCTGAGAAGGAACTTACACAATGAAGACTACTGAATTTTTTGGACCTGATTTAAACTGTTAGCTTCTTTGCTCAGACTCCTCCTGACAAACCCTTGGCATATACAATAATCCCAATTCCAGATCTCTTGTCAGAGTGATGAATCCGTTCTGCTTGCATTCAGTAGGTTTTTGGCTATTGAGTACATTTTTTCTAGATCGCCAATCCGATACTCTGTCAGCACAGTTACAACACACATGACTATTTCATTGCTCCTTAACACATGGCTGTTTCATTGCTCCTTTTGAGCTCGTTCAGCATCCCTGATCATCTTACTTGGTAAATGTTCGTGAAACCAAATTTACATGCTAAAGCATGCTTATACTGTGGTTTAGAGCATAGGAATGCTCATGTGAAATGCAGATTATATAGAATGAAAAGTCACTGATGCAACCTGCCTGGTGTGTTAAAGAGTAACTATTTCAGCTGTTCTTAAATGTTTGCTGTTGCAAAGGCAGCAGGGAAAAAAAAAAAAAAAAAAGCATTAAAGCCACTTAGCCACAATAAGGTTGTAAAATTTGCAGTTTTTAAACTGTAATTCGTCCATGTTAGCCAATTGTAAAAGACTTTTTAGGCCAAATATTGCCCAGTAACATGTGGCATTGCTCCTTAATTCTCTGAAAATGATTTAATATTTAAATCCAATTTGTGTGCATATAGAAAGAGACTGGAAATAAATTCTTTCAGATAGAACAGATCAGTTTTCTGATGCTCTGGGGATATCAGCTTCCTTTTTGTTAATTGAAACTAAACTATAGTAGGGAGGTATCATTATTTGAAAAAGTTTCATTGTATTTTTCTTCTCCAGATTAGACTAGAGTCTTGCAACTGAGACCTGTTTAACATTTGTGATTCTGGTTGTTCAAATATATATATATTTTTCAATCAGGTCTGAACTTATGCTTTATAAAGATCACAAATGCCTCCTACCTTTAATAAAGATTCCATTTTGGTGTTCAATAGCTCTTAATGTATTTCACATTAGCCTGTTTACCAGGATCTCTAAGTAAGTTGCTTTTGTTCTGTGATTTAGATTTGTTGTCTCATGGCGCCTGTTAAATTGGATCCAGCTATTAGCAAAATGTACTCATTTTCCCTGAAGCTAGTCTCCCATTCTGCAGACCAAAAGCTTAATAAAACCCTCCTCTCCTTCTCTCCACCTCTCCTCCTCTTCTCCGTAAAATACTTATTTTTTGCTTGCATACATATTATTGAGAACTTTAACAAGCTAGATCTCTAAAACAGAACATATGGAGCTTTCAGTGAGTATGTTTGTTTTAGGCTTCCCTGATTGTATGAGGCACAGGAGCATAAAACAGATTAGGCAAAGTAATTAATCACCTGGGTCAGAAAACAAAAAAATATATAATTTAAGTCCTCTTTAAAATAGTTTAAAATAACAGTTTCTCAGATTTGTTATTAGTATATGTAATTAGTAGCTTTTATTTTGCAAGTTGAGGCATGTGTTTGATGCCTGATACGAGTATACTCCATCATCCTCAAGCATCATTTACCAAAAGATCATGGCCCAGATTGTTAAAACAAAAGGACTGTCTTAGAGCTGGATATTAATTTATATTAATATAATTTATTATGTAATTTATTTAAGTTGAAATCCCCTCATGTAGCAATTTACTCTCTGAAAATAGACTAGAATGGTATCATTTTGTTTTCTAAATGTTTTCCATTGCACTGTCAAAATACAGGTGATGTTTGAGTTCCTAATAATGTTGTACACTGATGTGTATTCTTCCAGAAGTCAAATTAAAAGGTAATGTGAGAACACTTAAGTTACTTGTATAAGCTTCTAAACTGGAGATTGTGTGCTTTATGACAGTAGCAGCCCTTCAAGATATTTTACCTAGATGTTAGCCAACACATAGATCTTGATGCAGCTGGTATTTGTGAAAACCTATCAGTGGTTTTCAGTCATCACACCTAAGCAAGTGGTTGTCTGGGTGTCTTCCTGCCACTGAGGTGTGGCTCAGAAATGCACTGCTCAGATGTGTGGTGTCTCACAAACCTCAAAGAAGTGATCCCCGTTTAACTCAAGAAGGTGGTTGCTCAAATGTTGGCACCAGTGATGAAAGCTGGATGGGAGGAAAGAGACAAGTGGTGGGTCATGGACTGGAGGTGCTACCAGGCCCCTGCCACCTCTCCCCGTGCCTGGGAGGGCTCGTCAGTCTGAGGCTGGGAAAACCAGCAGCATTTCCAGCTTTGGTACATATGTCCTGCAGCTGCTGGACCAGCGAGAGGGTGGGCAGACGGCTGCACGTGCGTGCTTTCAGCCAGCAGCAAGGGGAAGGATGGCTGTGAATTGCTTTTTGGGTCCGTCTGGTGCCGAGGAGCCAGCCAAAGTGACATACGGTGCGCATCTCTGCACCGTGGGGGTGAGCGCTGAGAAATGTGCAGAGGGAGAACTTGGAGGAGATTAATGATTTTTTATTTTCACCACTGAGTATTTGCTCCTGGGAGGAAAGGAAAAGCCAAGAAGAGCGTACACAGGATGTGGTACAGTTAGCTCGGTCCTACCACAAACTACTTAGCTTTCAACATTTCCTTTTGATAGGGGTTTGTTAGAGGGCCTGTTCGCATGACACATTCATTACGCTGCAAAGCTGTGGGGCTTCTCGTGCTCCAAGCGCTGGAAGAGACACTGGGAACCAAACTTATTTTTTTTCTGTCTTCCTCATACATGAATAAAGTTCTCGTCTGTGCAGTATGAGCCTAGGGCTTGGATTGTACCAGAAAAAAAAATACTTTTCAGTAGTGCTCATGTCCAAGAGGCGACCGCGTTCGCTCTGGCAGGAGCTGTGTAACGTGGCGGCCCGCGCACCATGCAGGCCCCGCAGGACAGCAGCCAGGCTGTGCCCGCTCAGGCCACCCTTGAGGCTTCAGTGGCATTGCCGAGCAGGTCACACCGTGCCCCTGCCACATGCTGGGACAGTCTCTGTGCCCACAGCTGCCCTGCGGGTCCCTGTAGGTTGCTGGGAAGCTGTGGTCTGGCTGCCCCCACAGCTGGTTTTTACGGGCGCCTCAGCAGTGGCTGGTTCTCCTGCAGCTCGCCGTGCTGTGACGGCATTTGGGGCTTTTCGGGAAGCAGGAGGCAAACGTGTAATCTGAGGATAACAGACGTGCTGCTCCTGCCCCAGCTGGCGAGCCTCCAGCACTTCAGGTCTGGGAATGTGCCAGGGTTTGTAATGACCCTGAGAAAGAAAGAAAGAGAAAAGAGAGAGAAAGAAAAGTGTGTGCTGTACCAAATCTCACTGAAAAACCAATGCTTTTCTTTCAAACCCTTTGAAAGGAGGTGTACTGCCAGGAGTGGGAACCCTATGGAGGAAGGGGTGATTAAGGAAAGGATACAGCTTAATTGTTCTTTGTTTTGCAAAACAGTGGGAATTCAGATAATCAGGCAGTGATAAAAATGTAAGGCAGACGTGCACAACGTTAGTACATGAGTAAGCAGAAGCACGTGAGTCCATCCACACCGACAGCTTGTGCTCTGCTCACCATGCAGGTGTTATGGTAACAATCACAAAGGGAGTGTTTGCACTGTGCAAACCAGGTAGCCTGGGTTGTTATTCAAAGTACTTAGAAATTTCGGCACCTAAGGGCCTCTGACTATCTCCTGTAGAATCCTGTAATTATTAATGCTTTAATAATGACACGCGGGGAAAAAACAGCTTCACCAGGAGGTATGAAGAGAGCCCCATCTCAGAATACTTAGTAATTTGTTTGTTGGACATTCTCACCAAAGGCATGTTTTCAGATCTTGAGCAGACACAGAAACTGAACTTGATGTCTTGCCTCCCAGATAGGTGCTGTGGGTGCTAGGCCACGAGGCAAGGAAGCTTCCCTGGACCTGCTGGCCACGCTGTTTCTTATACAAGCCAGGATGCTGTTGGCCTTCTTGGCCTCCTGAGCACACTGCTGGCTCATATTCAGCCGACTGTCAACCAATACTCCCAGGTCCTTCTCTGCCAGGCAGCTTTCCAACCACACATCTCCCAGCCTGTAGTGCTGTTTGGGGTTGTTGGGCCCTAGGTGCAGGACCCGGCACTTGACCTTGTTGAACTTCATACCGTTGGCCTCGGCCCATCGGTCCAGCCTATCCGGATCCTCCTGCAGAGCCTTCCTACCCTCGAGCAGATCGACACACGCACCTAACTGGGTGTCATCTGCAAACTTACTGAGGGTGCACTCGATCCCCTCGTCCAGATCATCAATAAAGATATTAAAGAGGACTGGTCCCAGTACCGAGCCCTGGGGGACTCCACTAGTGACCGGCCTCCAACTGGATTTAACTCCATTCACCATGACTCTTTGGGCCTGGCTACCCAGCCAGTTTCTGACCCAACAAAGGGTACGCCAGTCCAAGCCATGAGCAGCCAGTTTCTTGAGGAGAATACTGTGGGGAGCGGTGTCAAAAGCCTTACTGAAATCAAGGTAGATCACATCCACAGCCTTTCCCTCATCCAGTAAGCGTGTCACTTTGTCATAGAAGAAGATCAGGTTCGTCAAGCAGGACCTGCCCTTCATAAACCCATGCTGACTGGGCCTGATCGCCTGCTTGCCCTGCAACTGCTGCATTATGACACCCAAGATAATCTGCTCCATGAGCTTCCCTGGCACTGATGTTAAACTAACAGGCCTATAGTTTCCCAGGTCAACCCTCTGGCCCTTCTTGTAGATGGGTATTGTGTTTGCTAGCCGCCAGTCAACTGGGACCTCCCCTGATAGCCCGGACTGCCGATAAATGATGGCAAACAGCTTGGCCAGCACTTCCTCCAGTTCCCTCAGTACCCACGGGTGGATCCCATCTGGCCCCATCGACTTGTGTACATCCAAATGCAGGTCGCCAACCATTTCCTCGTGGATTGTGAGGGCCACGTTCTGCTCCCCATCCCCTTCCACCAGCTCAGAGTACTGGGTATCCAGAGAACAACTGGTCTGGCCACTAAAGACTGAGGCAAAGAAGGCATTAAGCACCTCAGCCTTTTCCTCATCTCTGGTCACTAAGTTTCCCCCCGCATCCAGTAAAGGATGGAGATTCTCCTTAGTCCTCCTTTTTGTGTTGATGTATTTATAAAAACATTTTTTGTTATCTTTAACGGCAGTAGCCAGATAGAGCTCCAGATGAGCTTTGGCCTTTCGAATCTTGTCCCTGCACAGCCTCGCAACATCTTTATAGTCCTCCTGAGTGGCCTGCACTATTTTCCAAAGATTGTAAACCCTCTTTTTTCTCCTAAGCTCAAGCCACAACTCTCTGTTCAGCCAGGTCAGTCTTCTTCTGTGCCGGCTTGTCTTTGGGCATGTGAGGACAGACCGCTCCTGTGCCATTAAGATTTCTTTCTTGAAGAGTGCCCAGCCTTCCTGGACTCCTCTGCCCTTCAGAACCACCTCCCAAGGGATTCTGCCAATGAGTGTCCTGAACAGCTCAAAGTCAGCCCTCCAGAAGTCCAAGACAGCGGTCTTACTGGTCCCCTTCCTGACTTCACCAAGTATCGAGAAGTCTACCATTTTTCGGTCACTCTGCCCAAGACAGCTCCCGACCACCACATCTCCCACCAGTCCTTCTCTGTTTGTGAAGAGAAGGTCTAGCGGGGCACCTCCCCTGGTAGGCTCACTAACCAGCTGCATTAGGAAGCTATCTTCCATGCTCTCCAGAAACCTCTTAGACTGCTTTCTCTGGGCTGTGTTGTGCTTCCAGCATATGTCTGGAAAGTTGAAGTCCCCCATGAGAACAAGCACTGACAATTTCACAACTTCTGCCAGCTGTCTGTAGAACTCCTCATCCATCTCATCATCCTGGTTTGGGGGTCTATAACAGACCCCCATCAGGATGCTTGCCTTGTTGGCCTTCCCGCTGATCCTAACCCATAGGGACTCCACCTTATGATTCCCAGCCTCGAGTTCCACAACATCAAAACACTCTCTAATATAGAGAGCCACTCCACCACCCGTTCTGTGCTGCCTGTCCCTTCTGAAGAGCCTATAGCCAGACGTTGCAGCACTCCAGGCCTGAGAGTGGTCCCACCACGTTTCCGTGATGGCAACCAAGTCATAGCCTGCCTGCTGCATGATGGCTTCCAGCTCCTCTTGTTTGTTACCCATGCTTCGTGCATTAATGTAGATGCACTTCAGTTGGGCCATTGCCTTCTCCCCCGGCCTTCCCATTGTTCCCCCTGGCACACCTCCAGCTAGCTTTATTTCAGCCCCGTCCCCCTTCTTACCTTGTTTAAAGCCCTCTCAATGAGCCCTGCCAGCCCCTGGGCCAGGATCCATTTTCCCCTTGGAGACAGTTGGGACCCGTCTGCGGCCATCAGGCCAGGTGCTGAGTAAAGCACCCATTTAATTCATAAGCTGCGTTCAAACTGTGTCATGTAACAGATAAGCTGGGAGGAGATTCCAGCAACTCAGAAGGACTCTTCCAGGACCTCTGAGCATTTATTACTTGTTAATCACATTAATGGGGTTATCCTCTAATCACATACGACTAAAACTTTCTTGAGACTTAAAGTTAGGAAGGATTAGGATGATAAGGAAAGTATTTCCAAATACCTTATTTTCCAAAGCAGTAAGATATTTAAGTATCAATTCTTTTTCTTCATTCCTGGCTTCCATTCTTAATGTTATTGGTAAATCGGTCATTCAGAAAAAGGTTCATGCGCAGTGACTTGATATGAGCACAGTTTGGACTTGGTTTTGAAAAATATTAAAACTGCTTACATTTTACTATATACAACGTGATTGTTATTAGGTGCCCCATCTCAAAAAAGATAGTAAGACCACAGGGTAAAACAGAAGGAGCAGGAGGGTGGGAGGGTTTTATTGCACTCCGTTGTTTTCCTTTAGATCAGTGCTGTTCCAGTAATAGACTAAAAAACATCAGCCTGGTCACTGCCTACAACTGCAGAACCCTTGCTAGAGTGAGTGTAAGATGACTTTTAATCCACAGGAGTGTTGAAGAACAAAGTCAGAAATTTAAAGGCAACCAAAAAAAATGGGCATTTCAAAGTCATGTTATTCACGCTACTTAAATATAAATATTTTTCAATTGTGATTGGCTTTAAAAACTCCATAATTTTCATTACATTATGTTAATAACTGTTTCCATCTATGTGCATTTGGCAGAACAGCCTAGATTTTCAAGTGTAGACAGATTTTGAACTCTTTGAAAGGTGTTTAAAATCTGTACTGGCAAACGGTGGTAGCAAAACTATGTTACACTTAACTGAACCTTGCTGCATGGTTTTATATCTGGCGCTTATGCTTTTAACATTAATTTAATTTGGTACAGTATTATATTTAAGCGTTTTTATTACTTGGATTTACACTTACGTAGAGGAGATGATTAATTCTGTCTTGTGGCTCTTCTGGGCATTTCTAGCTATTGTCTGCCTCTCCTGACTCCATACCCTACTTCTAACAGTATAAAATGTTTAGACAAATACAAAGGAAGGAAAATAACGTTTAGACAAACTTAAGTCTATACTAGAAAAATTCAAGGAGAAGATGCTGCAAGTTGGTGTCAGGATATGGATTAATTTACTATTCTAGAGTGAGAGGTTTGTCCTTGGGTCTTGTGGGGTTCTGAAGCCCAGAAAGACACAGATATAATTTCTTTTTTTTTCTTTTTTTCCTCTTCCCAAAGGTTCGTCATCGGTGGTGTGAACTTGTTGTTAAACACAAATATGTGCCTGGATATGGAGATGTTGAGAAATTTCTCAGAGAAGATCAGGTCAGTTACATGCAATTAGCATTTTCTAATTGCTTTTCTGCACCTTTTTGAGACCCTTAATGTGAAACTGAAAATAATTTTAATATATTTTCTTGCTGGAGACGGTTAAAAAGTGGAGCGTGTATTCAGTTTTTGCTCTTTCCTTAAATAGTGCAATTTAAGGAATCTGCCTAGGTATACTCAGCCCCACCTAAGCATGCTGATCATCTGTAAAGTGGTAAAATAGGTTATATCCTCTTCTTCTGTTTCCATTATACAAGCCAGAGGTAGCAATGATCCTTGCCAATGCTAAGAAGCATTTTCCTCAATTTGCAGGTTGACAAAGGCAAGTCTAGCTGTGAATATTCACACACATAGATATGAGTTTGGTGCAAAACAGCGACTGAAATTTTCAAGACGATGTACAGATTGTCTTAAAGGAGAAGCATAGCGCAAGAATATCCATTCAAGGATACATCTCCACTGTTACGAAAATGCTATGAGACCATTCTGAAAGTCTTAAAATGCCAGCTATATAAAATGTCTTTACCATAGCTAAGCTATTAGGAAATTACAGTTGTAATTGTACCTCTGCCTTGTTCTTTGGATTTCACTTCACATTTGTTTTTATTCACTATGAACTCTATAAAGTCAAGACCTTCACTGCCAAGGATCACAGGTATATTTAAAATAATATGAAAAAAAAAAAAAAAAAAAAAAAAACAAGGAAAGAAAACATTGCAAGGTATATGAAAATCATTGAGAGAGATATTCATGCCTTTTCCTTTCATGCTGACGGTAAACAAAGCCATTTACAGCCTGTGAGCTTTTTTTGCTTTCAGACAAATAAATACGTTTTGTCACAACAGCATAATGAACTTACAGCAGTCTCTTATGCTCTTTCTTCCAGCTCTGGAGTATACCTCCTATTTATATCTCAGCCAATAAACAGTCTCAAGACTTCCTGGCAAGCTCTTTATTTGATTTAAAAAAAAAAAAAAAAAGTAGCATGTAAAAACAGTATTTATGACAACAAGGAATTTATATATACTGTGCATATTTTTATCATATGGGATGATGCAGGTGTCCACCAGCAGAAAGGCAAAACAAAAATCCTGAAGTTCATACAAACATACTGAATTGCATTACGTTTAGAACAGATACAGTGCCAAACAAAAACAAATGTTTTCTGCAGTGCAGGGAAATAATTTCTGCAATATTTTTTTTCATGTAATCCTCAATATCTTTCATTTATTCCAGCAGTGGAAACAGTTTATAACAAAAACAGGTTCTGGAATTATTACAACTCAAATCAGAGTAGTTGTATGTCATTACTGATCATGAAAGACTTTTTTTTTTTTTTCTTTAAAGTCTGGGAAAAATGTAAATGTGACTATTTAATCCTTTCCAGGATTACGGTGTTTTTACTGCATTTTAATGTTTAGGTTTGGGGGAAAATTATTAATATTGGGTAGAGAAGATAATTCGTATTTGGAACAAAATTCCAACATTTTGAAATTCTTTATGAAAGCAGCTTGAGCCCAGCTCCAAGGTAGCGTTCCTGGTGCGATCTGCAGCTGCAGATCCTGGAAACCTGGGCTCTGTGAATTCAAAAGAAATGCCCATGGTTAGGGCACTGTCAAAGTGTCTGACAGATTCCTGTCTGTTTGGGACCTTTTCCTTTAATTTCAGTCACTGTTAAACTATAAACTTCCCCTCTTGTTGAAGCTTAATTTTTAATCTTAAACACTAGAAATTGTGAGGAATTATATTACAAATCATTTTTTTTTCAATACTATCCATATTCTTCCTCTTATGCAACTGTCCAAGCATTAAGTTTGCAACTGTACAAGTTAATCTGCTAAGCTGCTAAGTTTTGTCATATATATAATATATGCCACATGTAACAGTTATATATAATATATGATTATACATATAATGTATGCCACATTTAATAATTATATATGTGGCATATATATAATATATGCCAAATGTAACAATTGCATCATATATGTAACATCACACATCTTATGTATATAAATAACATGTCATATATCTGGCACGTATTGCATACATAATATTGTGTATGGCATATATGTAATAATAACATACATATAGTATTTTGATAAGTGCAGCTTAACACTTATGGAACTCCTATAACAAGATGCAAAACTTGTATCTTCAGAAAAAAAAAAAAGGCAATCCCCAATGTGTTTCCCATGAAGTCAGACAGTGCTTTGCTACCTGCCATCAAAGGGGCCCAGATCTTACCCCCAGGTACTCCGTTATCTGGAACGAGCACTAAGGGACAGCCTGCCTTCTTACAGAAGGTTAAGCTGTATTAAAAAAAGGCTCTGAAACACAGACCTGGCCACAGGTGGTTGATTTCCAGCTACAGCATTGCCAGACGGAGATTTCAGAGTGGGGTGTTTCAACCACTCTGCTCTTTATTAGTGCGTGTGGAAACATCCCAACTGGAAAGAAAATGTGTATCCTGTTGAAGGAAGGACAAGCTGTTTTCTTAAGGGGCATTTGGAAGTACTTCAGGTAGTGGATAAAAGAAAACAGATTTCAACTTCAAAAGTGGCAAGAAAAATTGAGTGAGAAAGCATTTGCTTGTCACAACACAACATACATTTCTTAGTAATGTTCTTTTTTTATACACTCAACACAACATATAGGCAATCTTAGGCTACAGAGAGCCAAAGAAAACTACATTTTTGGGGGGGGGTAGGGGGGGGGGTAGGTATGCTGTTGAGTATAAGGCTTTTTCCATGGTGTTTTTGAATTAAGTGGGTACTTGGAGGTCAACAAAATGAAAACTGTTCAACTATAACTGGTGACAGGATGACTGTGTGTTGTGTTGCTCTTTCAGGCCATGGGTGTGTATCTCTATGGTGAATTAATGGTGAATGAAGATGCAAAACAACAAGAACTTGCATACAAATGCTTTGCTGCAGCACGAGAACAAATGGACATGTCCTCCGCCAAAGTGGTGGCAGAGATGTTGTTCTGAAGAGGTGATTTTTCTTTTTAAATTAAATAACCTTATTGTGCCTTATAAAGAAACTCACTAAACACTGTAAACTTTGGCAAACCACAGAACTTGTGGCAGCGTATTTAAACAAGAGTTAATTTTTGAATTATCTTGGTTTTTCTGTTTTTTTTTTTGTTTTTAAGCCCAGCTGCTGGAGCAGTGAGTTAGATATGCATAGGCACTGGCTGGAGAGCACGGAGGGGCGTTGTTGTAAACTTTGTAATGGATTGTACAAGAGGCAACTGTAAGTCAGAATGGCCGGGGAAGGTCAGGCTCCACCTGCAGTTGTTTTCCATTCTGTATTCTGAACTCCATCTACAGCATACACAAAATTGCAACTGTGTGAGAAGCATTTCTGCTTAACAAAGCTGTGTGCTGACTTAATAGGTAGCACAAACTTTGAAAAGAATCTGATCCCACAACAGAATTGTCAAGTTGTACACTTGCAACCAAACCTGAATCGTGAGAACTATTTGTTAATTCAAGCACATTAAGCGTAGTCAGGTCTTTGAAGAATGGTTCTAAGGTAAGAACAACCTTAACATAAAGAAGCTGGTTAATGTCATACATAATCTAGCTTGTTTCTGAAATTAATGGGGAGGAATCAACAGAAAAAGCAAAATTGAAAGAAATGTTCACAAAATAAAGATTGCTGCAGGCTATAAATGGGTCACTTGCAAAGATACTCTCCATTTCTCAGTCTGTTTGAATTGCCTGAGGTAACCTCACAGTGTTTGTACATGCATGTTTAACACATAGCCAATTAGGGTTAGTATGAACGTCTCTTTCAATACAGCATTCTTCAGATTTTTGCTTCGTGAATTAACTCACCTGACAGACTGATAATTGCCTTGGCTGTTCACCTAACTCTACAATTGATTTATGGTATCAAAATTAAGGCATCTAATTGAGCAAAATATTAATTTTCTAATTGGTATCTAGCAGGAATCTTGACTTTCTCCCATTCAAGCCTGTACGCGTAGCAGTACTTGGTAGTACGTTCAGATTGAATTCATGGCATTTACTTTATTTATATGAAATACAGCAGATACCATGAAATCATTTACTTTATTTATATGAAATACAGCAGATACCATGAAATCAAGGTTGTTCTGTATTGACAAGCACTGTGTCTGCCAGGGAAACTTTATGGGAAATATGGGTGAGGCTAAAGAGTGCCAGGATAGCAGTAATGGGGAAGGAGGGTTGCCTTCTAAAACAGGTAGGGCTAAGAGACTTGTTTACATGCTGCCACTTGTCAGGAACCCACAGAAAACTTGAGTTACATTCAATATCTTACAATCTGGTAGATACGAGAAAGATGGAGACGCAGTTCATTCTGATATTACCATGCTTGGCACTGTTTTCATATAATCCTTAAATAATAAAATAAAAATGTCTACAACTTCTGGTGGTAAGTATCTACCTAGCACAGGAATATTATTTAGTATGTATGTGCAGTATTCCAGAATTGCCTGTTTGACCTTTTAGACTAGAAATGCATGGCAAGCTACAAAAAAAATATAAAGATGCCATTAGGAGCGTAACTGTGTGACTGCACAGCTTTCTTGTAGTGTTGTGGCTGTTTGGGTTCCTGGCATGATGATTTGTGAGTTAAGATTAAAATCACATTGCCAGGGATTACCACATAGCCATGACCGCAGCTGCTACTCTGAAAATCTCCATAACTATCTGATACGTGTGCACTGTGGCATCCTCTCCATCCGTTAACCAAAAAAAGTCCAAAGAGGAAAGGAGCAGACGCGTCACGGAAGATCCTCTTCTGATAAATAGTTGTACTCAGACGGAGACCTCTCTGGCGAGGTGCAGAGCTTAGCTGATTGGTGAACAGTGATTGTTTCCCTCTTTGTTCACAGTGGCTAAGTTCTGCACCTGAAGAGAAGGTGAGATGAGGACGTTTAAGTGTCAGCCTGCGTGGGGCAGAGAGTGCTTGATGCCTGAGATACGTTGCTGCTTGGTGGGCAGTTTTACCATAAGTGCTTGTGTGCAGATACAGTACGTGGAGGCTAATGGGCTTAGGAAGGACCATAGACTTTTTTTGTAGTTGAAAATAAACAGCGCTCCTAAAATTCTCAGTCTGACTGCAAAAGGAGGGTATGCCCTAGAGTAACTTGGTTACTGAGCTTTTCTAAAGGTCATAGGAAATAAATGTTTGCGATGCTAAACTGGAATTGTCTATAAAGCTTTGTTTTGTAGGCTCGTCTTTAATGGATGCTCTCATGACTTCTCTGCAGTTGTAGCTTAGCGTTGTGTATCGTTTCCAGGAAATGATTGTTTCCGACTGGAGCTGCCACTTACGGCTGCTGCTGTTGTTCCAAGCGTTGATGGACCCGTCCTCCGGTGCCTACTGAGCTGATATCAGTTCTGATTTTACATACTGGCTCAGTTCAGCAGGAACAGGAGTCGAGCCCTAGAGCAAAAAATAAATAAAATAAAGTACCTTTCTAGGAGCCTTTGAGAAATGTTGTTACTGTTTTCTCTCTAAAATCAAATTAGTATACATTACGCTGTCCTGATGTTAAACACCACTCGCTTAAGGTGGACAAGCTACCTCAGTACTGTTTGGAGAACTGTTGGCTTAAGACGAGAAGGTATGTGGATATGTGTAACATCACACAGCATTGCTCCAGTAACTGACCTCCAGCATTGTTTTCAGAGTAACCTGCTAATAACCGGGGAATTGCTTGTCCTTTGGCTCTTTCATGTCTTCTCCAAACATTGTTGTGGTAGCTCTAAGGAGGTCTCCCTTCTGGGTACCCAGACTTCTTATCTCAGAAAATAATAAGGGGAAACAGTGTTTTTAAAAATACAGTTATAAATTTAGCTTTGTTAACTTTGTAACCATCGTTACGCTCTACTAGCAAGCTTAAAAAAAAAAAAAAAGAAAGAAAACAACTTCATTTGAAAGACTGGGCCAATCAAGAATGCACCGATAACCCTTTATTGTGACAGAGTAATAACTTTTGCTGCTGTTTCCGTTGCAGGAAAGATCACAGAGAAATTCTTTTAATATATCTCCTACTAAACCCCGGTGGTACTAGGATTTCATTGACCCAAGACATCAAAGGAAGGATTATGTGACTGCTAAAACAATCAGCTGACAGAAACATTTACCTTTCAGTATTTATGTTTTCCAGAGGCTCAGTGTAACCAAGAACAGGTAAAAAATGCACGTGCACAAGACCAGCTACACACACAGATACACACACTTTAGTGTGCCTCTAGGTAGTTTTTTAATACCAGCAGTTTGGGTCTTATCCTTGCTGTTTGGTGGTACAACTGTTGCAGTTTGCCCAAGGACTCTTGACTTGAATGATTTTATGTACTCCAGTAACTTGGCCAAACACAGGAACTGCTGAAATTTGATAACACTGTATTCTGTGCTTAAAATTTCGTTTGTAACTTCAATGCCAAATTAAAAAGTTAACATAAAATTAGAAGGATGGCTGGGGTGGGGAAGTTAACTGGAAGATGGGATAATCTGCGGAAAGTGACCAACCAGCGATCTGATGATTGGACGCACCAAAGCAAAAATTAAAATCAGGATTTTGTCTCTGTCTTGTTTAGGTTAACTTCTACCAGAACTGTACCTTTCATTTTCTGGAGATTTCTTCCATACCTCTGTGCTGCCCCATTTTTTTTTAGTGATATATCAAATGCAGCTCTTCTTTTCTAGGAATGTACAGCTCCACTGATCACGAGACATCTAAACTGTTCCTTTCAGAGAGTGACTTTAAAACAAAAGCATTTGTGAGCATATTTACTTTGTATACTATTGTTTTACATTGTATGCTTGTAAAAATAAATATTTTTTCAAATATGTGTAGTTTTTCCATTGCACAGCTGTTCAAAGTTCATTTATAAACCAGAGAAAAAAAATCACCTCTTTCCTTCTCTTTTAGTAAGACTGAAGAAGTTGAAAGTGGAAATTAATGGATATCAACAAGAAAAATTAAGTGTGAAAATTACTTTTCTTTAAAGGTCCTGTGCACAGAGTCTATTAAAAGACTGCCTTAATAGTGACTTAATTCCAAGGAGTCCCATTCCTCTTCACCTCCTTCTGTTTCCCGACCTCCCCTTCTCCAGGCACACAGAGTTGTTACCGGAATCAGGGGACAGTCAGCAGCTTCTTTCACATGCAGCAGGAGTTTGGAAATTGTCCAAGTGTTTGCTGAGATAGTGCAATGACTTCTAATGCAGTTACACTCGTAGATGTATTTATTAAGGGATCCTACTCTCCTAGAAGAGAATTATGCTTCCTTTCACGAGGTTTTTCTGCAAAGGGCAGCAAAGAAAATCAGCTTCCTTTTTGATTTTCCCCTATGTAAGGGAAAGAACCCAAAGCTGAATAAGGTTTTTACACAGGACACATCAAGTAAATATGTTGTAAGCCAATACTGGTAAAATTACATTGCAAGTAAGACATTCCACACGTTGCACATAGCACCAAGTTTTTGCTTCTTTGGAGCAATTATTTTTCTTACCTTTTTGCTATTTTTTTTTTCACTGAGGACTGTAGTGGTTTAGATTCTTACTATGGCTGTTGCAGTCTGTTTAAAAAGTATTAACGAGAGCATTCATGTGAACATCGATGTTCCTCACAACAACGTTGTGCTCCATTGTGCATTGCAGCAACAGGGGAAATGAATGGCGAATAAAACTCCATCACCACGTAGCCCACAAATGGCAGCGACACCCCTGGTTCTGTACCTGGGGCTCTATGACCTTGTGTTGCTAATCCAAGCATTCCTAAACAGAATGAGGCTCCAGATTAAGAAGGAAGCTGAGGGTGGTTTCAAATAGCTATTATCACCAAAACTCATCACAATTAAAATAAAACAAAGAAGACTATTCAATATATTAAAGAGTAGCTTCATCAGACTGATAGCAGTGTTAGCAGTACTGTTATATCTTGGTGAATCATGTAAAAAGGTCTCGGAGTGAAATACACAGAGTGCCTGTTAACTATTTAAGCTCTTAACAAAGCCTAGCAAAAGTTTTATCTACATATTTATATAAACATATATGAGCAGAAAGTGTAGTATTGTTTTTCTACTCAATATTCCCCCAGTGTGGGAGTTTCCATATTAATTTCCTTAGCGAAGAACTTTGTGGGTACTAGTTATAAACAAAGGTAAGCAAAAAAAAAAAATCCAAACATTGTAACAAATTAAAATCATTACTGGAAGTGGTATCAGGACCTAACTCTAACAGCTTTGACTGTCAACACACTAAAATCCAGCAAAATTACCAGGTTAGTCCTTAAAACAGTATTTTCTTTAATCAGGCGTTCGGTTAAAGTGGCAGAAATGTTACAACGTCATTGAATCTCTCTTTGGAGGTGCACGCTAAGACTTCAAGGCTGTCAGACATCACACCAGCGTACATGGCTATGACAAGCACAAGCAATTGTAGGTGCGTTATCACCCTTTCATCCTACTTCTGTTACGCAGTCACCACAGAATCACAGCATCACAGAGTGGTTTGGGTTGGAAGGGACCCTAAAGCCCACCCAGTTCCAACCCCTGCCATGGGCAGGGACACCTCCCACCAGACCAGGTTGCCCAAAGCCCCATCCAACCTGGCCTTGAACACCTCCAGGGATGGGGCATCCACAGCTCCTCTGTACCAGGGCCTCACCTCCCTCTGAGGGAAGGGTCAGCCAGCCCCCTCTGAATCGAACAAAGCGTTTCCCCACCCCGCGTTCAGCCTTGCCAAACATGCTGATAGTTTCACGTTGGATCGCATTAGAAGACCCTGTACAGAAGTCTGGACTGTGTCCCACCCATTTCATCAGGTCAGCAGCTGGTTAAGAGCTAGCTGATTACGTTTTCAGGACATAGCTTTTAACTGTAAAAATCTCAGATTAAGTGAAAACTGTGTCTGTCCGTACTGTGAGGCAAGGACTACCATCTATTATCTCGCGGGTCACTTGTTTAGAGTAAAGCCAGACTGTAACGAGGCTGTGAGCTCCGTAACTCGTCCCTCTCAGACGAGATGCATTCCTGATCGTATGCTTTCTGTTACAAACACGGTTTAAAACATACCAATTTGCTGACAGCAGTTCCTCTGCTTTGTTTTATCTTCAGCTTTGCTGGGATGTGTTTGCAGCTGCTTTGGCTCTGCGCTTTCTTCTTTAAGGAGGAATTAACTGTCCCATATTGCATGTTCCTCTCACATAACAGGGAAGGAAACAGGTCTAGCCTGGAAACAGGTCTAGCCAGAAAGGCAGCCTGAGCAGGTGGGCAGCTTGAGAAAACAGCCAGGGCTTCAGGCACCAGGAGCCAGTAATGGACCGCTGCCACTGATCGTACGCTGCAGCAGAGAAAGGTTATGGTGACCAGCACGGCCCTGATGATATTACAGCTACAAGTATGTGCAGCTGGGCCATCTGACAGACACAAAATACCCCTTTACTAATGAGAGAGATTTTAAACTTGGCTTTGCTGCCTGCCCACACGGAATGTGTGCACAACTGAAAACAAAGGACGCGCCAGGAAGGAGCAACTAACTGTTCTTTGCCACACAAAGGGGCAAAAAGATTTCAGAGGCTGGAAATCCCTCCTCAGTTAGCACAACGATTAAGGGTACATATGAAAAAGCGTAACACCGAAATAATTATAATCCATAGAGCGAGGTCATCATAACACGTAATGTAGCCAACCAGTTTATCTCCAAAGCTGATGGAAGTGTGAATGGGTGTGAAGGAAAGGTCTGTTATGGAACATTTTAATTTGGGGGTGTTTTTTGTTTCTTTGTTTGTTTGTTTTTAATTTTACGTAAGCGTGTGGGAGGAAACCAGTGCATCTTTGAATGAACCAGCAGCTATGTTACTGCAGAGATGTGGTGGTGGTTTTGTTTTCGTTTGTTTTTTAACTTTTTCTGGTAGCACACTACCCTTCAGCAGATACCCTTTTCCCTCTTGCACATCCTGCTCTACTTTAAAAGTGGTCGCATTTTCATTCAACTTTCCTTGCTTCTTTCTCCCCATGTCCCCCCGTGTCTCTTTCCCCAGCACGCCCACTGCCACTGCAGCTCAGCACTCCCAGGCCTGCCCAGCCGTTACACTTCTCGGTCCTCATGGGCCCAAGGCCTTTCTAGTCCTGATGAATTCCTTCCATAAAGAAGCCTTAAGAAAAGCTTCCATAAAGAAGCTTTAAGAAATACCTGCATGCAACCCCACCTCTGAGGACTGGGTCGCAGATCTGTCCCTCCGTACCAGGGGAGGGCACGGTGCCCGCCGCAAGGCCCGCGTGCAGACACAGATGGGCATCGTTTTCCTTCTGCCTAGCACTGCTGCCTCAGCTTCTGTGCTAAAGGAGGGAGGAATTTCCACGCTTTCACGAGCACGTGTTTCCATACGTACAGTTTCAAAGTCGGGAAGGGCTGTACGTGAATTTTCTGGGAACGTTCACATTTTACTTCTGTAACTTAATGGCATTTTCCTCTGAGCAAAGCACTCCCTTAATGTAATAATGTGCTTCTACAGCAAGACTAACATGTGACATAAACCCACATTCTGAGCACAAAACCTTGCTCTTTAATTCACTGCACACACTGTTCCAGGACACTGAGTCCTAATATCTAAAATAATAATAGTAATATTTAAACTGTAAAATACTTTGCACTATAATTGCCAGTAACCATGAGATTTTGTCTCCTTAAAACACATAATTTTTAACAGACACATAAACAGGTTCAAAGTAATTTTGTCCTTGGCCCCAGACTTAAATGCCCAGACTAGTAGTCCAGAAAATAAAAAATTGTTTGCGAGAAAAGACAAGGAAGCAACCAAAAAAGGGAGCCTGAATCATCTAGAATTTCACCATAACGAAACAGAGTTTGGGAACGCATAAATGATGAAGTGCACGTATACACTAATGTGGATATGGCCTGCTGTTTCCACAACCACATTATATCGGAAGAATTATTTTAAGGAGCAATCTTGCTGGCAGTCTGACAATTTTATGCTGGTGAAATATGCCAGTGCATAAGGAAATGGAGAAATTTGCACATTATCTGGGAGATAAGCTGCGTTTATCCATCTACGGCAACTAAAGCTGACCACATGTCTGCTGCACAAAATTAAGGTCTTTGCTGCTGCTTACAGCCGGCAGAAGAACTGGCATCTCTCATGTTGTTTAAAGGCATCAGAACCTGAAGTCGTGTGAATAGGTGCTTCACCATGATAATTTACACATCAGAAAGCAGAACTTGATTTTCAGCTCACCACCATCTTGTATTCGCTCCAGACCCCGTCAGAACTCCTGCCCATGCTGCTGCCTTACCAAAGCTGCTGCTGCTTACACCTCTGGGCTGGGGACAATACCACTGAAGCCTTCAGCTCTGTAGCTCTGATAGAAAAAAGTCCCCATTTGGTGGTGGTGTTGTTTTGTTTTTGTATTATACTACCTAATGTTGTTACATCACAGTATTATCCGTTCTTTCTTTATATGTACATGTAATATACATATATAGATATATTTGGTAGTATATACATATTTGGAAGTAAATTTTCTGCTTCACAACTGTACCTCCTTTGCAGTAAACTCTTGCAGCCACAACAAAAATAAAACATTTACTACATCAGCATCCATCTCACTCCATTCGGCTTCTCTTGATGTTCCTAAAACACACCTGTTTTAACTTCCAAGCTCAACTAATTAAAACTTTATTCCTGTTTGATTTTACATTGGAAAATTAATACTCCTTTCTCTTTTTCTGTGATATAAAATCTAACTCCCCCCCTCGCTCATTCTACTTTTCACGTGCCCCCTTCTTACAGCCATGGCATCGTTGTTCGTTCAGAACTCTGTTGTTCACTTCGGCTGAACAACCCCAGCTCCCTCAGCCTGTCTTCAGAGCAGAGGTGCTCCAGCCCTCTGATCGTCGTCGTGGCCTTCCTCTGGACTCGCTCCAACAGGTCCATGCCCTTCTTCTGCTGGGGGCCCCAGAGCTGAACACAGCTCCCTGTGGGGTCTCACAGGAGCAGAGCAGAGGGGCAGTATCACCTCCCTCACCCTGCACCCTTTGATGCAGCCCAGGATGTGGTTGGCTTTCTGGGCTGCAAGCGCACCTTGCCAGCTCACGTTGAGCTTCTCATCAAGCAACACCCCCAGGTCCTTCTCCACCTGCTCTCTATCCACTTGTCGCTCAGCCTGCATTCATACCTGGGATCGCTCCTCATGCCGCAACTCATTATCACCTCCTGGTCCTGCTGAGTACAAAAAGGCTGTTTAATAAGTTCCCAATTTTAGTCGAGTTGTCCCCATCTTCTTGTAGCCAAAAAAAAAGAAAAAGAAACCTACCATATAAATGCTTTTTTTTTTTTTTTTTTTTTTTTTTAAAAAAAATGGGGGCAAACAACACCCAAAAGGGGTTTTGTGTATTTTAAAAAAAAAAAAAAAAAAAAAAAAAAAAGGAAGCCTTTCTACTAGCTTTTTCTAATTTCTATACGCACCTGCACAGCTTCCTTAGCACACACTTCTCCTTTCTTCAATCAAGTCACAGGAGTGCACGTTTCCCACTTGGGAGCTGAAAGGAAGGAGTGGGAATTTGGAAGCAGTCATGAGGAAAGTGGTAAGACCTAAGTCTTTGGCCAGCTGATTCTCATCCAGTAATGGCAGCATCAGCTATGGGGAGAATGTGCCGCTGAGAAAACCAATTGCTCTACACCAAAGAGGAAACATTAATGCTGGCACTTCATGTATATTTAGTGTAACTTATGTTTTGGCACTAAGAGCTTCCCGCACCACAGCCACATGTTTATAAAATAGGCAAGAAACAAAACTACTCCTCTCCGTGTCCTGAAGCACAGCTGGTAAGGATATGGGCTGCTGGCATGCTTTAGAGGTGGTGAGCACCCACTGCTCCCAGTGCAGCCAGGGAAGAGGAGCCCACTCTGCAAACATCTTAAAAATGGCAGCTGAACAATGCTTCAGATTCATGAAAGAAACATAAATTGACGGAAAAATGATGAACTGGAACCACAACAGCACCTCACATGGCAGTCCTTTCCCTATTTTCTTTATATACGCTTCGATTGCCACACTCTGCGATGGATTTCTGACAAACTGTGCTGAAGCAGAGTTACTGTATGAATGGCAGACATTTACTGGGCTGCTCAAATGCCTCGTCTTGGAAACAGAGGGAAGAGAGAAT
The DNA here is from genome assembly GCF_011077185.1 of Oxyura jamaicensis. Taxonomy (NCBI): domain Eukaryota; kingdom Metazoa; phylum Chordata; class Aves; order Anseriformes; family Anatidae; genus Oxyura; species Oxyura jamaicensis. The sequence continues at coordinate 44,650,043 of NC_048926.1, forward strand.
TAATATAATACCAAACTCTCTTCTGCTTTCAGTACCATACACATCTAAAAGAACTCTGTTATGATTGTCAAGTCTGAAGAAATCAGGGCAGGGAAGAGCTAACGTAGAGACACGCATGGTTAGAAGTATGCACGTGATAGATGTTGGTAGATATTTAGCTTATGTGTAAACTTATTTGACCTTCAACTTCGACCTTCAACTTCATTCTACGATCTTTGCCTAACGTTGGAGTGTTCCACCTTAGAAATAAATCACCGTATTTAAACTGTTGGATATACTACTTGCACAACCTGCCTATCCACCCAGAAGAGGTACCAGATAACATTTGGTCCCTGCTCAGCTGCTGGAAAGGCAGAACACAGAGCAGTCTGTGAAACTAACTTCATAGGTGTGAATTAACAGTAATTAACAAACTAAAATTCATATGAGGGTTGTGCCTGGGAGCAGAGCTGGCATCGCATACACAAGGACAGATGAGGGACTGAGACATGCATCTTCCCCGTCTCTGACAAGGCACGCTGGATGATTCACGCTATTCCCTAGCTTGGCCTAGGAAAAAATGTTTTGTTTTGGTTGCTTGATTCACATTCACCTAGTAACCGCTCATGGACGATCCCCACGTTTGTCTTGGATCCTGGGCAGACAGGGAGGAGAGGGTGGGAAGGGAAAGAGAAGGCAAGGCTTCTGCCCGGAGAGTACCTGAGTCTGAGCGCTCGCTCCCTGCCAGCACAGCACGTGGAAGCAAAATTGTTGAAAAGAAATTGAGATCAGAATAGCTATGATGACAGATAATGAAAAGCCATCATCCGAAACCTTTAAATTCCAACAGAAATATCTTTCCTAGGGGGTTGTTGCAGCTGTATCACAACGTTTGTGCTGGCTGTTTGCTCAGCATGCTCCTGTGGGCTAAACAGGCCAGGGTAAGCACGGATAGCTATTCCGCCTGGCCCGATAAGCATGACACACGCTATGACAGCACTGCTCACTTGTGTTTCAGCAAAGAAGCAAACCCACAGGAAAGAAAAGTTGAAACATAACACTTTTTTTTTTTCAACTTATTTCAAAAATGCATTTGTTGGTCTGTGGCGACAACACTTACATTTTTGTCATGCACCCAGTAAAGATGGTAATGATTCTGCCTGCTGGGAACTCACAGATAATGCCCGAGTTAAGACACATATTGGTAATTTTCATCTTAAGAATTAATTCCACACCAAATTGCAAGGCCTCTCTCCTCATCCACAGAATTTGAGAGTGGCTTTTCTCTCTGTATTCACAGACTTCTCGAGCTGATATAGGAGTGAAGCACAAACACGAGATTAGGAACAGTTAAACATTGCCTGGTGGTCTCTACCAGGAAAGATAATACAGATGGGAGATGTGTGTTGTTGTGACATTACAGTTCTGCTTGGAATAAAACAAAACAACAAAGGAACGAAAGAAAAAAAAAATAGAGGAATTTTTATCAGTAGCATGCAAATGACAGGCTGCACACATCTGTTTTGGGATGTTCCAAATAAACCCACAAACGAAGGATAAAACAGCAAGGAGTAAGCTGTACGCGCAGGTTGACTGGGCACATACACATGGGAAATCTCGAGGACAGCGCGATTCAGAACACGGGGAACTAAGTGGAGCCAGTTATTATGGCCCAGAACACGTGACACTGTGTTCAGGATGGAAATACGAATATGCAAAAGTTCATGGTCTAAACAGATATTTTTATTCAAAGCAATACAAAAGAGAGGGTCACTGTTTCAAAGGGGCTGCGCTTTTATGAAATGAGTCTATCAGATATAACACAGACAAGTTATGAAGCACATTTCTGAAGTAGCAAGATTTATTGAGAAATTGGGAAGTCAGATAAGTCCACAGAGCTATTAAAGACATAGTATTGTTGGATTTTTCTCTGCTACTTGCTGATGTTCAGGTTAACTGTTGTATATGAAATTGTTATTTCCTAATCCTATGAGTACTACAGTTAAACTGAATACAAAAATCACAGACAAATTTCTGCAACTGGGTTTTAGCATGCTACTTTTTTCCTTCCTTCTCACCCTCGTCACACACATGCAGGAATATAAAATACAGAGGCACAATTCGTGCCCGCTGACTGTATTGCTAGAACTCAGCTACAGACAGCTGACATTTCAGGATTTTGTTCCAGTGTCTGATGGCAATTCAGTGCTATCCCCAGTTGGATCTTGGCCATTAAAAGGACCCGGTACCCCTGAGCACACTTAAGCCATCGTGAAGGGCTGGTGAGGTTTATTTCCTTCCAGCAGCCAGACAGCTGGTTAAAGGAAGATGGCCAACGCAAGCACGGGAAACTCCTTCCTTGGCATCCGCTAGTGAGCAGACCACCTAGCTGCAAATTCCCAGAATAAACTACTCCCTGCTAAGGCAGCAACCAAAATGGGCACCACTAGCGTATCTTTTAAGGTCCAGACAAGAATGTGAAGGAAAACATCGATCACGAGTAAGAACTTGCCAGAGAGGTAGGTGGACTTGAACAGCCCCACATGGGAATACTGCTGTGAATTAAGTGCTAGAGGAGGACCTCTAGCACCAGATAATTTAGCTACAACGGTATAAATTTTTGTCTGCCTCACAAAACATGCTTTGAAGACTATAGGGAAGACTATAGGAAAAGACACTGAAGACTATAGGAAAATAAAAAAGGAAAAAAAGATAAAAAGGTTAAAAATGCACTCAGTGTCGTCGTAAAGTTCCCCTTGTATAACTTTTGAGGTTTTGACTTCTCAAACTTTGGTCTAGTAGCTGCAGTTCGGTGTCAGAATTTCCCACCTTTCTGCACTCTTCTTACATCACAATAAAAATTGCATTTTAATTAGCACAACATTATTCACTCTCACACAACATTAGCATTTTATTCAGCCATTGAACAATACGGGAAACACATGTTAAATTTTGGTGGTGGTTGTGCCTTTTTTATTTTATTTTTTTTTAGTGTTTGGTTTAATAGTTGCTAGTCATTTTTGCTAGACCTTTCATAATAAACTTGTACAGTACTTCAGATTTTTTTTTTTTGGATTGTATTCCCCAAAACCAAAAGTAAGCCAAACACACAACATCATGTCACGAGCTTTGACTTACCAAAACTAATATTCACTCACTTCCATCTTCAATCTGACTTTCTGTAACACCTCTTTGCACTTAAAATGTCATGGGTACAGAAACCAGATTACAATTCCCAGTAATAACAGATAAACATGTTACTGTTGGTCAGCTGAATTGCAATACCTGATATGCTTGCTCCTAGCATGTGTCACAAAATAAAATGCACTGTGCTTTGTATATGCACTGCGCTAAGATCCTGGTTGAAGGGAAGCCACATCTTTTTTTTGAAGACAATGCACAGAGGCCCACCAGTCCCATGCTGGGTGGGCTGCTTGCAGCATACCAAAGGCTATCAGTCTTAGACTGGAAATAAGGATCATCAAAAAACATATCAAATCTACTGACTGTATTCTTATTTGATGCAGAAACATCTTGAAGAGCTCTGTTCAGTGTAATATCCAGGATTAGGGTGTGTGGTGACACGGAGATTGGAGGGAAGGGAACTAGCTACTTGAAGCCCTGATTTCAGGGCTTCTTGGCTGGTTCTGTGTAAATGTACAGCCCTGGAGGCTCCAGAGAACTTTTCCAGAAAGCAGGGATTACCAAGGAGAAGATGCATATTAGACAGATGGAGCCACCGTACGAGAAATCTTTCATTACTCAGACCTACCAAATACATACTTTTTTGACTTCCATTGGCAAACTAACAGAAGTAGCTTCGACATCCCACAAAATCATGGTTTATATCAATGTTAGATCATAATTCAAGCACTGTGAAAGAGCAAGGAAAAAGAAACACCAAAGTTTTATAACAGCTATGCTAAATTAAGCAAAAAGAACACCAGTACAGATGTCTCTTTTTAAAGTTACAGATAGCATCAAATGGCTGTTTTTTAATAAAGTCTCCTGAAAACAGCAAATCCTCCTTGTAATATTTAAACCATGCAGTACTTCTTCCTAAGTGAAACGCTGTAAAACAAGAATATACCTTTCAGTGCTCATTTTGTTCTTTCTGCCTTTACTGCACATTTCCTTCTTGCTTGAATTGACTTCTCACTATTTAACAGGATATTGATTTTGTTTAAGGAAGTTAACAAGAATTGCCATATATTTTGCTAGTAGTAAAATAATAAAAAAAATAATAATACCGCACTGTGAAAAGACAGTTAAAAACTTGTGTCCAGCAAATGAAATCAACAAGTAACTCTAATACCCATAGTATTACACTTCACAAATCTGCAAGAATCACACATTGCAGCTAACTGCTAATTCTTCTTTTAAGGAGGTTAAATTACAAAAAGTTTTAATATGGAGATAATTTAAGAAAAACAAAGCATCTCACATCCAAGAATGGGGTTCTTCCTTTGGAAACCAATTTTAGAGTATTTGTCATCCTACAGAGAATACTGCACACATCTGTTTCCACCTAATGGATACTTCGGTTTCTGGTCAACAAAGAAACCATTTAGTTTAATCATATCTTTTAGTTACGCTATTCAGTGAATAGAAAACTGGGTTGCTTGATTTTGATTTTGTAGATATGTGTACCAACAACCAAAAAACTGCAACACATCTCTTCTTTACTTTTTTATTCAGAACTATTTTTAATCCAAAAAGAGAAAAAGCAGTGTTCTTCACAGGCTTATATTAAATATTTATTATGTCTTCATATGCTGGAGTCAAATATTACAACCATATTAATAAATTCACTCAGAGGACACGTAACTTCTGTAATTTAGTCTGATATGACTCACTGGGAACAAAATTGTAAGAACACTTACAGACTATTCTTCCACTTCTTGCAGCCAAAGGATACTAAGAACATTGTTTTTCTTCTCCCTTGCTCAAAAACAAATGCTACACCCATAAAGCTGTAGTAATTTAAGACACGTACCTCCATATTCTATGCAAGAATAATATACCAAGGCATATCTTTGAACACAGCATAAGTGTTGACATTAAAGCTAGATAGGTAATACATGAGAAGAAATGACTGAAATGTGTTAGGGTGCTCTACCATTACCATTCTTCATTCTTAGTTGTCTAGATAAGCTAGAAACATGTTCACAACACTTCTTGGGATAAGTACTTTCCTAAGTGTAAAACACTAAGGCATTATTCCCTCTCAACGTTCTCCTCATCAGACAAATGACACACAGATAGATGTAAGCAAGCAAACTGTACCTCTGGACACAGAAAAGGGAGGAGATGAGTTGTGACTGTATGCTTTCTTTAGGAAATTTGGCCTTCAGACTAGAAAGTTTCCTTACACTTATGTTGTGTTTGCCCTATTTTGTCTCTACGAAAAAAAAAAAAAAACATAGAAAAAGATTTCTTAAAGAAATAAACAACAGCATCAGTTTCTACACACTGAAAATAGGCTTTACTGAGAGAAACCTTCTATCTGTTGACAGAGACCAGCTCTTGGAGAGAGAGCACATTGGAGAGAACACTGTCCTGTGAAAGCTGCAGTACTGTTAGTTAATCACTTACCAGATCTGAGAGGAGTTTTATTTTGGAAATGTTTTCAAAAAGAATTAAAGAGTTCAGGAAACACTGTTGGTTTCCTGAGAACACGGAGTGCATTCACCATGAATCATTAACTCTCACTTGAGATCATCGCTAGTCTTATAAAAGCAGAATTGTAGAACAAAACATTTTAGGAACAACTTACCAACCAAACAATTGGATACAATTTGCTAATAAAACCATGAGTAATTTGGGAGAAAAATAGATCCACAGCCAGATAAACAACAAGATGAGTAAGCTGCTTTAAATGACATTGGTCTCTTGTAAAACAAGGAGAGATGAGAACAAAGTTTTCAACCATCTTTCACACTTTCTCTTATGTTCTAATAGGCTACATTTCAAAACAAATACATTTTCAAATATATGAGGGAAGAAAAAGTAATGGGCTATCCTTAAGTCAGAATGCTACGATAGATTTTTCTTCTAACCTTGCTAACTAGCAATGCAAGATGTTCATGAAAGGCTGACACCTGATTAAAGACCTGATTTGTTGGCTTGATAAGGAGATGACGTTAAAAACCTAAACTTTAAATGTTAAATTTTTGAAGAAGTCCATTCAGCAGCTTCACAGTCTTTTGGTTTTCTTCTCCATTTTGGTTAATTCTGTACACAGTACGGATAAGAAGGCTATGGACTTCCTTGCTTATATCAGTTGTCTCAGTAATCTGAAGGAAAATAGGGAAGATGGGAAATAATGCAATTAAGTTACTGGGTACTAGTTATTCACTGTTTAATATTAGCAACATAACCACAGATCTGTCCCTCAGATATCTGAACATGTGAGATGCTCTGATAATAAAAGGTGAATTCAAAAGAAACTTCCCTTCTGCTTAATCAGTCTTGTTTCACACACCTTGGAGGAACTGAGCACCTGTGAGGTTTCTACTGTTCTCTCAAATTTAAGTGAAAAAAATCAAGAGGCCAAAAAATTTGTAAGGGAAACACAAAAAGACAGGCAGTACAACATTTTAGGAGTTATCTTCTTAGAAACCAATTGAAAATATGTTAATGGGTTTTGGGAGGCAATTCAATTCTTTAATGTTTTAGGAAGTAAAAATAAAGCCCTTCCCCAAAGACTAAGTGCCAGGAAAAGATGCTAAGGTGGAATTTCTGCAGACCAGGATGGACTTTCTGCCATGTATCTAATGTGTTAATCCCAAAATTTACTATGCTAGCCAAAACAACCGCCACACATCCCAGTTTGGTTCTGCACCATTCTGCCTTCCATATATTGTTTCAGGCCTTTTCAAATCACTTGGAAAGCCTAGTTATAAATCAATGATTACACAGATGCAGTCAAAGCAAATCAGACCAACATACTCTGGCCTATAACAGCTCATGACCTCCCTGCAGTGGAAATTGAATACTCAGAATTTTAAAAGTCGTTTTATGTTACTTTAAGAAATAAGTAAATTAAGAAATAGAAGTTCCTTTCAGTCAGCTTTACAGCAGCATGTTGGCATACTACAGCACAACTGCTCAACAATCAAGTCCTCAAAAGGGAAAAGCTGAAGGCAGCAGATTGTAAAACTACAAACAATCCCCTTCATTTTATAATATTACAGTCTTGTGCTGGGCAGAAATTGATCATTTCTGAACCTATATCTAAAATGTTAGAAATATCTTAGCCCTCCTTAAACAGACAAACTTTATGTCTCTTTAGCCATTCAAAAGGAATAACCACCAAAATAGTTTTCCAGTTCCTCCTGTCATAGAAACACAGTGATTATATAAAACATATAACCTACACAGAATGGAAGGGCACACTGCTGCTGGAAGGAAAAATTTTCAGAGTGCTAAAACCACCCAGTACCTGCTCGTACAGGAAGCTTATACTTCTTAAGGAAAATCTTGAGAGACACAAACACATTTTACAGTTTGCACCAATATCCCTGAAAGCTCTCAACAAAAATAGCAAGATATTGTAGCAAACATGCAATATTTTACTCCTTTCATCTTTTTATTTATTATTTATTATTTATTATTATTTATTATTTATTATAATATTATTTATTATCTTTATTATTTATTATTTATTTTTATTTAATTTTTTATTTATTTTTATTTCATCTTTTTATTTTACTTCATCTTTTTTCACACCCTAAGTGACACTCTCTTGGGTCTTCATTTTTTTTTTTTCTCTCTCAGTTCTTAAACCATTTTCTTTCTCTGGATTTGTTAAAGTACCAAGCATCTGCCTTATCAATGCTGACACTTATTACTTGTTTTACATAAAGGAGAACAGAGAGAAGATAGTTGCAGCACCTCTGCAGCAGCTGGTTAATTAAGGTAGTGATTTGCAGCTGGGAAAAGCAAACAGCAAAATTTAGAGCAAGATGTTTACACATTATGCCAGCTGTAAATGACTGTAGGTATCCCTTAGTCACAAGCTACTACTTGGAGTATTTCTGCAGTCATTACAGCAATTTTTTTCAATGGGATCTTGACAAGATATGTCAAGAAGGAAAATACTTTGACTGTAGCTGAAATAGATACATAGCAGGTTAGCTATAGTGGCTGTAGTTACAATCTCCCTTAATTCTGTTATGTAGTTTCTTTCTTAAGAGGATTTAATTTAAATGCACAAAGTAAGAAAAATAGATTTTGCTTAAACTGGAAAATAAAAATAAAATTAAAAAAAAAAAAAAACACTCACATGGGAAATAAATTCATGGGCAATCATACGTCCACCGGAGGAAAATAGTAAAAAGTTGGTAAGAAGATGTGTTGTAAGATGCTGGGTATAGCATTGCTCTGTATCTGTTACATTGTTTACAGCTGCCTGCAGATCTCTGACAGAAAGGGTAGTCGAGTTGCAGAGCATCATTAGATGGTTGTAGACTGCTCGAGCTTCTGTCTGTAAGGAACAATTCCAAAGGATGTAGGATCAGAGAAGAGTAAAGGTCAACTACGGTATTTTTCCTATGGATTTATTCACTAACAGGACAGTGAATACTTGGCAGAACCTACCCAAACATGAAAAAAGTCAGCATTTAGGCAGGGAGAACAGGAAAGGAAGGGCAGTACACATTTCTTTTATACTGATTCATGCACACAAAGGTGAGCAGAAAGGATTTGTTAACTTTCTTTAGTCTTGCAAACTAAGCGGGCAGGGCATCAAGCCAGGATTTGACCTTTTTAATAATAAAAGGAAATAGAGAAAGTCCCTCAGTAGAACATGGTCAGGTTTTTGCATTGTGGGAAAAAGAATAGAGACTCCTCAAGGGCTTATTTCAGTTTTGCTGGTACAAATCAGTCAAATCCCCATGCAACCTGACCTCAACTGATAAAATGTTCTGGTAAGAATGCAGTTCTTTCCTTCTTCCTGTGTTGTTTGCAACTTATGTTTTTACCTTTTGAGTTAGCCAATAAAAACTCATTTTTACTGGGTGTAGAAAACAGAAGACTTTGGCTCCTACACAATTGAAAAAGAACTATAAGCAACTATTGCAAAAAAAATAATCATAACAGTAATTCTGTTCACCCAACTAAAAACAAACCAAACAAATGTGTGTTAAAAATAATAAAGGAAAATTAAAAAAAAAAAAAAATCCACAACTACGAACAAGTAAGTGCAGGGACAATGGAAAAATGTAACAACTGCAAGTCCACAGGAAAAGGACAACCATTTCTCAACCATGTTCATTAGGACAATTTATGTCAATCATTTACCTGACCTCATTTTTCTCATCCCTTCCCCATAAAACAGCTTCTATTTTTGAACAGAATTATGTTCACAATTACTTGTAATGCAACAAATGATACCAGAACTTAAAGAAAGGTAACTGGAATTCTCCAAAATCCTTTCTCCCTCTGTGCATCCTATTCATGGCGTGCCTCCATCCCATCTGCCAGAGCAGGGAGACTGATAGCTAACAGGACCTGCTCCATGAGCTCATGCACCCTAGGACACTCATTCTTAAAGCCAAAGTTACTATGACCAACCTCCAAATTTTGTTCCTTCAGTGTCTGACAGTCTACAGGTAAGAAGGACCAGATAAATAAGTGAGGAACAGAATATTCTGTCCTGCACATATAAATGAACTTTAGTGAACAGCAAAAGCACCGCTGCCTTCTTTAAATCATTTTAGCAGTATGTATTCCACTCTTTCTGATATCTAAGCTGCTACCTAAATTCAGTTTCAGGAATACACAACCTTAAGTCATGAGTGTTCACGTTTCCAGACAAAAATATACTGAATGAAAAGGTCCCTAGCTTGCTCTCTGCCAGAAATTGCCATCCCATCTTAATTTTTAACTGGTAGGTGCAGGGGTTGAAGATGAAATAGGTCGATTTAACAGAGCTGAGAGCTAACCTGACACGGAACAAATAACAATAACAATAATAATAAATAAATCAAATATCTAAGTAAAGGCAGAAGCGTAGCATGAACTGTGGGAATACTTTTCAAGTAGCTTGACCTGTGCAAAAAGTCTTTTTCACTCTCAGTAACTGAAGAAAAGAATCATACTGAACTGAAATATGAGACCTCTGGGAACAGATGAGTAACTGTGTGGGCTCTAAACGGAAAACATTTTTTTCATTGAAGTTTATCATACACTGGCTGAGAATAACAAACTGATAGCATAAGGGACACACGGGAAGGTGACTTTATATATGTGACAATATGATTTCATTCTGTGGTGCTGGAGCTGGACAATGCTCCATATATATAGATGTCAGCACCTACAGTTGTTTGGTTTCATTCACTTGTGTTTATTGTTTGGGTATTGCCTTCTTTCCCAAAACTGCACTCTAAAACCCTTGTTTCTTTGTTCCACTGTAGCTCTAACCTAACTCTACTCGATCAATATTCCACTCCTGCTCTTGGAGTATGAGAAATTTAACAGAAAGAAAGTTAAAAGTGATTGGTGTGTGAGTTTGCATATGTAGTAGCGGGAGGGGAAGGAAAGGAAACAAAATATTGCAGAACATACTGGAGATGCAAAATGAAAACACGATGTTAGTGTGGTGTATTGAACTGCATTTTTAAATCCTTTTTTTTTTTTTTTTTTTTTAATTAATTAAAATTAGGTACCGCAGCCAGATTTTGAATCTATGCTTTGTAGAGCAGATAGCCTGGGCTAGTTCAAACTTGTGAATAGATCTAAATGTATTTAGTAGACTTTCATGCATTTAATAGACTTTCATGCACTTGCATGCACACAAAGACATGCACCAGCCCACTAGGTTACAGAGAGCAAAGCTAGAACACTGCTTCATTCTGTTAGAAATTTAGCATGTTAGAATATAACATATGTTTTACAGACTCAAACATGTCAAGAATCTATACAGAGATGTAAGATAAATCAGAATAGCCGGTTGAGGCTGGAATTCAGGGCTGTGTGATGAATGTCTTTACTGCTTTGACTGCTGCTGTGATTTCTCTTGTGCTTTGTTCTCATAAGATGGCATAATATAGGAATGCTGAATTCTGTCACACAGAGGTTTCAAAAATACAATTCCCAGAGTAGTTTTACGTCTAATGAAAAGCACGAGCTATTTCAAAGAAAGCTAAAATGATGCAAATATACATAACAGTCTTTAAAAGGGGGGGAAAGTTTTCTAACTGTTAACAAGAAAATCCACAAAAATTAGCTTCTAACTTACTGCAACATGATTCCCAGGAGACCTTGTAAAACCAATACCTTCTCCAGTGCAGACCTTTCATTTTTTTTCTGGTGTGTACAATTTGTCTTATAGCAGTAAGATATAAGCAGACTATTAACTGCTTATCACTGATTACTACTGTTACATTACTCACCATTGTTTGAATCCTTTGTTGGTTTTCATTCTGAGGACAGTAGTAAAATGCCAACAGCCACAGCAAAGCATCTGGTTCTACAGCAGCCTTCAGCAACTGTTCTGCTGCAATATCCAGCCACTCTCCAAAACAAGCAACCAAAAACCAGATTTCTAAAAGGTCAGAGGAACTGGAATATAAAAAAAAAGATACAATTAAGTATTTCTTCTTATTAAACACTTATAAATTTCTTACATTAACTGTCAAGGGTGTTGGCATGAAAATAAAGACCCCTAAGCTATTCTTCAACAGATAGTGTCTTACCTGTTAAGCAGAGCCATGTACTCTGTTATCTGCAATAAGGTCAATAGGGACACCGCCCCACACTATTAACAGATTAATTTTATCAGCAAAAGAGAATATCCATAACACCAGTTTCCAATAAATAGCAGTGACAAAATATTATGTATTAAAATATACATCAGAAAAGTATTCACAGTTTATGCTCTTCAGTCTAAGGATTTTCAGAACTTTAAGTCATATATTACTTACTGTATTCTAAAATGCTGTTGCCTTATATTGGTTTTCTGTTTCTCTGTTTTGCCTTTCTGGGTTATTTTCTGTTAAAAGCATATGTTTCTGGTAATTAATGAGGAAGTATATTTAGGTGGGATAAATATAAAGTTTTTAAGGATATTTATCTCCTGGCTTTGAAAATTTGGATCTTCTTTAATGAATATTTTGAAGATATTACAATCTGGGCTACTGCATTAAGGAAAAGAAAGATCAGAATGGACCACAGCTCATCCCTACACTCTGTCACAGTAGTTTGCACGGGGAGATGCAAACTAATGATGGGCTTCCCGTACGTAAAAAGACAAACAGAGTGAGGAAGGAAGAAAGGACATCTCGAAGGAAAGCAAGAAGCAGGAACTAGTATTACTATTAAGTGTGGGGATTCCAAGAGCTGCTGTACCACCCCTTCCAGGAAACTCCAAAATATATTAGAAATTTCAAGAGTTAATGCAGCTGTTTGATACCAGCACATCACCTGGAGAATATCACGAGATGATGGTTGGAATAAACTGCTTTATCTTTAAGACTTTGTGAAGGAGGGATGCCCTGTTTTATGATGGAAAATGTAATGAACACAGATAATATTCCATGTTGAGCGTATACTGTTGACTATGTCAATGTTGACTGCTGTTGTCTATGAGTACCCCAGAAATTACTGACCCTGTAAATCATACTTTCATACCACAGAATCCGAGGATCTCAAAAATTCTATTCCTAGGACATAAATCCACCAGAAAAGCTTATTCTTATTTTTGGGTAAGCTTGGTCACTGACATCAGACATAAGAGGTTGTTATAGCATGGGCTGGAAAATAGTGTGCTGAGGTGACTGCTACAGAAGTCACTGCTGTTGATATTCCACAGCTTTTGGAGAGGTAACAGCGTGTCTCTGACTGCAGAGAACTAGAGATGTATGACAAAGTGTGAGACAAAAATTCCTTTAAAAAAGGAACGGGATGAGCACTGGTAAAGTATTTTAAGTTATTAGAATCCAGAAATACAACATTAAAAACCTTCAGAAAAACCAACAGCAACAACAAACAAATGTGACATTGATCTGGAACAACAGCCTTCCCCCTCAGCAAAATAACCTACTTATCTGGCCATAATTCAGTGTTGTGACAATGTAAGTGGATAGGCTAGCTCTGAAACACGGTGATTTACAATCAAACAAAAAAAAAGTAATTAGAAGTTAATTACAGAGAACAGATAACTATTGACAGTATTTACAACTGGAAGCATTCATAGCTCAAAGGGTAAATACATGTCCTTAAACTTGAGCATTAAACTGATTTTAACAGGTATTAAGTAAATAGAGTCCAAGTCTTGCCTAGACAGTCTAGGCACCAGTGAAATTACAACTCACCATGACTTTCCATCAAACTGTCTGGTTAGGAATCACATAACCTCCACTTCTCACCCCATTAAAGTTTCTGCCTACTCTGTACTGACAACTACACTTACTGCCATTACCAAAAGTAGCCCTTCACTTCTTCTGGGGCTTTTCTTTTCTCCTAAACTTATATGAGTTGATTTTAAATGTCACACAATATTTACTGTTTACTGAGATGATTGCATATAATAAGTAATGAAACAGAACAAATTCTTCATTAGAAACGCACAGAAAGCGCTTTGCTGTGGGACTTAATATTTGGTGTAAAACAAAACCATTGAAAAATGAAAGCACTGTATAAACATAGAGCCATGACTATGAGACAAGAGGATATGTGGTACAGTAGCTTCTTTTGCTCCTCTGTTAATCTTATTAAGTAGAAATAATACAGAATCAGGAATAATGCAATGAAAAATCAAATTAAATACAGTTACTCATTGATATTAGTACTGAAGAAGACAAGTCAGATCCATTTCCTTCACAACTGAGAGGCATTTGTTGGAAAAAGTAATTGTTGTGCAAGTCCCAAAGAAAGTCAGAAGATATTCTGACAAGTACAGTGCTATTCAAACTAGTGTATTATCAAGGCAGAAGAGGTGAAAAGCCAAGCAAGGGCTACGTAACAAAAGCAGAAAGACATGCTTCTATTATTTTAACACATTAAGATGGATGATACTTGTTTGTTCAAAGTCTAAGTTATTTTTCTTTCAGAAATCATGGTCAGCTACTGGTCCCATTTTAAGGGCAGAAAGGTTTGACATCACAGTAGAATGGGCAAGACATTGCACTGAACCGCAGCTCATGCAGAAAATAAGAAGCAAGCAGCAGACAGCCAGGTCTCAGGGGGAACAGCAAAAAGCATTTATATGCCATGCAACAACAAAAATAAAAGCTTTCATGAGTTCACTGAAACCAAGTGTGGATTTAAGGATCTGCCTTCCAGGATGCTGTGAACAGGGGGACAGTTGGGTGTCTTACTTTGCAAATCTATCTGGCCTAGGCATTCTATATTTCTAATATTTCAGTTTTTAAATCCAAAATAAATTGGTTCCTTGGAATTTAAAAGCAGTTCAATATTCTTTGGAAAGCACACTCTTGGAGCAGATCTGTGCAGACTCGTATCTAAACTCTAGTCCAGTCAAGTCTCATCACAGACCCAAAAAGGAAGAACTACAGTGCAACAGCAGATAGGGCTGTATCTTTTTTGCCTATAGTCCTGGAACATATACTACCAAAGCAGAATTTATCTAGACAAACACTATCATTCTTTACAGTACCTATTTAGGAAAACAAAACAAAATAAACAAAAACCACAAACAAACAAAACACCTAAGGGCAACAGGTCAGAAACACTGGGTGTCAGCTCAAGGAGCAATATAGCAAACAACGTAGTAGTCTAGCAGACATATCTTTATGAAACAACAACAACAACACAACACAAAACAAAACAATACAGGAAGTTTGAAGTTTGAATGTTTGTACAAGCCTGCAGAAACCCAATACGATCTTGTACATAAAAGAGAAGAACTCACAACAGACACTTTCCAATACTAGCTGTTTTCTTTTGGTTGGAAGAGTTCTCCTGTTACAGCAATAAAATGGAGAAATGTCAGATCAACTTTCCAATAAGTATCCTCAGCTCCCCCTCCTCCAGCTCACAGCTTAAGCTCTTTTTTTTCCCCCTGACATTCCTTCCCATATATTTTCTCACACTGCTTCTTCAGGACTTTACTCCTGATGCTTTAATGAGCCAAAAAGGGCTCCTTTTAAGAGTGCACAGTGACTCTGCATCCTAAAGGCAATGGCAATACCCAAGGACAAGTTCTTGTTGGCAACTTGCATTGGACCCTCTCTGGATATGACATTATTGCCCCAAAAAAGTTCTGGCTAAACAGAATTAGAAATTCAATCCAGAATCAGTTTTAAAAGTTTCATGGGACAGACGGCAAAGTAGGAAAGTAAGCATTTCTGTTACAGTTAGCTATTTGCTGAAATGAAAGCAACAAGACCGTGTTTACACAGGAGCTTATTGGACAGGTCTGTAAGTGCTACGAAGTTCTGGTTCAGTAAGTAGTCTAAGTCTTTAAACCAAAGCTAAATTTAGAGAAGAAAATCTCACCTAATGAAATGTAGCCACTAAAGAGTTCGAATGGCATGACTTTTCACAAAGTAACACATTCAAAGGACAAAAAGAAATACTGCTTACCTAGTGTTTGTGTCTTCTACTAAGGCTCTGAGCATATTGGAAATGTGTGTCAAGTGTTGAGACCAGTGTGTAGCTGGCAATTCTGAGGAGGAAGGATGAAGTAAAGTTCTTAAAAATGACTTTTCAAATTCAAAAGATGACTTTTCATTATTTTTTTTTTCAAATGAAAACTTTCTGTCCAAATGGAACAGAACAATGAAATTAACCACATTAAGCAAACATTAAAACTTGTTCAGGATTCAGTTATTACAAAGCATTTAAAATTTCCCAATTTTCAGCAATAACTTTCCCTATGTTTCTTAAACGGATTCATTGACAGAGCCATGTGAGGAATTACAGCTAGTAATATTATCCAAATTAGGCCGATGGACCCTTGTGTAAATTCTGCCTCAATATTAGCATATAATCAGTGGAGTAACATTCTCAAAGGCTCTTGTATTGAGCAGAAATTACTGCTCAGAAAAACTGTATGGCATTGAGCAGTGATTTCTTGATCTATGTAAATGGGAAATTAAATATATATATATATATATAAAGTTTGCAGAACCTAAAAGAACAACAGAATTCAAGTTTCAGAGACAAACAACAAAGCAACAAAGTATTTCTTGTCATATACACACTAGAATTTTAATAATGACAATTACTGGTATTATAAGAAAAGTGTTTGTGTGTGTGTATATATGTATAAAACAGACCTCAGCAACCTATCTTAATTCCCAATGTCACAGTTTTCATAGAAATATAATGAACTCTTTGTTGTTCTCTTTTAGTTTCTCTTGAAGTTAATGTATATGTTTGTAAATGTTCCTACAAAAAATGCACTAAAAGAATATTATTAAAACTGCTAAGTCAAAACATCCAATCTAGAAAATGGCAAAATTTAATCTTAGTCACTTCTAAAGTTATTTTAAGACATATGGAGACAATGCAAGTTGGCTAATGCTGCAAATATATCATTTAGAAACTTACCAAAAGGACGTCTCAGGAAAGCTATTACAAGGGGCTGGTGATGGTGAGGGAAGTAGGCCTTCAGTGGAAATTTATGCTAAAACAAATATATATATATATTTTAAGAGCTTTCTGATCAGTTTTCAAAATAAACCCACAGCAAACAATCTCATCTAACGTAGTAACTAGCAACACAGTCTGAAGCAAAAGAACACAAAAGTAACTCTAAACTCAATTTTAAGATTTAGTATGCAGAAGAAAGGGAGATACTTGTGAAAAAATATTATAATAAGTAATTATTTATGGCTTTTTAAAAAATATATGCATTAAAATATTCAGAGTATAACAAAAATTACATCTTAACATTCTTAGTCTTTTTTTCCTGTAATCAGAAAAGTCCTCACTCTTAATACACAGAGGCTAAGAGATACTAATTAGTTTAATTTCACTTTCCACTGGAAACAGGCTCATGGACCATATCAAACCAATAAATAATAATATCCACAAAATCTGAGGGCGTGATGTAGATTATTGCATTATGTTCAATTAATGGAAAACTAAAATTCTTTGGATCTGATTCAGCACAACGTAAGGTTGTCATAGATAACAAACCTGTCCTCTATTTATCTGGGTGTGTGAAATTTGCATGATGTGAACATCGCTGCTTGTGTAAATGTGAGACTAACAGCAGAATACTCTTTAATCTTGTTGTTCTGCAAGCATCTACGACAGGAATGTCCAACGTATAATATGAACTCCATTTGAAGTGAATTGAAAACTGGCTGACACCCAGGCCCAGAGGGTGCTGATGAGTGGCACAATGCCAAGCTGGAGGCCATAATCAGCAGGAGTACCCAAGGGGTCGCTACTGGGTTCAGTCCAGTTTAATAGCTTTATTAATGATCTGGATGATGCGGCAATGTGCATCCTCAGCAAGTTTACTGATGACACAAAACTGGGAGGAGTGGTGAATATACCAGGAGGTTGTGCTGCCATCTGGAGGCGTCTCGTCAGGCTGGAGAAATGGTCTGATGGGAGCCCCATGAAGTTCAGCAAGAAGTGCAAAGTCCTGCAACTGGGGAGGAACAATCCCAAGCACCAGTGCTTGCTGGGGGCCACTCAGCCACTCAAGTAGCTTTGCACAAAAGGACCTGGGGTTCTGGTGGACACTGAGTTGGCCATGAGTTGTCTACAAATCATTGCCACTAAGAAGGCTAACAGTATTCGTGGCTGCATTAGGCAAAGTATTGACAGCACGTCAAGAGATGTAGTCCTTCACCTCTACTCAGCATTGGTGAGGTGGCATCTGGAGTTGTGTGTCCAGTTCTGGGCTCCCCAATACAAGAGAGACCTGGATATACTGGAAAGACTCCAATGGAGGCCACCAAGGTGATCAAGGAACTGAAGCACCTCTCCTATGAAGAGAGGCTCAGAAAGCTGAGCCTGGAGAAGAAAAGGTTCAGAGGGATCTCATTTATAAACACCTGAATGGAGGGTGCAAAGAAGACAGAACCAGGCTCTTTTAAGTGGTGCCCAGTGATGGAACAAGAGGCAATGGGCATAAACTGAAACACTGGAGGGTCCCTCTGAACATCAGGATACACTTTTTCACTGTGCAGGTGACTGATCAGGCTGGGCTGACACAGTTTGTCCAGAAAGGTGGTGGAGTTTCTGTCCTTGGAGTTATTCAGAAACTATCTGGACATGGTCCTGTGCAAACCATCTTTAAGTGACCCTGCCTGAAAGAAGGATTTAGTCCAGATGATCAACAGAAGTCTATTCCAACCTCAGCCATTCTGTGATTCAGGTCTCCATACCAATGACCTTAGAGCTCTTCTGGCTTCTTCCTTTAGGAATAAGAGACTAGTCAGCAAACAGATCACCTCTTAAAACGCAGACCAGGAATACAGACTATAGAATGTGACAAATATCTAAACCCAGTGAAGACCACATTCAGTCTAAGAAAACTTACTTAATTTGTCAAATACATCTGTGCACCTTATAAATAGAGTGACTCATTCTCTCTCTACTATTTTTGTTGTTACTGTTCTAAACAACAGTTTTAATTACAGCACAGTAATATGCGCGGTATTCTCAGGCGGTCAATGTATCACTGGTATGGTAAGGCTCTAAAAGTGTACTTGTCAAATGGAATTAGGCTAATTAAAAATTAATTCCCTGTACTAAAGTATGCAAGTATGCGTGTAGCCAAGTAGCTTGCATCAAGAATCCCCATGAAAAAGCAGCTCTTGACACAGTAGTGGCCAAGACAAACCACAGCGTGAGTTACGTATCAAAACAGTATTGTAAAGCATGTGAAAAACAGATTTCAGCATATGGTTTAAACAAAGTAAAAAAAAAATAAAAAAAAAATTAAAATTGCCTTCTACCATACACACAGTATTTTAAGCAGTTCTTTCCTGGCATAAACCATCACGAACTGCAAAACAAGGTACCACGAGATGGAACTAACTTGGATGTAGCTGATTATAATAATTGCCATGATATCAAATGGGAAATAAAAGTTGATGACTGGCTTAGAATATTTATGCAGCTATTTAAAACAATAATTCCAGGTGAAAAACATTGACAATCCTAAGGGAAAACAACCCTGGAGAAAATTATAATTTCCATCAAATAAAAACATGAGCTTTCAGTTCATGAATTTACAACTAACTTGACCTTATCCTCAAGTCAGCTCTCACTACTATCACAAACTGGAATGAAATATGCTTCTACACCAGACAGAGAAGATCATCCCAACAGTTGAACCCAGTACAGCCTACAAAGTTATTAGAAAAAAAAGCACACACTGCAATAGGGAATCATTCTCCTCCTACGTACCCTGCAAACCTGTGCAGCTGCCAGACATGACCTGGTTCTTCGAAACAGTTTTTGGACACATCTGTTTGCATAGCCTTTTTTCCATCAACTAAATTCCTATGGCCTCAGATGATCCAACCATAACCTTCTTCATCCTCTGGCATTTACGGTTTTACCATTAATGTTTACTATAAGAAATGTTACTGGAGCAAATTAAATCCCCCATCAAGGACATCCAGATACCACAAAAATGGTTGCCCTATGAATATATGTAATACTGGTATGACCACAAAAAAATTAATCACAGTGATTTAAACAATATTTAGGAAGTAGTCTGTGCCTGCAAATTTTTATGTCAACTGTTAGTTAAGATTACAGTTGATTCATAAACTGTGAAACAAGGGATTTTAAATTCTAAGAATGAAGATAGTATCTAAATTAAAAACCCGTGAATTAAACTGTACAAAAGTCAAATACAGGAAACTTAACATTTAAAGCTACTTTCAAAGAATTGGGCAATAATCCATGTTGCGATGTCAGCAGATGAAGAACTTTCACCATGAATCAAACATCACCTGCACAACAGGATTAGCCCTTGGGTGTCTGATGGGTGTGGGATCTTTACTGGTGTTCTCCACCCAGTCACCCACACCTGGGGCTACACAACATGCTGCTGCCATGAAACAAGGGTGGCATAAAATTAACACGCACGGCACCTAAATATTAAGCAACACAGCTGCAGTTTCATCCTTAAATCATATTGCCTGAAGCTAGAAGCTAGATTCAATCACAATGCTAATTAAAGGTCAGTACATCACAAGTTCCCAGATGAAGTCCCCACATTTTCTTAACTACTATGGATGCAAAAATCAAAGGAATGGAAAATTTTCTTGATTCTAAACCAAAAACTGTTAAATGAGAGGACAATTTCCAAACTTACATCACATGCACTGGAGTTAAAAACAAGCAAAACAAACATAATGGTCAGGATGTGAAGTAACAGTGATGTGGTAGTCTAAAAAAAGTTTGTAACCTATAAACAGAACAAAACTTATTCATATCTCCCATTGTAAAAACGTAAAGTAAGAAGCTGATCTTGCTGATGGTTAAAGTAGTAAAGTAAATTGACTTAATTCAGTTCAGTAAGAACAATGTAAAATTCTGTGTGGAAGAAGCGATGCTAAGCTGGGAAATTTGAAGCTTTAAACTGAGGAAAAACATCTGAGGCCACTGTTAAAGACCAGAAACTGAAACTGGTATGTATACTGTGTGTTCTACCTTTTGGTATTTGGTATCATACTTACTGGTATTTGTGGAGGAAGGGAGTGGGGGGAGACAGACAGAATGGGAATGGGGTTGTGGTTATTACCTCTCTTCTAATATTATCAAGAGGTCTGCTACTGCAAAAGAAAAACTCATCGGAAGTTTTTCATCCTGTAGATTGAAGGTGCATGACGATGATGGTCATTGTACAGGCAGAAACTTCAGCACCCTGACAACAACTGCCCTTGAGAAAACAAAAGCTTGTATGTTCTCAACAGGTTGTGGGATTATTCCAGGATATACTCAGGTAAATTGCTCTGGTATATTGGTTTCACTCTTCATTTTTATTCACAGGTGAAAATGTCTGAACTAAACTTTGGCATGCATGTACAGCCATAGAGTCACTACCATTTCACTCATTATATTCAGTCACTGTTCCAATCAGTAAAATTGTTATTTTCTTGCAAAATTTTGTATCTTCTCACTGAAAAGAAACATAAAGAACTAGGTCTTGACCAACCTGCTTGTTTTCATTCTGGTGAACCTGAACGAAGAGTTGTGTAAACACCTGTATTATGGTCATAACTTCTGGAGTTCCATCAGTTTCCAGCAGTGCATTCCTAAGCATAAACATTGAAAAATTAGATTATGACAGATTAGATATTAGTCTCCCAAACACACCACTGTTATTGAAAGGAAGGAAAAAAAGGTATATTCCTTCTACACTGTAGCTTCAAGCTGTGTTTGAGCTCATCACACTAATTATGCCAGTGTGGAAACTGACAGAATTCCAACCTCACGTTTTCTTTTTTTTTTTTTTAAGAAAACATATGCAACCCCTACAGATACTCTGGATTTATTTGCATAGAGTATACACACTGAAATGTAGAATTTTCCTTACCAACAGGGGAAAAGGGATAAAAATAAAAATCAGACTATCAGACTATCACAACGTTACTAGGCAAATTTGTTATTGGAACAGTCTTATTGGGTTCAAGGCAAGTATTCCCATGCCCACAGTTAGGCATATTTCATTGCTTTGTGGGAAGGCAGCCATGGGCCATCTCAAATTAGAGAGAAATTATGATCTCCTGGGGCATGGTACCTGGAGGAAAAATATGAGAGAGAAAGAGGGAGAGAGAGACTTAAATTGTTAAGTACTGCACTCCTAATGTAGTCAGGAGAGAAAAAAAAAAAAAAAAAAAAAAAAAAAAGTTGTCAATCAAATTTAAAAGTTCCCTCCATAGCAAACTAGACAAGGAGACCAAACTTAAATAATACAGCTGCTGTTCAGTCACTGTGACTCATTGTGACAATGAATCAGCAGCACAAACAGAAATGAGTATACACCAAAGGCATACTTTAGATCAGTAATTACTGCAGATTTAGTTAGGGACTGATTCCAAAGTCCTTTCATTGGTGAAATCATAAAATCCATTCTGGAGGTTCAGGAATGTGAACCCTTTAAC
The DNA here is from genome assembly GCF_011077185.1 of Oxyura jamaicensis. Lineage (NCBI taxonomy): Eukaryota > Metazoa > Chordata > Aves > Anseriformes > Anatidae > Oxyura > Oxyura jamaicensis. The sequence continues at coordinate 44,672,074 of NC_048926.1, forward strand.
TGGCTTTCCATAAGGCATAATGAAACCTTGAGCAAATGGAGCACAAAAGCATGTGGACAGCCAAGAGTAATTTTCATTCCCTTCTTTAAAAGATGTGTAACAGTCAGGAGAAAATTGTTCAAAGTAAGCTGCCACTGAGATTTCATAAATAGTTTTTTTTTATTATTAGAGACTTGTTTATTTTTTTTTTCCATAACAATCAAGAAGATGAGAACAACTAACACGTTACTGTAATTCAGAAATTTCATAAAGCTGCAGGCAAATATAATCTCTAGTTTAAACACAAGAAATAGTACACTAACTCAGGCTAGGCTTATGGACCCTATAGCTGCACAGAGCAACAAAGTAAGCTTCTACTTTGTGAAAAAAAAAAAAAAAAGTTAATGTCTTGTATCTTCATTCATTAATATCTTGGATCTCCATCTCACTGTGATGAAACAATTTAGCACGATAAAGCTCAATAACAAGCATGCAAATAGTAGGAAAAGCTATTCCTGAAAGAGACAAAGTTTAGATGTGTGCTTCTAAGAGTGTACTGGGGTCGACTCTGCCCTGCCCTGCACTACAGTTTCTGCACTAGAGGCTCTTCTGTCAGTACCTGAACAAACCTAAGCATACACAAATACCCCTAAACCCATGCACCTGGAAGGAACTCTTTTTTCTTTTAAAGGAAAACACTTGATGAACAAAGATCATCAGCTTCTTCTCAGCAGGAAATACATTACTGTTGCATCAAACCTGATTACCACAGCAACAGACCATCTTAACAAGAATGATAAAATAGAAGAAAGACAAGAGAAGAAAACATTGAAACTACAGAGGACTGGAAGCCCTCATGTGGTGAACAATATACATAGCTCCAAAATAATCTTGACGCACTCAAACACAAACTCATTAATAACAGGCAGATCAATAGTTTAGTGCAAATAAGAGCATAAATCCTGAAGATAATTAACATAATGTAAAAGATGCCACATTGATAATTACAAATGTTATAGCTACGTTCCATATATCATGCTGGCATGGGCCAAGCCATTACAGACTATTTACAGTTTTCACATGAAAATAATATTTCAACCACAAATCTCTACTATAGAATAAAATAAATTCTAACTTCTAAAGGCTAAAATACAATGTAGTCAATTGTATCAATAATTGTTATAATGTAACTTTCAAATAAACTTCCTAGGATTTTTAACATTTGCTATTATTTGCAATATATTGCACAAAGGAGGCATTCTACTAGAGTATATCATCCAGAAATTATAACACGACATATTCTCATGAAGAAAAATCTCAGTGTTTAGACCGGTGATTTGTGACACTTTCCACTATAATTTCAAAACTTACTTGAAGATTTCGTTAACAATTCTGAAAATGGCAGGATGGCTTGCTGCTTGTGGCTGTTCGTAAACAAATGAAAGGAAATTAGTCATTAAGAAGCAACTCAAACAACTGTCACTATATAATCTATGGCTTAATTCATGGATACTATTATGCTGCAATTATTAAACTGTAAATCTCAAATCAGCTCTTACTAAACACTCAGATTTTCTCAGGGTTAGTTAGATTCTTCAAAATAACTACATTAAAATCACGAAGGGACAGCCACAACGATACCAAGCAGGCTAACAGCTGATAAATGCAAACACCTGGGATACCAAACTGTTTATGACAACAATCACTAAAAATACTAAGACTGCCAGATAAAACAGGTTGTTGCATGCAATTGCTGGAGGCAAAAGACGGGAAGCAGATTTTAAAAAGCTTTTTTATTGCCTTTAAAGACAATTCCTTTTGGATGTGTTTAGAGATTCTTGACACATCTTCAAAATGAAATTCCAGAAATTAAATTTATTTCCTTTGTCTTTAACACTACCACAACATTTTGGTCCAAGACATATTTTCACAGTACTATGTACTGTGAATTTCAGAGTTGCTAATGTGAACTAAATATCTCAGTGCATCAAACTATTTTTTTTTAATTAGTGAAGCTTTTAATGTTTGTGGTTCTACCACATAAGAGACTATTTTAAGAAAACTATATTAAACATGCACTGATAAACACACTACTTGCTAATCCCATGTTCTTAAATTCGAAGATTTATGTAGGCTTGTATCCAGCACTAAGGTTAAATTGCTATTTACATGTTCTCCAAAGTGCATTAGCTTAAGTAAAAACAAACAAACAAACAAAACATAAAACAAGCTCATGTTTTTTTTGTTTGTTTGTTTTTGTTGTTGTTGTTATTTTCCTGAAATTAGCACCTGAAGATTTGATGAGAACATAATTACTCAGCAATCTGGAATGATGCATGTCTGGTTAATTGCATTTTACATACTTGAGGACGCATGGAAGGAGTACACATGGCATTTATTGTAACAGCTCTAAGTGTCTGAAACACCATTCCAAAGAAAACTTCTGTGCATCTGTTCCAAGCTAAAAAGTATCGAGTAAATGTGATTTTTCTTTTTGCTTGTTAATTACACACAGGCAGAATGAGGACTTTACCCTACACGACAATCTCAGAAAACAAAAAGCTTTAAGACAAACTGTCTAGAAAAGCTCTTAAAAGGACAGTTCTTCTTTTTCTCACAGTTGTCTTCTCATATTGGAAATACTAGGTAGAAATACTAGGTAGAACCTTATTTTTATGTTTTACCACACTTTCTCTTTGGCTGTAGCCAGGTTTGTCCTATTGAACGTATGCCATCTAGCGTTCGTGAGCATTTACAGTTGGTTGCTTTAGTGTATGAAAAACAGCATGCAGCTTGTTGCAGGGCTGGTCTCCAAAATTCCACATTTAGAGGGAGAAAAAAAAAAAAAAAAGAAAAGAAAAGAAAAAAAAAGGCTGGATGTGACAAACAAGTAACCAAGACTTATTTTTCTCTTTTAAATAAAACCTGGACTAGACAACCTCCAGACATCCTTTACAATCTCAGTCACTGTATGGAAACAGTGGAGAGTCAAAGCTATGTTTACCAGTCTTGTGAGTTAAATGGTTGAATTCAGCAATTTCTCTGCTGCCTTCAGATACTCTACCCACCTTTAACGTACAAACCCCCTGTTGCCTAAGACATGTTGAGTATAAACTAGAAAGGGTCCAGCAGTACACTGCCACACATAAAAAGATCAAACCATAGCTCTTCTGCAAAAGGCCAAAATAAATCTTCAATACTGAAAATCTTTCCACCCCTTCCTGACCCACAGCACCAATCTACAATACCACCTATTCATTAAGAAAAAAAAAAAAAAAGTTACCTAATTTCACAAGACTTTGATCAACAGACTGTATCCAATTCACTTGAAAATACTCAAAATAAGAATACTAAACATAGCATCAAAGTCTCCAGGGCTATCTGAAGGCGTGCCTTTGGTGTAGCATGTCATACTAGATCAATTCTGGAGTTTGGGAGGGATTCTCAAGTTTTGGAGGGTTTCTCATGGTGTTTCTGGGTTTTAACATTATTTTCTTTTCTTTTTTTCTTTTCCCCCCAAATGAGAGCTTTTTATATTTGAATAATCTTCTCTGCAACTACATGGTAGTTTTCAGAGAAAGCTCAGAATATGTAACATCTTGTCTACTGGCAGCTTTTTCAATCACTTTTCAAACATGCACATTCCATAAAGCACAACACATGCTAGGCTGAAAAGATCCAAATGCAGGGAAATGGAATTGTATGTGTAATATCATGATTACATATTTTCAAGAGTGAGGTGTGGAGCTTCAAAAAAAAAAAAAAAAATCAAACAGAGCCATTTGCCATTTTTAAAAGAAGCAAAATAGGAAAAATACATTTTCCATTTTTTCATTCACCAGAGATTTTGCCTGACTGCCATGCCTTTTCAAGTATGATGGAGAGTGGTTTGGCAAGAACATCATAAGATGACAAATATTAAGCCTTCTCAACCTATTGCAATACAGTAGGGTTTTCTTATATCTTTGAATGAAATAAAACTTCTTTGGAAAGCTATCTAAGAACAGAATATAAATTATAATTGACATTGATTTGTTTGCATACTTCTTTACAAAAATGAGCTTAAAAATCTGTGTATATACGCTTTACTAGAGATATATTCATATAACATTCTTACGTGTTTTTACTTAAATTTTAGTTGGTAATTCACACACAAAAATTTCAACATTACTTCAGCAAGGAAGACATCCACCCACCCACCAAATTCTGAAGAAGCCAAAAGACAATTTGTGATGGTCACTTCACTTGTTTTTGTTACTTCGCAGTAAACATAGAATTTCCAATATTAATTCCAGTTTAGACCAAAACACCACAAACCTAATAGCATACCACATAAAACTGCAAGTTAGTGGACCATCACACTGTAATTACACTTGGAATTCAGATTTGAGTATTTCATATCAAGTTGCTATTACAATAGAAGCATAGTATTTTATGACCATAGAGGTACTGTAGGTCACTATGAGGTTTATGCACAGTTTTGTTGCTGTTTCAAAATATTTTGTTTAGATAAGTGGCTTTGATAATGCAATTACAAAATAGCTTAATGATTTTTCCTTCTTATCATATACTATAATCAAAACACTAACATATTTGCCTATTTGTACTCTACAGGTCTTCTTGCAAATAGAAGAAACTTCTAAGCCTATCAAGTGGTGACTCATGTTTCCACTTTTTATTACTATACCCATAAAGCAAAGAGGTCACATCCTATAAATGCCTTAATCCAACTGTCAAAACATGCATACCCCTGCTCCTAAATAAATATTCAAATGTCTTTCAGGCAGGCTGTTGGATTCAAGGTTCTGACTGATCTAATACCACACAACTCTCCCTACAGTACCAGGTACAAGCTGTACAAAAATATCAGTAGATATGGTAGACCGTAGTTTCTAGATCCAATCTTTTCCCTCTATAATTCTGAAGATTGTCATCCCATTGTTTTTAATTGCTAAGTCATCTCCCTCTTATACATCCTCTCTCTTCTATCAGCTCCTAACAATAAACTACATCCATGTTCCAAACACTCTCATCTTTATGCCTGCCTTCATTCCACTCCTTGTCCACAGGATGTCCTCTCTAAACCAGCATTCAAAGCTGCTGCACTGGTCTTTACCCCTTCGTGAATGTCTTCTTTCGAAAGCACCAAGTCTTTGGAGCAGAGACAAAGAGGTATAATTTAAGTGTGCTAGCACAGTAAGGTTCCATTATTTTCAGGGATCAGGATGTGATAAAACAACATAGACATGAAATACATTAACAAGTACCTATAAACCAATAATTAAAACAAACAATTTATTTCCTGCTACGTCTCAACTTAGACTTTTTTCTTCTCAGCCATGTGTGGTACCATGTACTGTATTCAGTTCATAGTGAATCTGATATGTAAAACTATGTACAGGCCTTGTGTATAAGCTTTGCCTTCTGGGACACCTAGAATCCCAGACGAGGCATGATAGATATGCTGTTGATGCCAAGCATTTATGAGATTTGCAAGTATTATAAAGACCCCCTGAAACAGAAATTTGCAGATTCTATTGAAACAGAAGAATTTTAAAACCATAGTCTTCCTATCTAAAATACTCAGTCTTTCATAGGCGGAAAATAAGAAATGATGTACCATTTTTGAGTGCTATCCATTTAAGAAATACAAATACATTTCAACTTTAGCAGTCTAAACTGCTAAACTTCAACAGGCACAGAGATTGAGGTAAAAACAGATTCAAATCCTCCCTGGCAAAAGGGGATAATTTTTAAAGACAGAGGCAGGTATGCAGCACCCCTACCAACAAGATTCTAAATTTCTTCATCTGTTTTTCATCACAGGATGAAGCTTCTTTTTTGCCTTCAATCAGTTAATTATAAAAATTAAAAATTTAGTGAAATTTATAAGATGTGAGATTTGCCTTTAGCAGCGTCAAAGTTTTTGCCACATGACAGCCCAGTTCCTTCAAAGATGCTGACATATTTGAAAACCATCACTTCTTAAGCCTGAAAGAGCAGTATCAAATGTACTACAACATTGTACATACCAGAAACGAATCTTTTATGACACAAGCCACTTCTTCCAGTGAATTCATCTGAATGGAAACCAGCTGGTCTAAAACGTGTAACGTAGCATTTTCAAGGCTTGGTAAGTGACGAAGCCAGAGACTGAAGACAGCTGATTCAGAAAGGGAGATTTTCTTCCTGGGTTTGAGGAAAAAAATACTGTTTTTTCCTTGAAAAACTGGAAGACATGCAAAAATGGAACTTTTACTTTTTCTCTCTTTTGCTGCAGGAGACCAACCTGCAGCAAAAGAGAAAATCTTGCTTACGGTACTCTATTCAGTATAAAACAGCAGTGGCAAAGAGTAATAGGGAATCACCATCACCTAAAAATGATGCTTTCCTACACATCATTAAAATCCAAAAACATGGTTAAGCTGGACCCCAGCAAATGGAAATAGAGGGTTTGAGGTTGCTATTTCCTTATGTCCCAGAGAAAGGTTAGACTCTATGCCCACTCATTTAGTGTTATATCACTAGGAAACAGAAGGCATAGTTTATTTTGAGATAGCACCACAGTGTGCTGGTACACATCAAAACCTTTTACAGTAACCACCCAAGAAGAACAGGTACTGCAGCACAAAACATCCTGGAACATTTTTGCAGCTATTATTAGTGTTTCAGATCAAAAACTTAAAAACAAAACAAAACCTAAATAACAAGAAATACGTGTCTTGCAGTTAAGATTAAAAATAATTAGACAAGAGAGTACATGTAGACTGAAGCTACTGATAAAAAAAAGAAAAGAATATTAGCAGGATGATTTAACACCATTTTACGTTCTCATTTTTTAATCTATTTTATCATACTCTTGCTTAAATATCAGCCTTCAAAATTCTGATTTCCATTGAAAAGCTGTTTTTCTCATTCAAGTCTATTTAATAGCTTACTTTAAAATTGTACTTCTGTAGACAAGGAGAAATATATCATTAGAATTTCAAATTTTTTAAGTACTGCTCAGTTTTGAGATGCTGTATAATTAATATGGTATTAAAGCACATTTGCACATCAGAATAAATTACAAACAATGAGAGAAATTTTATTTTTCCACAATCCTCTTCTTTATTTTTGCAGTAGCACGATAGGTATTGTAAACGTTATGCCAAGAAAAGAAATCTAAGAAGGTGTTCTTAGAGATATTCCAGCTCCAAGAGTTAAAAACCATATAGAAAGCAAAGCGTAGTCATTATCTTTCTACAACTGAAATTTCAGCCTCAGTGGGACACCCCTAAGTTCTGGAAGCACCACAAGCCAGTCTTCTTTCTAGCTTTTAGTGACCCTGTTTCTTGGAGCAGGCTTCACCCATGTTCAGAAAGAAAACAGCGTCCAGAATGCAATGACAGAGTTAGGGAACAGAGTTAAATTATTAAAGTGGAAAAAAATACAAGTACATTCATCTTAAGATCACAAGATCTTCAGAAGCAGGCCAAGAGTGTACCATGCAAATGACTTGTGAGTCTACATCTGCTCTCAGGGAAACCAAATACTTTTGTCAAGGGGCCTGTATGAGTCACTTTGTCAAAAGACACATGAACTGAATTATTTTTGCTCACTGTGATAAACAAGTCGCTCAAAGATTAAGCAATGTTTGTCTTAATCAGGAGGACCTCTTACAGCCATCTAAAGGATTCAGATTCACTTTATGAAGTGGCAAAAGTACGTCACGATCAGCTGCCTGTTGGCTCACTGTCACTAGTATAAACTATCCATGCTGAAACTGTGTACTTGCTCTGCACTACTGCTTGTAGAACACATTCAGTCTGAAGCCATGCAAAAAGGAGAACTGGCAGGTAGTTCACCCTTTCTGGGGACTCATCTTTCACTACAGACTTTACACTTTTCACTACAGACCTTCACATTCCTTTTCCACCTGCTTTCCTTGACTTCCAGGAGCATGTGCACAAACTAGTACCTGTGCTTTTTCTATTAATTACTTATTTTTGCTGGAACCCGCAGAGGAGCAATGATGTATATAATGTTAAAACATCTCAGAGATAATGCTGTTGGGTAAGGGGAAGAAATTAAAACTTTGATTAAAAAAAAAGAGAAATGGATAATTGTAGTAAATGATTCACAAAAGATCCTTTGTAGTGTCAAAAATAATCAGTAATACATTATTGCAATTTTATCTCTGTTTTTTGTTGTTGTTGTTGTTCGCGTTACATTTCTATTTGCCTTTTTATTTTTAAAGCTTTGGTTTATATTTCCCTAGCATTAGGCGATCTTTTATTTGTCCCACACCAAGATCACCAAGTCCTCTGAAAATAATGACAGTCCTCGAGTAAGTCAAGAGAAATGAGCAGTGCACAGATCTGATATTCTTGCAACTGCATCCTATGTTAACTCATAAATATGGTGTAACATCCTGCATTAAAATAGACTTCTTCAAGTCTGGCAGCTTCAGAAGGAGTTCAGAGAAAGTCATTTCACATGCAATTAAAACACGAGATGCCAGAGACTCCTAAATCAACGATAAACTGTCATCTGTCAGGATTGAGAGGAATTTCCTAGCTGACCAAGGGTGACAGAAATTGTCCGGTGACACTGGTACACAGCAACTTTGTCACAAAACAAAATTGGGACCCACCTTTCTCAGTTACGACTTGAATAAATCAAACTGTCTTTTCTTCCCTGGCACAGCCAATCTTGCTGATGCTCAGCATCTCTCAGCTGGCTTTCATCCATAGATTGATTTAACCAAAACAGTGGCTTTAGTGGCAGCAAAACAAGCAAAACTGTGTTTCACAAATTGCTTCTATAAGCCTCATTAAAAATAATCTGCTGAAAATCAGCAGAACTGAAAATCTTGAGAACCATTTTCACAGAAAAAAAAAAAAAAAAAAGAGAGAAATATGGAACCACTTAAACAAGAATTTATCTTCTGCATTGAAAAGTAAAGATGGCTGTCAAAATGTCAAGTTATGCACGCTGATACGCCTAGATGAAAAGGAGATAACGTTTCTATTAAAAGTGATCATATCTTCAACCAACTTCCTAAAATCCTAAAACTTTTACCTCCGTTTTAGAGAAAAGGTAGGATGATATAACAGTCAATATTTAAAGCTGTTATGCCACAATTTGTATACCAGCACTAAAATTCTGCTTTGGCCAACAACCTGAGCTCTGCCATTCAAATTAAAGAAAACATTTTATTATACACAGAAGGTGTACAGTGCACTCAGCACACAAATGTAAAGCAAAGACATTTAACTGAATTAATAATTTTTATCACAGAAAGCAGAAAGATCAAACAGACCTTATTTTAAATCATATAGCTACTTACTTTAAAAAGGCATCATTCACAGCCTCCAGGAACTGTGAGCTCAGAACTTCCTTTGATGCACCTCCATGGTAAAGAAGAAGAGTTTCCAGCAGTGGAGTTATATCAGGCAAAGTAATAAGAGGGAGACAGAAAACTGACACAGCATTCACACGACTGGCTGGAACTCTGAGGAAAAATTAATATAGTTCCTGTTTTAGAAAAGTCAAAATTTAAATTTCTAAGCCAACAAGGTAAGATAAACGAAATTCATTCCAGAAGATTAAACACAAGAGAGGAATACCTGACTGCAGAAAAAATATATATTTATTGGAATAACTTTTGACTTATCATTATACATTGCCTATTGTATATTGTCTGATAGAAGTGTGCTCAGTTTTAGTGCTCAAAGAATACCACATGAGGGATATCAACCCAATTCTGAAGTGCAGCTAGTTATGTTCCCTCGGTAATTACTGCCTTCCTAGCAGGAAATGCTTTGTCCTTCCCAGAAAACAGCAAAGCTCAGGTAAAGAAGACTACGGTTTCATGGCTCCCATGGCTTCCTTGACCTCTCTCCTCTCAACAGAGACAACTTCTATAAACCAAACACTGCAAATCCTGCTGACTTCAAGCATTCAGGCAAAAACTGTTTCTCTTACATTTGAAGAAATATGTAATGAATTTCAGTCTTTATGCACGAACCACTCACTTGACCTGCTTGCTAAAACTGCAAGCTTGGAAATGACTAAAGATAGTGATTTAGCTTGCCATGAGACTAAGAATAAAAATGTCACTTATAAACATATTTTGAAACATGGAAGCTGATCCCAAAATATGTTGCCTAAAGGTCACTGGCATATGTTGTGACAAAATGCTATGATTTGTAGTCACAGAACCATAGTAATATCCAAAGTGAGAGAAATAAAACATGACACCTTTTCAAAGACACAAATTTTTGATTAAGTACCCAATGAAACATATACTTAAGGTTTTTCACCCTGAAATACTTCGCGATGCAGTTTTGCTATGAGAAGTGATTATGTAGGAATGGTAATTATTAGGCTAATATTTACTCTGCAGTAGTATTTTCCAGGTTACACATGCAAAGTTCACAGGCCTTAGACTCTTTGAATCAGTTTCCTTTAAAAAAAACTCTAATTCCTCATCCAGGAAGTAAGCAAACGTTAACTGCTTACTTTACTGTTACTTTTAACTCCGGAAGAAAAACCCTGCAAAGGCATTTTTTTCTTCTTTTATATAATCTTTAAAATATGTTCTTGGAGAACACTGTGCAGTACACTGTGTGCAATGAATTTCCACAGATATTGTCCATGTTGCTGTGAGCATCACCAAACAGAGAAATGAAAACAATGTACACCTCCAACTGCAAGCCCTATCTGGGGGGTTGGAATTAGATGATCTTTAAGGTCCTTTCCAAGCCAAACCATTCTATGGTTCAATGATTTGTCTCTGTAAATTAAATAAACAGCCGTATCATCATTTCTATACTCCAAATCTACTTGAAGTTCAAACTTTTCCTTTTTTCCTGGTGGAAACTAGATATTCCTCTTCTCAACAGTCTCATTAGCTTTTCAGCTTAGTCTGCTTCACCCTGTATTATAAAATGTGGGTTTTTGTTTTCTACATTCAACAAAGCTTTGTGGTGCTCCTCACTAATCTGTCTACATGAAGAAAAGGAAGAAAATAGCCAAACTATGCAAGAAAAACAGAAGGCATCACAGCACTGTGAGGATCTTTCAGTCAGCCTCCTCTTTCCTGTAAATTTACTGGCTATGTGGCATTATATAGGTAATAAAAATCATTTCATCAGTGTCAGCAGCTTTGATTCTGAAGAACAGGATATGCACAGGAGAATCATACATTTAAAAGAATAGACACTCTCTAAGCATATAGTTTATATTTAGAATACCTATTCTTATTTTTTTTTCCTAGCTCAAATACACTTAATTTACATATAATCATAAAAGGTCTACCAATACACTTTGAGAATAATAACTTTTAGAGTATTTACAAAAGATCATGATCGATGTTTCAAGACCAGTAGAAAGGCACAATCATTTCAAAAATAGTTATAACAGGCAAATGTATTCCCTTTTTTTTTCACCTAGTGTGGATGAAGAAGGTGATTATTCACATTGACTACACCTAGACATGTACAAACACACTACACAACATTGCAAAATGATTATTAGCATCTCCTGATAATCTGGATTGGAGATCTGCCCACAGCACATCACAGTTTCCCACACACCCACTTTTCCAGACTTTCTTCCTTAGCAAACCAGGGCATGGAAGCAGTTAAAGGGTGGAGATACTACGTGCTTGGGTACATTTAAGATATTTGTTTGTGAAACACCCAGTATTGCCACAGCACTATTTGCTACCAGATGAAGGAACTATTAATAGAAGGAAAATGAGGGAGCTTATTTAAATGAGCATGGAAAATTTTCTCATTAATAGCAAGTGCAAAGTAACACTTCCATATAAAACCATTACACAAGGAAAAAAAATCCTTTGGAAAAAAAAAAAAAAAAAAGGTGTTGTTTTGTTTTTTTCAGTAACTGCCAGTTAAGTTTGGCTATAAGAAGGTTCACAGCAGTAAACACAGTGATTATCAGGTAATATGAAACACAGCTTAGCAAGCTTGTTCACACCTGAAACTATCTACACGCATAACCAAAACTTATCAACTGAAGCCTAAGTGCTTGCATTTCCAAGACTGCAAAAAGGTCCTCACTGTACTGTAATGATCAATACTAAAACATATCAAAATAATGTTGAGGTAACTCCTACCTCCCTTGAACGGTAAGTCCATTAGATTGATTTCCTGTGAGTTCTGTTACTAATGAGGAGACCATCTGTAAAACAAAATTCAATTAAAATTAAATAAAATACACGTACTGCAAAGAAAGAGACATTAGTCGCATGGTTCTCTGTAGAGCTAACATTCTGTGAAGTTAGTAACTTTCCCTGCTGACTCAGTTCTCTTTTTTTAACTCATTGGGGCCAAATTAAAATTGTCCAGATCACTGAGTAAACTGTTCAAAATGTTTTTGATCATGTTATTTACCTTCCACATTTGAAAACTAACAAGCTATTTTAGCTCTGCCAAGAGTTGAGGCAACACTTTCAGAGAAGCAACAATCCTAGATGTTTTATCTGACTTAAGTCAACCTGTTATGAAATATAACTCCTATTTTTTAATATATTAAACATAAAACACACTCTTCTTAGGATTTAAGGCATATCTACCTTTTTAAGTGCAGTTAAAGAAACATTTTAAAAGTCATGTTCTTGCACACAAAATAATATATATAACTTAGTCTTCACAGGGAAAATTGATTGATAGGGCAGGCATTTTTGTCACAAAGACCCACAAAAAATTCTCAACCTCTATTACAACTTCTACGTTTTAATCAAAAATATTCTCTTCTGTCCAAAGATCTCCCACCTCATTTTCTCCCTTAAAAGGCTGTAAAAGTAACTGAGGTAAGAAAAGATAAACAAAGTTCAGTTCATGTTCCTTATAAAAATGACAAGTTCATGTATGTGCTTATAAACTGGTGATTTATTATAAACAAAATCTCAATTGCACAAAACACTTACTTTTTCGACTAAGTGACAGTAATAATCTGCCGATGTGTAGCCAAGAGCTGATATGAATGTACTGGTTTCAGCTTCATTACTTTCCCACTTAGAACATGAAAGGAGATGGCACAGCAAACTCTGCAAGAAATCAACAGAAAGGGAAAAAAAAAAAAAAAGGAAAAAACACAACATGTTAGGCTACGACATCACTTGTGAAAAGAACTGACTGCTATTGACCTGTATCTGGGGAAGATCTCTTGATGGGTTGTGGGCATTTTATACCATATCATCAAGACAGACTTTTCAGAAGGGCATTACTCTATGCGTACTTTTGATCTGATTAAAGACTCTAGAATAAAAAAATAAAACCCACTTGGCTAATTTGCTGCTTTCAGAAACGTGTTTTTGTTGAATATCCCTAGAAAACTGCTTCAGAAGTTCTGGAATTAGATATATGCCTTTTTGATATATTAATGTAGAAGAGAAGATAAAAAAGGAGAAACACACCAGAAATCTAAGAAAATTATTACTACGAAGTAAACAACAAGCATTTGGGACACATTATTTATCGTATTTTTGTTTAGGGTTACTTTACTACTTTGGGGACTGAAATGCCTGAATACCATTTTCTTTCACTGTATACTTTTCCTGACTAGCCGTCACCAGGAGAAATTGCTGCTCTTGCGCCATCTAGTGACCTTCCTGAAAATAAAGAAGGAAAATGCCAAGGCACCCTTTCAAAAAAAGTAACTTTAAAGCAACTTCTGCATTCCTAAGGGGGGAAAAAAGGGCGGAGGGGAGGTGATTTTCAAAGTGTGTAAGTGATTAGAAAGACGAAAATCTGTTAAACTATATAATCTCAAACATGCCTTGAATAATTTATTAATATGGAACCATGAATTATGTTTTTTTTCCATTTCAACTATTACTCAAGTTAGCCTTTGTTTTCAGAACACTATCAAGGGTTCAGAGAAGTAGTTCCCACGTAGCAGGAGGGTTTGGCAAGTAGGATCAGATCTCCAGTTGAAAACAAAATGAAGGTAGATGAGATGCTGAGATGACATTTTGCTAGAGGTAAGGTGGAGCTTGAAACATAAAAAGTCAGTTGGACTGTTCAGTGAAAGACTTCTATAATGGGAAGAACAAACTGTTTTCCTATGGACGGAAGAAATCAAATGCTCTTTATGTAAACAGTAATGCCCTTGTGTAACGGTCATTGTTAACCTTTTAATGAAGGAAAAGACAAGACAAAATTGCTAAACATCACCAATCTGCTTATGGCCTCCAACACTCACCCAAGGATCTTTTGCTTGTTTGTTTTGCGGAGCTTTGGTTTGCTCCCCCACCCTCTTCCATACGTTTTACTACATCCCTGCTGGGATTTTGCAGATCACTTCAGCTATTCTTCTGGAATACACAAAACCTCTAACAGCCAGAAGGGGGCAAGGGAAACAGGGCCAAGGAAATGCTGTAGTCAATATGAACAACGTATTAGGTATGTATAAGGAAAAGTAGATACTAAAAAGTGAAAAACATTAGGAATTCAGCTCCATGTCTTATATACTTCATTTTGCAGACCCTACCACCATTGCAAAGCCTGAGACATACTTACATTCAACAAAGATACACAATTTGTTAACAATAATATAAAGCATTTATCTTTCTTTAAATATGTTTAAGTGCTTTCTTTGGTGAAAAAGATGCCCAGAAAGTTCTCATCCTCTCTAGAAAATTTAGCTTATTTAGTGCACTTAACTCTGGTTGTAACTAATGATTCTATACTACCATACATTGCATTAGGAGATAGCTGTCTGAAAAAAAGTAAACATACAATCCACTTCTCTATTTGTATAAGGCACCTTGTTTCTTAAAAACAAGATGCTTTGAGTTATTCTATCACATTATCTCGTAACAGCATACTTCTGTGTCAGTACATAAATGGAATGGAATGGCCAGAAATAAAGCTTATACCTAACAACCTTCAAATACAGGTTATCATTATGATTATTATTTGCATGTGAGTTTTCCAGCCACTTAGCAGACCATCTCCATAAGGCAAACTCGGTAGTTGACGGAGACCAAGTTATCTAGGTAGAACATGATAAGAGAAAATGAGCAAACTATTCCAAGAGGCTACCAAGTCAAGTAAAGTCAGAGGACTACCACCCATTCCTACTCATTTGAGAATGGCTGAATGCAGCTGCAACAAGGAGAGAGCAAAATACCAAAAGGGACTTTATATCCCTTGGAAAGATGTCACAGGGATCAGGAGCACATAAATCTGTAACCTCCCAGATGGAGAATGGAACCCAAGAAGAAGACAAACAGATCGGGTGAATGTGGGGTGCATGTCTGGTGCCACACTCAGGGTTTGGGATTCTACAGTCTCAGATGCACATTTGAGAGACCAAGTGTATCGACACCAGATGGGATGCACCTGACAGAGGGCAAGAGCATTCTGGGCAGCAAGCCCTGATTATAGCAAGACTTTAGATTCAGCAGGGGAAGGGGATGTGCCTCTGACTGACAAAAAAGAACCAGGGAACGCAGACATATTAGGAAGCAACAGGGAAATATACCTGTGAGTTGTCCCAAGAGAATTATGAAGGGCTCCTCTAACAGGTGATGCAGCCGAAAGCCCAGCTGAAGTGCCTCCACACCACCACACACAGCATGGGAAGTGAGGAGTTTGAAGCTACTGTGCGATTAGAAAACTGTGACTATATTTAGAAAATCATGATGTAATTGCTGTCATGGAAAAGAGAGGGACTCATCACACAACCGGAACACTGGAATAGAGGGCTACAAGCTTTTCAGAAGAGATGGGCATGAAAGGAGCGGCAGGGATGCTTCCCTCTGTGTTAAGAAGTGGATAGATTGTGAAGAGCTGCCTCTAAAAAACAGCCATGGACAGGTTGAGAGCTTGTGGGTAAAAATTAAGGATTGGACCCATAAAGTACACTTGAGTCTGTGGCAGAAATAATGCATTCAGAAAGGAAAATAACAAGGTGCCATGGTTCTGGAAAATGGACAGCAGCAAGACACACTGTAATATCAGAAATTATTTCTTTCTGTTCTAGCTTGGTTTTCCTCACCATTGATTCAGCAGGAGGCAGACAGGAAACCATCTTATCTCTACCTGCAAGAGAATACATCCATCTCCACAGCCTTGGATTAAAGTTCTGTGACAGAATCCCTTTCAGCTTGAAATTGAATTAATCAATTTTCCTAAAGCTTTCATAACGAACAACTTCCTTAAACAACCTTGTCCATGTCTTTATTAACTGAATTTGCCATCACCCGATGCACTGACGTTTCTGATATCTTTAACAGACAGAAATCCTGTAAGTATTTGCCTGAAAATATAAAATTATTTACAGCATCCAGGTAAACACGGAGCTTGATATCTACCAAGCTTTGTAGCAGAGAAGGCCTGTAACTTTTACCCCTGATTCATAGATCGGCTATAAGAGTGTCCCTCATTAACTCACGCAAGGCAGGTGGTGGGAATGAGAATAGACTTGAAACTGAAGTCTTTTTTCTAAGAATGGAAGTGGAGAAATATGAATCACTGTGTTCCTGCCTACTGTTCACCTGAATATAGATGAAACTAATTAACTGAAAAACATTTCCTTCATATCACTTTTCCATTAAGCGATATACTATTTTCCAATTAAGCTAAGACAACTCTTTAGGTGCTTCTTTTTAAGTAACAAAGGCTGGTTTCCGTGTGTTACAATGGGTTTGCTGAGCCGCTCCATTCAGTCTGTTTCCCAGAGACAAACCATCTCTTTGAATGCACGCTTCAACAAAAGCCTGGAAACCCCTTTCCAGAGCAGAATTTGCACCTCTGCTGAGATAAGCTGCACAGCACTGGGCAGGTAAAACCCAGCCAGCATACACAACTCCGTACAGGAGGAGAAGGTTTTTGGTCTTTTGACAGCGCTGTTACTAAGCAGGGATTCCAACAGGTCTAAAGGCTTTTCCCCCTTCTTTCTGTATCAGCAAGTATCACCTCCCGCACTGGGGGGGAAGACAGATTTAAAGGTACAATTGCTTTTGAAATTAAACATCACCACGGAAACAGTGGGGGCTTTGTTTTGTATTTTTTAAAATTACAGGACTGTGTGACAAGTTTTATTCTGGAATCTGCATTCGTGTAGCAACTGTCCTGGAACTGCTGACACCAAGGCCTTCCAGAGAACCAAATAAACCAATCTGTTTCTGGAAACTTCTCAACGCAGTCTCTCTAATGTACTCACAGTTTTGAATGTCCTTGAAAGCAGATGTTAAAATCAACAGCGGCAATATGTTTTGGAGAGAAAAGATGGATGGTTTCACTGGGATGAGCCTATTGAATCTGATACTAATTAGGACTTTGCAGTGACACTGTTGTGCTTTTTTGCCAACTTGGACAAGTCAGTCAAAGTGACAGGTAAAGCAGGAGGGAACAGAAGGAGCTCTCCTTTATCCTAAAAGATATGTATATATATATTTTTAATATATTATCTTTCTAAGTAAAGTGCCATTATTTTTAAGAAGAGATTATTAATGACATTTTACTGAAAATTACAATGTATGTGAATTTGTTGGAATTCATACAACATGGATACCCAAGGGTAAATTTCTTAAATCTGATCACATAACTGGTTTATTTCTGACCTTTCCATCTGCTTAGACACGAACCAGATTTTCTCTGCTGTGCAAAGAAAAAGCAGGTATAATACAAAAAGCTAAATCTTATTCAGAGGAAGCATTACAAGTAAATGCTATTTCCTCTTTACATTTTATCAGGTTTGGGCATGAATATTTCTTGTATGGCAATGATTTCAAAAGTCTGCAGATCAGTTTTTCTCTGAAGTGCTCCCTGTGCTGTCAGATGGGTCCATTGCTTTCAACACAGGTCTAGAAGTGAAGAGTCTATTTCTCAGTCTATTTCCAACCTGGCATTAAAAATGCTTCATGACTATGTAATACGTTGCAACATTAGTGATGATTTTGATTCAACATCATTTCCAATCTTTCATTCAAAATTTCTTTCTTTAAAGAGGCAGTGTTCCATCTTTTCAAATTAATTCTTAAATCATTTGACCAGCGTCCTCAGGAAGTGAGGTAAACACATTGCTCTGATGTATTTAAATCATTCCCTGGTTGCTTTTTGTTTATTTGTTTGTTTATTAGCTTTCAGCAGCTCAACCCAACCTAAATGCCTGCAGATAGCTTTTAGCCAATTTTTCTTCAAAATCCCACCTGAAGGCTTGAGAGTTTCAATGTAGATGGTATGGGACACGATAAATGACTGTCAATAAAACACAAGCTGGTCTGGTATTTTTAGAACCTTTTTACTATGAAATAGACAGTTATGGAGAATCATAGCAGCTAAGTCTGTAAATGTCAAGGAAGCATGCTTATTCAGAGACCAACCATTTACAAAAGCAATTCTGTCAGCAGGATGCTAACATATCACAATTTGTATTATTTCCAAACACTTATCCAATCATAACAAAGTCTGTGACTTTTAATTTTGCTTACAGGACCTCTTGCTCACTTGCTCCTTAGTTCCAGGAAAAGACAGAAAATTAGTTTTCCACAAACCAAAACCAACAAGAAAATAAGGTAGTACAACATCATACATATTTAAACATAATGTAGCTTTTAGAGCTCTAGTTTACTCTAAACAAAATTGTCTTCTAAACTTTTTATACAAATCTCAGCATTTAAACTAGGAGGAATTACATGGCATATAGTGTTAACTTAATTATTACTAAAATGTAAGAGTGTGTTTTACAATCTAGTAAAAAAAAAAAATAATAATAATCTTTAACTATTTACTTATCAATGATAACCTAATGAAAATCTCAAATTTCTGCCTTAAAATTCAAACATTTTAAAAACATACTTCAAATACACAAGTTGCTATACTACATACACTAAACACAGTAAATGCTATACGCACATATTTGAATGATTAGCTAGTCAACACAACCTCCCACTTTACCCATTGAGTCTATTCCAGTAACCACTCAAATGTTTTGCACAAACAAATCACTTAAGTTTCAACATAACTTTAAGCTTAAAATATTCCTCAGTAACTTACTGGATCATGGCCAAAGTGCCTAAGTATAGAGTGGGGAGGGGTTTCTTCCTACATTTCTTTCTGACATTTACTGTCAGGAAGTTTTTTTGTTTCAGCCCAGTTTATGGATACACATTCTTTACATTTATGGGATGGTTTTCATCAGCTAAATTTCCATACCAGCACATTAAATAAAATTGCTGGCCACAAGTACATGGTTAGTATTTATTGGAGCTTCTCATTTTTCTTCTTATGCACTTGGAGTGGCAATCCAAAATCTGCCCACATCTAAATCTCCATTGATAACCATGAAAGACTAGCCAATAGTAAACAAATTACTCTGCTACACTCTCCTACAGATACAAGGGCCTTGGCATTCAGGAATCTGATCAAGTTAAAGAAAATCTATAGACAAATGACTATACTGAGTTAATACTACTTTAGAGTTTTTTAAAAATAATAATAATACAGAAACAATATTATTCTTTCAAATTGGTGTTGCCAGATGTACAGAATTCATTGATTTTCACACATCACTGGGCAGGAAAGCATAGATTCTATCAAGTTCTCCACACTTTACCTGATGCAGGAGAGCCCTTCATCCCATTTTGCCTTCCAAGCACATAAGCAGGTTTCCCTTTAGTCTGTGTTTGCAGAATAACTGCTCAAACGTTCTTACATTAGGCCAATTTCCTTAATTTTGCATCAACAATTGTAATTGCAATTTGTTGTTTTAATAAAATAATAATTACTAAAATACACAGAAGGACTATGAAGGACTAGAAAAGCTTAATGGCAAAAAAAAAAATATATCAAAAAATCATTCAGACTGATTTCGGTTTTTGTTAGAAACTAATACATGCTATTAATTGCATTCATCTTGCTAATATACATAAATTCACTAAAAGTAGGCTTACGTTTTTCTTCTAATTCTTAAAATGGAAGAAAAGTGTTACATTCTTCCATACAATTCAAAATTAACCTGATCCTGATTTCCAAGTGGTATGCAGCAAAGAAAACTATGGGAAAGGGGGAGGGAAGCTGCATTGTTGTTCTCTCACCAATTTAAGCTCTGTTAACTTCTGTGAGACTAGGATAGGAAAAACATGTTGCACTACTACTGTGGCTAAGACCACACAACTTTGTAATGGATGAGTTCCAAAACCTAAGTTCCATCTGCAAATCACTAACAAAACCCTTGGAAATCATAAGAAAAAGCTTAGGAATTGTGGAGCTGGCAAGCTTTGAGGCTACGCTTGGCCTCAACAGGAAAAGCGGTTTCAAATCTCCTCTTTTCTTTCTCCTCTCTCTTTTAAAAACACCCACCTAGAAAGCACTATTACTCTTTGTATTAAAAAGGAGAGACTTTTGCTGCTGAAATAAAACACACATTTACACTAACTTACAAAAGGAAATTCAATAGCTTTACCAGAGTCAACCGTAAATCTCTTTTTTCTCAATCCTCTGGTTTAAGTAGCCAGAGATTTAGAATTAATTTCCCTCTTCCTTCCACAATTTTCAAAAGCCAAAATGCAAGCTTTCCACAGAAGAATTCTTTAAATAAAAGGCAAAACAAAACAAAACAAACAAAAAACACCACAAGATGAAGACATTTAAGTTTAGGAAGACTAGGTGCATCATAATTTTTTTTCACTTTTCAGTTTAATTCTTTAATACTTTCTAGAGAAAATAATTTATCAATAAATGTATGTCCTCCATATCAGTTTTTTATGTTTCCATTTGTTGTGTGTTGCTAATACCCAAAAGTCATCCAGCCTAGGATGATGTTCAGGAAAAATTATTTTTAGTTTGTTGGTTTTGGACTTCATAAATATCAGGCTGTTAAAAGTTTAAAGGGATAAAAATGTTCTTAAACTTTTTAGTTAAAACAAACAAACAAACAAAATATGTATATATATAATTGTGATGCAATAACTGCTGGTCACTAATTATAGTAGACTGAGCAAAAATAGCTAATGGCAGCAGAATTTCTTCAAATTGAGACCACTTTCTTGTTTGTCAGTAACAAATCATTACTCTTTACTAGAGCCACCTGGTACTACTAAAGTGCTTTGAGAAATGTCAGCTGGCTAGCAAATTGTGACACTTGCTGTTAAACCTCAAGCAGCCTTGCAGGAAAGCAGAATCCTTAGTTTCCCATTTTGTTCTTTGAGATACTTAGCTTTTGTTTATTTTGACCCAGAAGCCAAGAAATTATTTATATTCATGATAGCTTGGCATTGTTAAAGAACTGTCTATTTGAAAAAGAAGAACTGAGATCTGCTTTTCCACAGCCTTTTGTTATTATCACACTATTCTTAACTTCTTTCTTTCTTTGGTAAGAAAGCCAAATACTTTCATGTCCTACCAAGCAATTATCTATAGGTAGATAAAGTCCAAATCAACTTGTAAAGTTGATTCACCAAAGGGTTAGTGAGAAGGCTAACAATCTAGATGCACAATCTTTGATAGTTTAGAAATGACTAAGAAATCCTTCAGGTTGACTTCCAAAAACTGAAAGAACAACATTAAAAAAAGCTGCCAGTGAACTAAGTAAAACTTTGGGACAATAATCATCAAAAATTGATTATGTGCTGTGTGTAAAAATCCATCTTCTTTCCTAAATGTTTTCTCTATGAGCCAGCCCCAATTTCTTCTAGTATGAATCTCTCTTAACACCCTCAATCACACTTTGATCCTTTATTAACAACACTGATTTAGTACATAATCTATTAGAATTATTGAATATATAGTATCATTGTATTAACTATTTACTAAGCTTTTATTCACAGGTCATTTGGCTAGAGTGACACACTCTAAACAATCCTAAGAATCTTGATTTTTAACCTACTAGTGGCAGAATTGTGTATTAGCAAGTATAAGAGGAAGATGTGTCAAATCTTAAGCAAGTATTACTAACTAATTCTAAACGAAATGTAGTTTTTAGAATACTCGACTACTTTTTTGCTACAGAAACATTTTAAATTCTGAGCAAAAAGTATGGATGCACAGACAGTACAAAAAGAAAAATGCACGACAAGTGGAAAATTAAACTGCAGCTAGATAAGCCCTTTTATTATATGTCTACCACAACCAAGTAATACCAGACATTTAAGGTCATTTTTATTTGGATATGCTAGCACCAATCAGATATGGCGAGAATAATCTATGGTCTTCCTTTATTTCATGAGAATTACATTTCTCTAAAAGAAAAATAGGAAAGTCATAAAGAAGAAAGTTTCATTTGCCCAGACCAGGCACAGAACAGCTCACACTGCTAACCTGACTTTACCCAACTGTTTAATAACAAATATATGCATTATCAGAACATGTTACTGAAATTGCCAACATGTTATAAAAGCCATCAAAGAGCTTCCCATAAATAACAACTAGAATTTACTGATAACTTGCAACTAAAACATGATTTAGCAATCCATGAAAAGTAAAAACAATTTATGTTTCACTGATCCTAGACCAAATTAGAACCTCCTCCTGGTGTTCCTCAGAGAATTGGATCTCACTAGGTGTGTACCCACTGTAATCACACACGCTTCAACAGCTGGTGCAGCTGAACAAACAAACACATTAAACAACAGTTCCAAAAACAGTTCTGTCTCTGGCCCACGTATTTTGTGTATGCACATGACGTATACACCAGGGGACAGGAATAAAGAGGGCCAGCAGCTTGGAAGAGCCTGTTATCCTTTCCAAGTTGATAAACGAGACACAAACAAATTGCAGAAATGACTAAGAAAAGTGCCTTTATTGCTCATTACTCCCTTGGGGCATGCGGCAACACAAGCAGACTTGGTGTTCAAACTGAGGTTTAACCAGTAACTTGTAAGTTGAAAGCTCCCATATCGCATTAGGAATTCATTAAGTCTTAGGGCTATAATCAATAATGTCAGATCTTAAAAGAGCACATATATCTCATTTAACAGTCGTTTGCTTTCTGTTTTGATTCAAAAGAAAGCTAACTTTCAACTGTGAGTTATCCAGTGAAAGAGTTAAGACATTCTTTCAAGCTCATTTACATACTTGAGTTCTTTCCACATATGCTTCAATACCATGTAAAAACTCATCTGTCAAAACCTATCTTTTCATGCCTGTACTCTTCTATAATGGAATTACAGTATTTGTCCTCAACTGCAACTGATTTACATACTCCAAAAAGGCCTATAAATACTGTGTAAGTATTTGCGTGGCACCCACCTTAGCCATTTAAATCTATTTCATGAAATTCAAGACTCCAGGTCAGTATATGTCAAACATTAAGGAGGTGAAATCAGTTTCCAAAGCAGTAAATGGGCTGCCAGGTGCAAAAAAAAAAAAAAAAAAAAAAAAAAAAAAAAAAAAGTTCCTGGTCATTTTGTTTGGAGGAAAAGTACTGTGCTAAGGGCTAAGCTAACAGCAAAACCTTTTAAGGAAACAGTAAAACAACACAGTATCAAAGAAAAACAAATAGGGAGAGGGAAAACAAGGAAGATAAAAGGTTTTTAAAAAAGGATTAAACATTATGCAGCATTTAACATAAGTGCAGAGGTTACTTCTTATTGTCAAAAAACAACAAAACATGCAGTTTTTAAAGTAACATGTATTTTTAAGAAAAAAAACTTTCTGGAGAATTTATATATATATTATATTATATACTATTAACTTCAAACTGAATTGATTTGGTAGGAAGCATAACCTGTGTGGTTACAGCTGACAGAAGCAAACAGACCAAAGGAGGGGCCAAAGAGAAGCTATACTTTCTCAAAATTAAAAGACCCTGAAAGTCTGTGGAATGCTGTTTACTTCAGTTCTGTTTTACAACCACTGTTGCACGGAGAATGGATTGACTGAAATGTCTGCAGACTGTGACCACCCACACTATGGGAAGCACTATGATTAAAGAGAGTTCTATGTTCTAGTATCTGCCAGCAAAGTCTGCTCCATGCTGTAATTATTATACTTGCAGTCTTCTTATAATCTATTGCATGTGTTGCGGCAAGTCCCCCTACATTGTCCAACAAGAAAACCATTGAACATGAATAGCAAGTTATTTTTAATGTGCACAAATGACTTGAAAACTGGATACTTTAAATACTTGTATTTTATGAAAACATTTTGCCTTATGGTATAGACAGTGCCCTGGTGAAAGCAGATCTACGACCAAAACTTTAACTTTCTTATCAGAAGATATACTGACACATCATCCTTTCACCCAACATTTTACAATGAGCTAAGTTGTAACTTTACGTCTTTAAAGCACAAAAACTATGCGACTTGTGGACTAGACATATACCTAGAGAGCACCGAAGTATTACAATTCCATCTGCTACTTCGTTGAGTGATTACATACATTGAACATTTCCAAAGATCCTAAGACTTAAATGCATTACAACTTCTCCCTCTCCCTTTCAAAATGCTCAACAGCTCATTGTAACAATAACTTAAGGGGAGGAAAAAAAAAAAAAAAAAAAAAAAAAGGATAAAAAAACAATTCATTATTTATTTATTGTATGGTGCTCTATCACACAAAACTAAGCAGTATGATGCTGTTGCTGGAAACACAACACATTGCTGTTATTGCATTCTTCCCTACCAAATTTATGAGGTAACCCGTACCATTTCCACAATTTTGCCTGGAGTTGGCTGCACAGATGCTCCTGTGAAAAGCACAGATTGACTACTGACTATAAATATGAAGTGTTACACTGAACAGTGTGCCACTGCCAAGCAATGGAGGGAAGAAGGATGTACCAGAAGCAAGGCTGAATGAAAAAAATCAACGACTGGTTAAATGCCCATTCGTCTCCACCCACTCCAGACCACTTCCTGTGGAAATGTCTTTAGACTCCCTTTGATTACAGGCAAGGTTAAGTTCCACATCTAGTGACTGAGGAAAAGTGCCACAAAGACTGCTGAAGGATGAGGGGAAAAATACAGCAAGAGTGAATAGGAAAAGTATAAACAAGATACATACTATAATTACCATCAGATGTCTTTCATCTGGAGGAATACACTACAGCCTTTGCAGTGATCAAAGTTCCTGATGATTATTTGCACAGGTTAGAAGAGGAATGACAACTCCTCTTTTCCAAACATACCAAAAAAGCCGTAAGATCCCTAAAACCACAAAAGTGAGTCTCAGAAAGTGATTAAGTAACTTTGAACTACTTTGGCCTCCAGGAGACTTAACATTTTCCATTTCTCTCTTGGAAGCATGCCCCCTGGAACACGGACCTCCCTCTTCCCACAACTGCTAGGAAAAAACAGATCCCCCAGTCCACTCCTCCCCTAGTCTCCTCAACTGGCATTCCCTTCTAATTATCCTGTGTTTTACCTACGGTTAAATATTACAGTAATACTGTTACAAACGTAAGAAGTAGTCTATTTATTTATTTTAGTCTCAACATTTCTAATTTAGAAGGGAGAATAACAAAAATAAAGTTTCAAACAATGTATTTATAATAAAACCATTCTACACCTTATGTTTTATGATTTCTCCTTTAACTTTCTCAATAATAACAAAGGAAGTATGTTAATAATTTTAACTCAGGTATTTCAGTTTAGCTTTTTATCTTCCACTTTCCACTCATCTTCCTCATGTTACCTTAGAATTACTTTTAAAAGGTAAGAGAATACTAAAAAAAATAATAATTCAATATTATATCTGGATTACACTTAATGTATCATGTTCTTTCTTAATAACAACATTTTGTGAAGCGTTCCTGCAAAGAATTAGTCACACAGATCTCCTGCTAAGGCCCACAGCTATTCTTTCTACATAGAAAATGTAGATTTGGCCCTAGGTTAACTGTCTAACAGATTGTGAATATAAATAAAACTAGGATATAGACAGTCTTATTAAAAAACAAGTATGTTGACCACAAAATCAAATGAACGCTCTTCACCTTAGAAAAGGTTCTCCTAATTCCTGTCTACAATATATATCTTCACGTGTAACTTCATGTCTGTATTAATATAACATTACAGAAAAAAAAATGAAGAGAAAGAATACTATCTTCTAAAATCATGATGTAATTTATATTAAACCAAACTTACAAGCAACAGCACTAAAAATCAGACAAAAGACTTCTTTTACAAAGCTTATTTTCCAGTAATGTCATTCCCTTTCTTCCAAATACTACAAAATACAGTGCAATTGCAGTTCTTCTGAGATGCGCTGGCACATATTCCATGAAAGGACAATCAAAGAAAAGGAACTGTTTTGCAAAAAGAGCGTATCACACCCTGCCTTACCTTGTTGTGGGTGTATGCCCTCAGAAGGGGAGTATACACCCTATTAAATTCAATACCTACTAGAAAGAGGTCAGTAAGGAAGTTGAGTAAATATGTAACAAACTACAGATCTTCAGGGTGTGAAGAGAAGAACTCTCATGTCTGAGTATGCAAAGTCACACTGTGGGAGACTTTGGTCTTAGAAAAAGATATTCTGCCAAGGACAGTGTTGTTTCAGGAAGCCTCCATGATGATCTGTTTTTTGGTTAGAGTACGAACAGAGCTTCAAGCAATTATCCCACACATACTGGATTGAGGCCTAACTTCTGGTGGAGTGTGCCTCAATCTCTTGACTACATTAGCACTCCTACAGGAAATACTAACAGAACATGCCACCCTTATAGACATTTTCTGCATATAAGTGAGTCTCAGAGAAGAAAACAGCCAAGTGATCTACTGATCCAAAAATAGAAAGACAGGATATGCAGTTGAGTCCAAAGAAACTGCATGATAAACAAACACTAAAAAAAAATGTTGATCCTGGGGAAAAAGAGGTGTGGGAAAGAAGGTGTATCAGTCTGACCAACAGATGATGACAAGTTCCAGGCAAAATCACAGAATCATAGGATGTTTTGGGTTGGAAGGGACCTTAAAGATCACCCAGTTCCAACCCCCTGCCATGGGCAGGGACACCTCCCACCAGAGCAGGTAGCTCAAAGCCCCATCCAGCCTGGCGTTGAACACCCCCAGGGATAGGGCATCCACAGCTCCTCTGGGCAGCCTGTGCCAGAGCCTCACCATCTGAGTGGAGAGTGAAGAATTTCTTCCTTATATGTAATCTGAATCTACCCTCTTATAGTTTAAAGCTATTATTTTTTGTCCTACTTTTTGTCCACCCCCTGACAAAGAGCCCCTGCCCAGCTTTCCTGTTGGACCCCCTTTAGGTACTGGAAGGCTGCAATAAGGTCTCTCCAGAGCCTTCTCTTCTCCAGGCTGAACAGCCCCAACTCCCTCAGCCTGTCTTCACAGGAGAGATGCTCCAGCTACTTTATTATCTTCTCCTTCTTGTGCTGGGAGTCCCAGAGCTGAACACAGTGCTCCAGATAAAGTCTCAGAAGAGCAACCTAGGGGGGAGAATCGCCTTGCTTGCCCTGCTGGCCACGCTGCTTTTGATGCGGCCCAGGTTGCAGTTGGCTTTCTGGGCTGCACACTGATGGCTCATGTTGAGTTTCTCATACACCAATACCCCCAGGTCCTTCTCATCAAGGCTGCTCTCAATCTATTCTCCGCCCAGCCTGTATTTGTGCTTGGGATTGACCCAGCCCAGATGCAGGACCTTGCACTTGACTATACTGAACCTCATGAGGTTCTCACGGGCCCACCTCTCAAGCCTGTCAAAGTCCCTCTGGATAGCATCCCTTTCCTCCAGTTTGCCAACAGCTTGGTGTAATCAGCAAAATGATCTCTTGGTCATCGCTGAGGCAAAATGGTGCATCTCAGAAAACCTTCAGTCATGGAAGATAACCCAGAAGACATCATTCTTGTTTTCAAGTTCATAATCTTATAAAGATAACTTGATAGAATCAAGGAGAAATGGCAGACAAATGGGTTTGATGATTCACAGTATGCACTATTGCCTAGTTCAGAGAAGATTATGTTTTATTATTGCTTTTATTTAAGTAAAATAATTATTACCCACTATCAGCTGGACAGGATGATCGGCATACAGGGACTGCAAAAAGCTTGAACTCTCAGACATTAATACACAAACTTCTCTCAACAGGGGAACAAAATTTTTAGAACTATTTACTGTGTCTGAAATAGTCTCTCCGACCAAAAGTAAGTCACTTTCGCAATCATCCAGACTAAAGAGGCAAAAAGTGAAAGCAGCTCATTCGCCAGATGTTAAAGGACTTACCTTCACAAGAGAAAGGATATTACTGAATGCTGGAAAGTTTACTATTTGGATTGATAAAATAAATGTTTATTTGAAGTATAAAGGTACTCAGTGTGAAGTTGTGCCTAAAGAGGAAGACAAGCTTTATCTGACAGTACAGGGTCAAACTAGTGGGCAAGCAGTCACAAGAGAACTGTGTTAATGGAGATCAAGTCAATCCTACAGTCTCAATTCATCCAAATATATGAAAGAATGTATGTTTCATTGTTTGCCTAAATAACTAGGATGCTCCATATATATGACATGTATGTGAACCTGAGCTGCTGGATGCACTTTCTCACAGCTATTTTTTCTTGATGAAAGAGAATAAATCTCCTAAGATACTCACTGACAGGAAGACTTTCACAAAGCCACTGGTGCTAATGAAAGCTAAATGTCTGATCATAGGCATGAGCTATTACAAAGTGCTGATACTTACAGCAAGAATGTATTCATAAAGGAATTTGAGATTGGAGTTTGAAACTCTATGTGGCAGAAAAACAGTTGCATTAAATGTATATTAGTACACCTCTCTCTTACTTATTGTAGCAGTCCGTAATGCCTGCAAATTAGCCAGCATAACACATGGAATCAAGTCATCCAGAGTCCCTGTGTAGACCTCTTACCTAAGAATTAGACCTCTTACCTAGACCAAGGACAGAATGCTTGGACAGAGAATGCCCTAAAGAATGGGTTTCACGTTCACTGTGACACACTCTCTACACCATAAGATGCTCCTTTCATCTGCTAGAATAATTTCTGTTTCTGCTCTTCAAAGCTTTACAGTAACATGGTGCAATGAGACAGCTGATCATGCTGGATGAGAAGGAAAAAGAAAGTGTTCAGATTTCAAAGCTCAAATGGAAAGGAAAGAACATGCAGTTTTCTGCTTTGACTGTTTCTATTTTCATTTGAATTTCGGGTAGTGCTGAGGTTTTTTTGCCAGTTAAAATCAGGATAAGTGATTTCTGTTTTATCACCAAGACTAGTGAATCATCTCACCCTATGTCAGAAGGAAGAACGACACTGCCTGGTGGGGTAACAAAATGTGTTACAATAACGTATTCCTACCCAAAACAGAAGATAAGGAGTTGGACAAGGAGATGGATGGTCCTTGCTCCTCAATAAATAAATAAATAAATAAATAAAAAGCCAACGGTAAGACAAAAAAGAAAAGCTTTATAGAAGTAAAGATAAACACTGGCATTAAATTCTGGAAGCTAGGAAGTCTTATGACTTACAATCTTCTTGGAGTCCTAACAGAAACTGGGGGCAAGAGCATCACTCATCAAAGGATTTGAAAGAACATGCTGAGACAAGGAAAACCAAACATCCAGACTGGTACCAAAGTTTACAGGCTAGTTAGAATGGAGTAGTTAAGAGAGACAGCGAGGAAACCATGTACATCTTTTATATCTCATACTTCATTCTTTCTACATCTCATATGAAATAAAGCATTTACTTGGAAAGTGGTTCTTCCCCAGAGTATACTGAGTGCTCATGGCAGAAAAACGATCATCACAAGACAAAATTTGAAACCATTCTTGGAAATCAGCGTGATATCAAAGAAGAAACAAGAGAGGAAAAGGTAATCTGGAATATGGAAACAGAAGGAAACTGGTGAGAAAACAGTGCAAAAAGGATCAAGTAGGAAGGTATCCTTCCTCTTAGCCTCACAGTGCTGGAGCAGCAGACAAACGGAAAAAACATGTATGCATATATGCGTACACACATATATTATAAGGAAATTTTCAATCAAGAGACAGTGATTCAGGAATAGAGTTCTAAAGTCACTAGCAAAAATGCTCTAATTTGACTAGACACCTTAGGGAAAGTCAGAGTAGTAAAGCACAACACTGTTGCATGATCACATGCAAACGTCATGGAGAAACATGTGGATGTAAATCCCACCAAGAGTTAGTACTAAGTTAAACATTTTCAGAATTACAAAATTCACAGTGTATATGCCAGAATTAAAACTAATAATGTATCACAGATTTCCAATATAATTATGCTCTCTCAGCCTTACCCATGCTGCGAGCTGAAACCAGCTATGTGATTTGCAGGAATATGAATCACACCAGTAAATATTGGAACTAGAAAATAGTCTATCAGAAGGCTAGCAATGTTATGTTAAATAACAGCATCTCAGGATCAGTGTAATAAATGCACTCACCTTTGTATTTCAAACATAAAATCATCACACTTTGCTTTGGCTAATAGTAAGAAATATATTGTGACCTTTGGTCAGAAAAAAATCATACATAATAACCTGTTCCGCTTCCCCACTGTAAATCTTTTCTACTGACCCTTGTAGAGCTCTTTCTCTCAGTGTGCTACTGTCTGGTTGTATCTCAATACAAGCAGCTACTGAAAGCTACAGGAAAATTAACTGCCCACACCCTCTTAAGATTCTTCAAGCAAAGTTTTAGAAACTGTACTCTTAGATCTTCTAATTCACAACTGTAGAAACCTCATTGTGTATGACACAAAAATCATGTGAAGCAACAGTGAGACCTGAAAGAAATCTCAGTCAAAAAACAACAACAACAAAAATATCAGTAGTGCAGCAAAGTCAAGAAGAGCCTACTTATGTGTGGCCTACCAATATGCTATACAGAAGCAATTTAAATGACATGTATATACTGAATATGCTATGGCTACTACAAATAAGTGGTCAGGGGAAAAAACAAACAAACAAACAAAAACTTATTAAATACAGTATCTTATAGGGAGGCTATCTATAGGAAACAGAACAATAATCAAAGTATGTTTATTTTTCTAAAGAGTATGTATTTCTAAGTCTACACAGCTTTAGGGGATTCTCTCTTGACTTGCCCTGCATTTTCAATGTCCGAAATAGGCCATAACAGATTTCTCAGTATCATGTCATACCCATTTCAGAACAGTCCAAAAACATCTCAACCAAAATAAAGAATTCCCTAATCTGAAAATAAGATTTATCTCTTTTAATATATTTTTCTCCAATGCCTTAAAGAACCACCACGACAATCATTATACAATCCAGCAGAGTATGCAATAGTCTGCAATACCCTCCCTTTGTCCTCTCAGACAACAGTAGTTAGAACTATGTTGTTGTCACCTTCTGAACTAGTATTCTTTTATCACATTCTTGTTCTCTTAAATTACATTCGCTAATGCTACCTTTAATAATTACTACATATGGTATGTTTGAAACAAGACAACTTTAATTAAAAAGTAGCATAATTACCAAACAAGTAACTTTCTATTTAGCCAATATGTCATCTCTGACAGCAGGTAAAGACAGAAGCCTTAGGAAAACTTGTATGAACAGAAAAAGCATCTAATTGTTTTGTCATTTTTAATATCTTGCAGCTCTTCTCAAGCTGGAAGTAGTATCTTTCTGCTTTGTAACCCTTAGTGAATTTGTCTTCAGTGAACCAAAGTGAACTAAAACCCACACCATTTTGTGTATCCTATCCGTATCCACAGTTAAACTGTATTTTACACAGAGAGATATCACTTTTAGTTTTCAACCTATTATTTCTCATCTAATGATCCGTAGTCCTTATATTGGAGCCCACTGAAGAATTAAGTCATTCACTGTTGACCCCCTCTAAAACCTCTGGGATTTTACAGACCTTTGATATTTTATTCTATGTATGGGATTCTTTTTTCAAGGTGAATGGTCTGTAACCATAAACGTAGCCTAAGAATTATCATTAAAATAAAGAGTCATCACCATGCTCACAGATGTCATGTACCTCACCAAAAAAAAAGCCTTCCCACACTTAAGTCATAATAACATCACCACAACACCAACAAAATTGTACAAGTTACATATGGAGTAAAACTCCAACCTCTGTCCCTTTACCACCACATGACAACAGCAATGCCCTTCTAGTCATTCCTCAGACAGAGGCTATCCAATGCCTTGAACTGTATTTATAGCTCATTCTTTCACCTCTTCTGCCTCTAGTGCTCTTTTCAAAATGGTGACAAAGAAACTGCACCAATTACTCATGACACAGACTACCACTGTCATCATTTTCTTAAGCAGCATAAAGTATTTGCCATTTTGTTCCCTATTCCTGTCACGATACTCTCTTGAATAGCAGCTATTGATCGGTGGCATTTTCACAGAAATATCCATTCTTATTCCAAGGCCTTACTCCTGAGCAATAATGATCACCTAAGGGTCTGATTGTCCATTCTGCAGCCGCCTTGCCCTCCTTCCTTGGGTTTGGGCCTGGCCACCTGTTCTCCAGGCCAGCTATAACACAGCGCTCTGTGAGCAAGACTTGTACTATGCTGGCTCCTCCTGGCTTTGCCAGAAACCACATTTATGCACTGGCTTTGGTCCTTGCTTGCGGTATCACAGAATCACAGAATCACAGAATTTCTAGGTTGGAAGAGACCTCAAGATCATCGAGTCCAACCTCTAACCTAACACTAACAGTCCCCACTAAACCATATCCCTAAGCTCCACATCTAAACGTCTTTTGAAGACTTCCAGGGATGGTGACTCCACCACCTCCCTGGGCAGCCTGTTCCAATGCCTCACAACCCTTTCAGTAAAGAAGCTCTTCCTAACATCTGACCTAAAACTCCCCTGGCGCAACTTTAGCCCATTCCCCCTCGTCCTGTCACCAGGCACGTGGGAGAACAGGCCAACCCCCACCTCTCTACAGCCTCCTTTAAGGTATCTGTAGAGAGCGATAAGGTCGCCCCTGAGCCTCCTCTTCTCCAGGCTGAATAAGCCCAGCTCCCTCAGCCGCTCCTCGTAGGACTTGTTCTCCAGGCCCCTCACCAGCTTTGTTGCCCTTCTTTGGACCCGCTCAAGCACCTCCATGTCCTTCTTGTAGCGAGGGGCCCAAAACTGAACACAGTACTCGAGGTACGGCCTCACCAGAGCCGAGTACAGGGGGACAATCACCTCCCTAGCCCTGCTGGTCACACTATTTCTGATACAAGCCAGGATGCCGTTGGCCTTCTTGGCCACCTGAGCACACTGCTGGCTCATATTCAGCCGACTGTCCACTATCACTCCCAGGTCCTTCTCCGCCTGGCAGCACTCCAACCACTCATCTCCCAGCCTGTAGCTCTGCCTGGGATTATTACGCCCCTGGTGCAGGACCCGGCACTTGGCCTTGCTGAACTTCATACCGTTGGCCTTGGCCCATCGGTGCAGCCTCTCCAGATCCTCCTGCAGAGCCTTCCTACCCTCGAGCAAATCGACACTCGCACCTAACTTGGTGTCATCTGCAAACTTACTGAGGGTGCACTCAATGCCCTCGTCCAGATCATTGATGAAGATGTTAAAGAGGACCAGCCCCAGCACCGAGCCCTGGGGGACGCCACTAGTGACTGGCCTCCAACTGGATTTGACTCCATTTACCACAACTCTCTGGGCCCGGCTATCCAGCCAGTTTCTAACCCAACGAAGCGTGCGCCAGTCCAAGCCAAGAACAGCCAGTTTCTTGAGGAGAATGCTGTGGGAGACGGTGTCAAAAGCCTTGCTGAAGTCAAGGTAGACCACATCCACAGCCTTTCCCTCGTCCACCCAGCGCGACACTTTGTCATAGAAGGAGATCAGGTTCGTCAAGCAGGACCTGCCTTCCATAAACCCATGCTGACTGGGCCTGATCGCCTGCTTGCCCTTCAAGTGCCGCATGATGACTCCCAAGAGGATCTGCTCCATGAGCTTCCCTGGTACTGAGGTCAAACTGACAGGCCTGTAGTTCCCCGGGTCAGCCCTCCAGCCCTTCTTGTAGATGGGCGTCACATTCGCTAGCCGCCAGTCAGCTGGGACCTCCCCCGATAGCCAGGACTGCTGATAAATGATGGATAGTGGCTTGGCCAGCTCCTCTGCCAGTTCTCTCAGTACCCTTGGGTGGATCCCATCCGGCCCC
Organism: Oxyura jamaicensis; assembly: GCF_011077185.1. NCBI lineage: Eukaryota > Metazoa > Chordata > Aves > Anseriformes > Anatidae > Oxyura > Oxyura jamaicensis. The sequence continues at coordinate 44,706,105 of NC_048926.1, forward strand.
ATCGACTTGTGCACATCCAAGTGCCGTAGCAGGTCACCAACCAGTTCTTCGTGGATGGTGAGGGCCACATCCTGCTCCCCATCCCCTTCCACCAGCTCAGGGTACTGGGTATCCAGAGAACAACCGGTATTGCCGCTAAAGACTGAGGCAAAGAAGGCATTGAGCACCTCTGCCTTTTCCTCATCTCTTGTAACTAAGTTTCCCCCTGCATCCAGTAAAGGATGGAGATTCTCCTTTGTCCTCCTTTTTGTGTTGATGTATTTATAAAAGCGTTTTTTGTTATCTTTAACAGCAGTAGCCAGATTGAGCTCCAGATGAGCTTTGGCCTTCCTAATTTTGTCCCTGCACAGCCTCGCTACATCCTTATAGTCCTCCCTAGTGGCCAGCCCACTTTTCCAAAGATTATAAACCCTCTTTTTTCTCCTAAGCTCAAGCCACAGTTCTCTGTTCAGCCAGGCTGGTCTTCTTCCCCGCTGGCTCATCTTTGGGCACATGGGAACAGACCGCTCCTGCGCCATTAGGATTTGCCTCTTGAAGAGCGCCCAGCCTTCCTGGACCCCTCTGCCCTTCAGAACCGCCTCCCAAGGGACTCTACCAACCAGTGTCCTGAGCTGGTATACCTGAGTATGTTGCAGGTATACTTGTGGTTGATCACGTACCAGAGCCTGGCCCACGGCCTTGGCTTGATGGCTTGGCCTTGGACCTGCGTCACCACCATGATCTTGCCCTGGTGATCACTGGCCTCGTGGCTGAGCCTGGTTACTGTCACTGGAGGTGCCCTGCTCTTCCACTCCATGTACCGTGCAGCCTTCTGTATAAAGTACCATTTCTGCAGAATGCCACAGCCACACCTGCTATGCTGTCACCCTTGGATCCTAGCTCACCTTGCTTCATGGAGCAGCCTACCCTTCGTGCTACCTCACACACACGTGTAGCATTTTCCATTTATCTGCGCTGAGCTTCATCTGTCACGTTATGGCCTCAATACTCAACCTCACAAGGTGCAACTAACAAGTATTTTCAATTAGCCTCTGTCTGTAATACTCTTAGATATGAGACTAAAATAGTTGATCTACCTCCAAGATTTGCCTCACTGATGTTTTTCCAAATGTTTAATGGATTTTCCAGTAACTAGCAATTATTTCCAAGGTCCAAATTTAGGTTTGTAAATGCAATACTTAGAGCTGAATAGTATTTGATTATTATATTTATCCTCAGACATTTTTCCTCAAATGCCCATAATCAGTTTATTATCATTTCAAATGAAGTTTGACTCCCACGAAGAAAAAAGACGAGTATTCTACTGCATGAAGTAAGGCCTGTGAAAGAGTAGTTCTTACTCTCACTTTTGTTAGGCCCATGATACAAATAGTAGTAGTCATCCATTTTAATTGCAAGTCTGTAACATGACTGCAGTGATACCATCTCTTCCTTTGCAGAGATGACCACAAGCATTCAGGATTCTTTTCCTAAATTCATCTTCTTTTTCTCAAACTCTTAACAAATGCATAGAATGCTTATTAGACAGCTTTTCACAACATTACACATACAATTATTGTTCAGAAAACTTAAGTACATAAGGTTGCTTCAAAAGACTTTACACAGTCCATGCATGCTCCTCTCAGTACAGTCTGTCTTGCTATATGATTCTCCACAAGTAATGTTACATCTATGAAAAGGTATTTTTGATTGTTTCACTTAGAAGTTCTGTTTCTTTCAAAAAGGGTTTGGAGCTTCTGATCCTACTCTTCTGTTGTTGGTTTTGGTATTTTTTTATTTGTTTGTTTGTTTGTTCTCATTCCAGAATCATGTATTTTCAAACACATTACTGCAGTGGAGAGACAAACTGCTGTACCCAAACTAAAAGACAGACAAAGAAACAGAAGCAGTTTTCCCTGTGGAGAGGACTGAACTTGAAAACATTTGCTCTGTTTTCCTAAGAACAACTATTAAACCCTGACAAGGGTTACAGCAAGTTTAATATCTGGCATCAGTCACTCCTTCAGATATATTTCTCCTTGTGTGTCATTATCAGATACTCTCTTTTTAAATATTTAACTTGCGGTTTTAGTTTAGGTTATTTTTGTACATGGACAACAAATGTACCAGTCAAGTGTTCTTCAGAATAGCCAGCCTTCAGGAAAGAATCACAGAAGGATAAGCACTTTGAATATTACTCTTCTGACCTGGAGATCTATTTCTTTTTTCTATTTTCACCCACTGCCCAAGCTCCTGACAAAAGTTATGAGGCACCACCAAGAGTTTTGAGATAATAATGCCCTTTTGAATCACCATTTTGTTTTTCCCCTGTCTGATTTGATTTGCAAATGGTCCCTGACAAAATGAGCGCTCCATCTCCCCATGCTTTAGCTTTGACTGACACAAGCTTGTTTGACAAAACTTTAAGTGTCAAATTGCTGTTTAATGAATAAAAGGCATCAGAAGTTAGGTTTACATCTGCTGAAGTGTGGCTCACCACTTGTCCCATATCCTGATCACATTGTGATCACTTACTTTTGATTCTACCCTCAAGTCTGTAAGACTGATTTTCTTTCCACCTTGTATTATTTAGAAACTTTTAAATAATTTACTAATTGCCCTTTCCTTATGCAGTCCCTGCCTAAAACATCTAATTTTTGTTTCATTTTACACAATATGTGTATAGCTTTTGTGTATTTGTCTGTAATAAGAACTCACCCAACTTTCTCCAGTTGAATTAACTGAAAATTGTTCTAAAACATCGATTAATTTACTTGCAGTAATGATGAAGAGGAGGACTATCTTCTGACTTTTCTGGGTTTTGGTACAAAACAGAAAATCTGAGTCTTTTATATGTTCTTTCAACTCTCTTAGGGTGAGGTGTAAAGCTGTTCTATCTTCAGTCAAAATAGCTTTTTAATTCCTGCTACTATAAATAATTGGAAAAAAAAAAAAAAGCAATAGAACAAAGTGTTCTTCAGATACTCATTTCAGTCTCCCCCTGTAATCTAGTCCATCAGTGTGCATATGCACTACATGTCAAGAAAACTGGACTAGGTGAGCAAAAACAATCTTATAGCCATTGCCATGACTACATATTCAATTTTCCTCATATAGAAAGATGGGCTGACCTAGAAATGAGGGGGGAATAAACACTTCTGATCCTTTTTTACTTAAATAAACAATGGGAAAAACATCAGTTTAGCTATTGTGACAATTGTATTCACTCGGGTACATTTGCTATTCTTTAGTCAACTTCCTTATTAAATACACCAACTTTAAAACGACAACAAACCTGCACATTTAGTTTCACACACACACAAAACTATGCAAACAGAATTTTAGACAGAATTGAGAAGCAGTATATTTTCTGTTTTCTCTTTAAATCTAAAGAGCATTTTTAAATCATCTTTTCCTATTTAGGGATATATTTTCTCATTATTCCTTGACTTACAAGTCAAACACAACACTCAGGTTTCTTGGATACTGCTTCAATGGCTTGTCAACTTATAAACGCCATCAAAATCTGCATTTCCCATCCTGTCTACGGGATATAAGCCAATGTGGGATTTAAAATTTGATTATTTTTTATGAATAACAAGCACATTAATAATTGCATTGCATAACAATAACATTTCTAAAATTACATTACGTTCAAAGTGTACCAGTTTTCTGGTGAATCATGAATTACAAGAATGTCCTGGTTTCAGCTGGGATGGAGTTAATTTTCATCTTGCCCTCCTCCAAGGTAGTTACAATAGCCCTTAAGAATTCTGAATATCCTTGGGATGTTCAAACCAGTATATTCCTATTGCTATGTTTCCTGAACATGTTTCTGGTTTTGTTTAAGGTTAAACAACTGTTTAAGAATACCACCCAGAGATCTGCCCTGAGGCAGGTTGGTTATAGGTGGCAAGCAGCATGGGAGGATATGTGCAGGTGTCTATCACAGCTGTCACCTCCAATGGTTTGGGAATTCATCCCAGAACAAGTGCAGAGCTCTAAAAAACTGACAGAATGTTTGCAAGAAGTATGCCTTGACCCTGGCATACTTCCACCGAGCTGCAGCTTGCTGCACTTTGCTAGGGCCTGTGGCTATCAAGTAATAACAAACACTATTGAGCACCCTCAAGGGGAAGGGCAAGGAGGCTGTTGTTAATCCGTAGCAACATTTAAAATAACTCATGCTTAAAAACAGCGAGTTGAAAGGCATTTTCGTTTACGTATGCAGGCTTGTGTGAACGTACATACCGGTAATCACTTAATAAAGAGAGTGCCATCTACTGGTGTTCCCTGGTGTAATTTTTCTTACGTTTTCGTAGAGGCTGTAGTAATGCGCTGCAAAAGGCTTATTCGTAACAAGGTATCAGAAACAAAAGAATGGATGCTTTGTTGTAGCCAATGTTGTGGGGACTGTGTGATGCCAACAACAAATAAACCTGTGAAAACGACCCCAGAGGAACACGGGACTGAATAAATTAAACCATGGGAGCAGCAAAACAAACGATATGATGACATACTAAAAAAGTTCTGATCTATATGGAGGCTTTGTCCTTAAAAGTGCAGTGCATGGCCATACATAAATGGGCCACCACAAAACTGGAAATGGTGAGGTTGACAAGGGAAAACAGAGAATGGGAGCTACAAAAAAAAAAAAACAAAAAAAAAAAAACACTGTTCAGTATATTACCTGTACCTTTATAACTGTGATGGATGGAGGAGGCTGGAGGAAAGAAATTTTGATTCTTTCTTTTAGACCTATTAGCATGATAGGTTCATTGTAATCACTTCAGAACAAAAAATGTATTCTAAAATGTTTGTTTACAGTGCTTAACAAAACAGATACCCCAAGTCCCTAAATTCATAAATAAATAAATGAAATTAAGGAATCAGCCACTATCATCATAACAAGTAAAAACACAGGTAGAACTGTTCTATATCCCTGGAATAACTAGGGGCAAGAAGACAAAAACAAGTTCACTGCATGCACTGCATGTACAAGAAATTAGGAAGACCATGAAAATAATTTTCCTATTAGTGAGTATCCTGAATTTGTTGTTGCTAACAACTTCAAGAAGTCTTAACACAGAATTCTTACTCATGCAGGTATCAGACAGCTAAGACACACAAACTGGACAACAGTGAAGTTGTATTCCAATCTAGAGGCACACTATAAAAGGAAAATATTAATGTTCCTTTGAAGAATATGTACTGGAAGGCCATGAAATGGAAAACTGTGTACTTATTAATGTAAACATATGCATACCTGTATATAACATGAAGAATGCCATCTGCTGGTATGTAAGAAGATACACTACTAACCAGTAAGGTAGAAGCGATCAAAATAAGCAAGGAAGTTGTCATTATTGTTTACTGTGAACAATTGTGTCCTGTTCTAAGCAATCTCTTTCTACATACTGTGCATACTGCATTCTAACAAATATATATGAGCTATATATCCCTCAAACTTTGTTCCACAAAGCAGACACATGAAGGTACACTGAGAATTAGAGTCCATCCCCCTTTTTCTTTTTCCATTTCCCAATAGAGTTTTCAGCTACTTTTATGAAAATATATTGAGGAACTCTGTATTTCTCATATATAATCAATCTAGTCCTTTTCAGTTCCTTCATGTTTTAATGTGATGCCTTATTGTCCTTATTGTGCTGGGAACACAGAAACTGTTAAATGAAATGATTTTTCAGAGGCAAATAATTTCAGACAGAAGCCAAAATACATGAAATTACACATGCTTTCACAGTCTCCAACCCTTCCTTAGTATGACTTCTTTCCAGTTTTTTTTTTCTCAGCTATTCTTTGAAACTTGCCAGTAGCGCCATCCATATCTACTATCACTCTTTATTCTTGTAATACTTTCAGTTTCTGAAGTAAGCAAATAATCTCACAAACTCCCAGTAAATCAAAGATGAGCAACTCTTCCTTAGCAGACAAAACAGGAAGTCCACTCGAATCCTAAAATTTTAAGAAGTTTCACTTTGCAGAACTCCCACTTTTTTAATAACAATTTTATTTTTCTTCTATTTCTAAATATCCAAATATGTCATATTGTCACTAAATTATTGACACTATTGTCATGTGTCATGTGTCACAAAAATAAACTATTAAGAATGACAAATTTGGTAGTACTTATTAGCTGCATGATGCAAAATACAAGTCATGAAGCACTTCACAGCCAAGGAAAAAAAGGGAAACCACACAGAAGTCCAAGTTTATAGTGAGAGGTAACTACATATTTCAGTGCAGGTGCAACTGCTCCAAGACGTAAATCACAGATGTTTCCATTTTCAGCCATCACTGAGAGACCATCCTTCCAATGAAGGGTTAATTCATTTTGATATTACACATATGTAGCAAGTTTAGAATGACATTCATTAAGCGAATGCTCTTGTATAAAAAACAAAATACTGCTACACAGAAAGCAAAGGCCTTAAAAGAACATTTTGCTGAAAATACTGGCACAGATTCAGAACTAGGGGTGAAAGGTCAGTGCTTCATTAACTGAACCAACTCAATTAAAATTGTAGCTTAATGAAAAAGTCAAGATGATCATAAAAAAAAAACAGGTCATCCGGAGAACATCACTAAAAATCTCAAACATCCTGTGCTTAATTGGCAGTAAATTTCTTGTTCTGGCTTATTTGAGGAGTGGCAACCCACTGAAAAACAATTCAATACAATTCAAAGGTACGATAGACAGAACTCTATCAAATTTAGAGTGAACAAGTACAACCTTAGGGTACATAAATGTTGGCATGTGAAAGACAAGGATATGCCCTTCCATTCTTCTGGAAAACAAGACTTCCACTCAAGATGGTTTAACATGTCCTCTACAGGTGGCAAATGTATCAATGCTAAAGGAAAAGATACTAACCGGAAAAGATACTAACCAGAAGGTTCTCTTTGGCATTATGTTTTCATATTAATAACTGGGAAAAAAAAAAAAAAAAAAAAAAAAAAAAAAAAAAAAAACCTTACTGTATAAAATGAATGGATTTCAAATTGTTTAAGTGTTTGCTGTTCAAAAATAACTTAGGAAGATGATATTGCTAAAACTCAGGGGAAAGTCCAGAAAGCAAATGTTGCAATTCTCCTGCAAATACTGCACTTGGCCAAAATGGAAATCCTGTATCTGAAAAGGCAACATTTGCATTCTTAAAGAGGTAATTGGGTGCTTATCATTGTTTACTGAGTGCTGACAGTGTTTGAAGGAAAGAATAATATGGTTTCTGCTTACTGGTCCATATATATGGATATTTGGAAATAAGTGGTCTGACACCTTTCCATCAACGCTGTTTAGCTCAGCAGAAAACCATGAAAATAAACTCAATGACAATAGGGAGAGGCAAGGACTGCAGATCATAATTCAAAACTTTGATTTTTCAGCAGAAATACCTCAGCAACTTAATGAACAAATAATAGATAAGTCTGAGATTTAGAGTTTTGTTTTTGTTTTTGTTTGTTTTGTTTGTTTGTTTTTAATCAGTTTTACTATTTTCATATAAACATTTATTTACACAGTTCTGCTGAGGAGCTTCTGTTGCTCACTGATGCAACAAAAGTAAAAGTTTCTGAAGGAAAATTTTAATATTAATTTTGCATCATACCATCCACTATTTAAAAACAACCACTAAAAAACTGTGGTAAAAGATAAATATGTATGAAATCTTATTAAGATAAACCATACAAGTTTAATTACATATTTTTACAAAAAATAACTGGAATTTTATAATTACAGAACCATTAAATAACAGGAACTTTATAATTATAGTGACATTAAAAATTGTTGTTATAAAGGATATCTATTACTTTTGTGGCCATTAATAAAGTGTGGCCTTGCACAGCATACAGATAACCAAAAGAACCACACTGCTCCAGAAAGGAAAATTTGGCCAGGCCCCAAAACCATGTTCAAAAATACATGCAGAGGCTGATAGGCCTTCCACCCCTATGTCTAATGTATTACACATACGCTGTCTTGTTTCTTTGCTTTCCTTTGAGGGAAAGAAAACTATTAAAAAAAAATACTAAAAAGCAAACAACAAAGATATATTAACAGCTCCTGTTTTTACCAAGATCTAAAGGAAAGAGCCTGCAACACTCTCACAAGTATGCACGGCCTTCCAAAACTATACATCAAAAGCAGTGATAGTATAATAAAGTAACAAATTTCAAAGCAGTAAACAATCCATAAACACAGTTTATAAATTTAAAGGAGAGGAGGAGATGTGATCAAGTTAATAAAATGTAAAACTACTTCAGAAAAGTAGTTTCAATCTCTTGTTGATGCAGTGCCCCTGCAAGAGCAACCTGCATTGTGACTGAAATGAAGCATTCTAGCCCAACCAGACAGAAGCCTGTGTTAGAATACCACATGTGTAGCTCCAAAAGCCTCTGCTCAGAGAAGGCCAGATGGAGAAACTACATAATTTTCTAATAAATGGGCTTTACCAGGTCACAACTGATTTATTCAGTGACAGATCTGTGGCAGAGTGTATCTTGGCTTCCTACACGGCACCAGGCTGGTACATAAACAAGGAATCTAGCTTTCAACATTCTAATTCAGAATGTAAAAAAATATAAGTTTCTCATTATTTTAAATAGCATATCATTTTAAGAACACTGCAGTTTATGTTGCATGTGTTAATTAAATATATTTTCTCTGCACATTTGATTCCTTCAAAAGACTTACAGACATGCATCATCTTGATTTCTGAAGTTGACTAATAATATAGATCAAGTGCAACTAGGTTTCTTTCCATTCTTAACTTCCTTTGCAAACACCTCAGCTTTACTGTTACAATAGCAAGAAATTTAAAGAGTAAGCAAGCAGCAAATACTTTTTTTTGCCACTTGATTGAAAATCGAACTTACTAGCTGAAAGGACTTCAGATCAGCTTTCCTATCAATGACCTTAATCAAAGAACCACTGACAGTCCACAAATATTGTTTGGGAACTGGTACTTGCCATGACAAAAAGCAAGGTGCAATTTAATAGTCAATGGACATTGATGTGAAAACAAAGGAAAGAAGAATATTCACCACTATGCTGGCTGAATAGCATCATTTTATAGTCACACCTAACCTTGCATTTTGCAAGAAGCATTTTAATCTAACACAAATTTAAAACCCATAAAACTAGGAAGCGATCTTCAAAGGTCAATCTTCATTTTTTTTTTTCCTTGTTAAAATTTGCCTGTTACTAGTGAAGAGGTAAAGTTGTCTATTCAACCACTTCTTGCTTTTTGTTTGGATGTATTTGTTTGTTTTATGGTTTGGTTTTGCTTTTTGTTTTTGCTGCACTAGCATTGACTAAAGGTGCACCTAGAGGTCTTCATTTATCTGATACATGCTGGCTGACATGGTGAATTACTTCACCTCTTTAAAATACAAGTATTCCTCCTCACTGCGTGCTGAGGCATGAAGCTGGGGAGATAATATCAGCTCTGAGCTGCAGGGCAAAAAGGACAAGGCTACTGTTAAGATCAGTTATACAGAAGCTGAAAAGCAGTCCCTACATGTAAACCAGTACCTCTTCCATAGCTCCAGTATCGGTGTATACAGAACTAACACAGAAGTGCGTTCAGTGCATTGTCATGGAAGCTTACCAGGCATACCTCCTAGATAGAGCTTAACTAGTTTAGAGGATCATTATTTCATTCCAAGAATAGGCAAGTTTTCCATAATACTAAAAATATTTTAAGTAAAATCTGAATTTCAGAGGTTTATTTAGAATTAATTTCTGGATTTCAATTTCCTTATATCACATTGTTACAAAATTATCTTCCTCCCTATCCCCAAGAATTTGTTTCAACTATGTATTTTAAACTTAGGGTCATTTTTTCCACAGTGAACAATTGTATTTGGCATCTTCTCCACAAGACAGTCGATATCCCCACTGTAAAGAGCTCCCACGGTATAATGAACAAGGCTGAGGTCACACCAAGGCACTGCACAGGTTGGTCATCAAGCCACTAGGAAAACAGCCAACACAAACTTCAAAATTGTAGTTGTTATAGCAAAAGTACCTTGATCCCCCACTGTGACAATATTTTGTGACGAATAATGTGGAAAATAAAACAGATCAGGAGGAAATAACTGTCAGTATACATTAGATGGGTCAACAGACTTACTGTATGCTTCTTTTGCAATCTGATAATGATTTCTATTTTCATAAAAAAGAAACTATTCATGAGTAATAAAATACTTAACTTACATTTTTCTGTACAAACAAGCGCAATAGTCCTTATCATATCACATTTGCTGGTATATAGAACTACTACGGTGATTTGAAAAAGGAGATAAAACCACTTTCTCTAAAAAGTGGTTGCACTATGATACGCTCCAGACCGTGAGGAAGTGAGAAGAAATTCTAACTACTGTAGAAAGCAATAATATCCTTTCTTTTAATCTCAATTTATGTATACGTATACTGTGCATTTTACTATCTCCATTATTTAACCAGTTTTTTAAATTAAAATTTTCTAAGGGTTATTTCTTTCTCTCTAATCAAAATATGAACTTGTTACATTTCAGGCCATATTATGCTACACACACTTTAATCAACTAGGGAAGTGCTGAATGTCAGAAATAGATTGCTTTGAGTTCCTCCATGCCCTCTTCCCTGTCACTTTTATGTTAACTCTTGACCCATTGAGTCACAATTATTATTTAAGGTTGATTCAAACTCACAGACTGGATAGAAAAATTACTGCAGAGTACAGTGTGCCTTATATCAAATGCTTACGTGTCAGTTCCAACTTTGGACAGCTTTAAGTGGCAGTGCTGCCAGGAGCAGCAGTCCGTCCTCCATCCATCCCTGAATGTTTGTTCATGTTTACTTGACGCTTTTTCTCATCTCACCAAAGCCACCAGTCCAGTTACATCAAACATAGATAACCAGTCTAGGTTAAAATGGCATGTTTTGCCACCACCACAAATGGTGATCAGTAGATCAGAATCATTGCCTGGGTTTAGCTCCCCCTCACCATGACATATGGGTATCCTGCTGTTAATAACACATACTATGACAAATTATTCTCTGTTGAATACCTAAGTGGATGCTATTGTCAGTCTCCTATGTCCATACGAAGAATATGTCCAACCAGTAAGAATGCATAAGAAAAGATAGATTTGTTTTTGCATCACTTTGCTTTGGTGTTCGAGCAGTCTTTAAAAAAGTCCTTTACTTTGCTTCACAGTCAATCACAAGTATACTAACCTCCTGAAAAGCCCCTTGAGAAAGGTTCAAAACAGAAAGAAAGTAAGAGTAATTTCAGTTATTATAAAATTAATGAGAATTTCATGGTGTATTGTACAATCCACCAAACACACACACATAGAAACGCAGGGACATCAGAATGTGAGAATGTACTGCTGAGAATTAATGCACCAAAATCAATACTACCGCTTAGTTAAGTACAGCTAGTTACCAACATGAACATGGCAAAACCATTACCTATTTTATAATATTCTGTATTACGTTCATACCTAGATAAATTGAAATGCATAAAGTCAGCTAGTAATTAAGAAATGAACTACTCAGAGATGTAAATTTCTGCTAAGCTGAATTTTTTACTTAAACAATAATGAGATCGGTGCTGCAGTCTCACTAGTTGTGAGGACGATAAGCTATAAAAAATATATTGACAATTCAATTATTTTTTTAACCATATGATCATAAAAATCCACAGAGAATGCAAGGATGTAAAAATCAACAACACTGCACCCAAAAATTGCTATTCACCATTACGCATCAATGTGCTACAAATTATTTACATGCTTGTGTGCTTTGCTGGTTCACTGTGGAAATATACAAAATATGAACAGATGTGCCTATGAAAACCCCCTAAATTTGGGATTAAAGTTAAGGATTCATTACTCCTTAAGTCGCTAAATATAAATCCACATACAAACACTACCCCTCCCCTCCATGACTGCCTTTGAAGAAAGTTTGGATACAATTAGCTTCCTCATAGGCAGGAGACTAAACAAAAGCAAAAAAGAATGAAACTAAAGAGGAAATACAAGCTGTTTTCAAAACAAACTATGGTATTTCGGCAGATCATTTATTTTATCCTAATTGAAAGGTTCTTCTTCTTTTTTTTCTTTTTTCTGATAACACTTGCTTCCCTTCTGAGTTGTGGTCTTTGCTCACTATTCACAGTTACTAGATTTAGAGACTCTACTAAGCTATAAGCCATCAGAACTACCCACTTTATAATGACACATCTTTTTAATATTTGAAATGACAGGCTAGCACAGATTGTGTTATAATTAGAGCAGTACACACTTCAAGGCAGTATGTATGGAAGTTGTGTTTGAAACGGTTTCTTAAATGATAGTGTCTCTATGCTGTAGATGTAGCACCTTTAAATAATCAATTTAATTCAAAGCAGTCCCGGGAAGGATTCATTCACTTACCCGTATCCAGCTGTTGGCCTTCAATTCCACAGGGTTCTGTGGTTCACTGCTGTACAGACAACATAAGCACCACATCAGAGTCTTCTGGCTTTCATCTAGAGAAAAAAAGTAAATAAGGATACATTTAGCGGGGGGAAAAAAAAAAGGAAAATCAAAACATAGACAGAATTACACACAACAATTCCTATCCATCCACAAAAATAAAGCCCCGAATATCAGTCTCAACTCATAATGCTTCAATCTACCAGATTTGCACAACATATTTAATACTATTCATATGTAGTAGTTCTTGTGTAGTCATTTCCTTAATAGCATTTTAAAAGGAGTCAGATTAAAATCTACAGAATATTTAGATGTTCTTAAGAAACATGTATGACCTAGTGAATTGTTTACATAAAAAGTACTTGAAGCTATCATCAAGAAACATTCATTTAAGTATCTAATTAATATAAAAATAAACAGTAATCAACTGTAGTAAAATGGTTATTACATTGGTGTTCAAACTCTGCACAACTGAAAGTGCTCATTCTGAAAAATTTAAGTTTGTTAAGTATGAAATCATTCACAACAAGAACATAGAAAGTGAAGTTTTCTTCAAAAATATATTAGAATTCCCCATGCTTCGGGAAAATGACAGTTGTGCAGACAGCACAACACCTAAATGCTGATGGAAAAAATCCTATTTTCTCTTCAGCATGAGATCAGATTTTACTTAATTATAACGTACTGCTGGAAACAAGTTGCCTTCTCTAAAAATCTACTATACTCATCAATATTGACACCACTTAGATGCATGGATATAGTCATGGAAGAGCTCATTATTTGGAGTAAGCAGATAAAGAGCCATTTAACTCACATTTTTTCCCACTATTTTGCTTTCCATAGGCTTTTTTTTAAATGTTCTTTAGCAGATACAAGCCTGAATTTTATCCCAGAATAAAATTGTATAATTGTAACCCAGACTATGAAAACTAGATGCATCATTGTAGCTTTGATATTGCCTTAATAAGTGCTATTATTCTTAATATAAATGATACATAACTTTCAGAAGTTACATTAGGAGATAATTTAAGTATTATCATGTTCAACAAATGACTTCTGTTTTTTGTATATTTGCTACCCAGGATGTAATAAAGAGTATTATTTAGAAGAGCTTTCTTGGCAAAGCCTGAAGAAAAAATAAAAGCTCCATTAAGTAATGCCTGTCTTTTCACCAGGTGATCAGAGATGTTAATTTTGATTTAAACCAGTATTCCTCAATAAATGTCCAACAAGCCTGTAGGCCATCACTGGCCTCCTACTGACTAGCATCTCTGCTCTGAAATGGTTTCTTATATACATTTAACTGACTACAGTTTAAGATACTCTGACATTGTGTGTTTGGAGATTTTTTTTTTTTAATATGGGTTTTTACAAGGCTAACGATTTCCTACATTGTTTAAGATCAGAGCAAGAGACAACCTGCATACTCCTCAGCAGAAATTTAAATTATACTGAGACTTTGATTGCAACTATATTGAACCGGCAGTCAGACATCAACATGAACAGGCAACTCTATCTCCTTCAAAAAACATTTTACCCAATACAACTCTAACCTGCAAAAGAGAAAAAAAAAAGGAAAAAAAAAAAAAAAAGTCTTATTTGTTTAATCAACTACGTGACAACCTTTTGCTTCTTCGAAACACAAAAGTTTCCGACCATTACCCATTACAAATAGACATTATTTTAGTAGCAGTAATTGGTAAAGTTCAGACTTTACCAACTGAAAAAGTAATAGAAGAATAATTTCACAAAGTCAAAACACACTGAAAAATAGACAGGAAAAAAAAAAAAAAATCGAGTTCAAATCACCTATCCTGAACAAAGTACATGTACTTCAGGTATCCCTTCTTCTGCCTCATCCTAGTTACACTGTACATCTATAATGTATCATACAGTCCTTTTATTTAAGTGACAGTCACACAGGGAAGGGAAGGGAAGGGAAGGGAAAGGAAGGGAAGGGAAGGGAAGGGAAGGGAAGGGAAGGAACTTTAGCTTTTAGAAGAAACTTTAGCTTTTAGAAGACTTGCTGCATACTATAGCAGTGAATTATATATACTATTGCCTGTCAGAAATGCAAATCAGTATGACAAAAGCTAAAATGATGAAAGCAAAGCTTCAGTGAGCAAAGTACACTTTGTCAGTATAATGAGATTACATGGATATAGCTACCTTCAAACCTTAACCTGTATTTGAAACCAGGGTATGTTTATATCAAAGCCATGCCAATGGTTCCCCCCAGATACGGGACCTTTACAGATTCACAGTTCAAATTCCAGACAAAATCCGCAGTTCAATTCCAGTCAAAATTACTTTTTGGCTACAAGTGAAGTAGCTTCCCACAGATCTATGAAAATAAGGAAAAGGGATCACTTAGTCCTCTTGCTGAAGTACCAGTGATAATCTGAGGGCCATTCCCAGGTTCACTCTTTCGTTTTCAAAACTGCTTTAGAACTGGGGAAGAAATATAGGATGCCTAAGAATAAGATGGGATAGACCCTTTTAAAATAATTGTGGCAGCTGTGAAAAAGACAATTGCATCAAAATACCAGAGAAAACCATAGAAAACTTGCTGCATTTTTTTCCTTCCATTTTGCTAGTAACTCTGATCACCATGAAAAATATACCATTGTCACATACACTGAAAACCATTTTGAGGATAGGAATCAAGATATCTGATCTTACAATAGCACAAAAGAATGCTCACTAATTGAGTAAGCCATCTAAAGGAACAAAATTAGTTACTCCAAGGTGGAAATTATACGAAAAAAGAATGTTTCCAACTTTCTGCTGGACTTCTTAAACATGTTAATGTTGAAACTCCAACTAAATGAATGACAATTTTAGGAGGAAATTTAAGACAGCTTGGAAGCTGTGTTGAGAAAACAAAAAAGCTTTAGTATTAATCACATTGCACTCCTTCCCCGTCGCACTCTCATAAAAAAATAAATACATAAATAAAGATAAAGAAGAAAAAAGGCAATGTTTTTTTTCTTATATCTCAGTGTGGTCTCTATGATCCTGGGATGCTTTTATCAATAACCCATCATGAACAGAGCCAGATGCACAGAACTAATGAGAAAAGACTTATCTTAGAACCAGAAATATTCTTTTTAGATCCTGTTGTAAAATTTTACTGAAAAATGCATAGAGGCATTACATATATACACATATAACTCAAAATGTAGATTAGCTAAAACTGAACTTTCAGGGGAAATGAATATATACATAAGCATGCACGCTCACACACGTATGTTGACATAGAGAGCCACCAAGAAATTCCCCAGCATTTATAGTATTAGTTTGGGATTCAAGACATTTGGGCTCAAAACTTAAACCAGGAGGGGCCTACTGAGAACATAATCCCCCAGCCCACAGAAAAAACACTGGAATTCCTTACCAAGACTGAATTCCTCATGTGTCCCTCGTGGTTCCCTCACATAAGCATCCTATATATGGCTAACTTGCCCCCCTCCTGCTCAAGAGTGTTTATGAGGAGGTTATTTTCCCTTGGAGACCATGCTTCCTACACTGAGTGGTCAGCCATGTCAGCATCCAGCACCAGCAGACACACATCTAAGGTGATAGGTATTGTGGTTTGGACAAGATGCAGATATATAATGTTTTGTATGTTGTTTTATTTTTTTTTTCCTCTTCCATTTACTAGTACGAAAGACTGTACTGAACAGAATTAGTTTCTTCTACTGCAAGGGTGGCCTGGTCTCAGACATGCCTGAATGAGCTATTTATCCAAATGAGAAATTATATGAAACCCACTTGAGAGTCAGCATCCACCAGCACTATCTTAAAGAATATCTTCAAAACTAGTGCCAAACAAAATGAGAAATAGTTGAATCTAAAGTGCCAGCAGCCCAAAGAGAGCTCAGGTGGCTCTAAAAGGAGGAAGTGGTGGGAATGGATAAGCAGACATCTTCGGGTCTACTGATGTTGGGAAATCTCCTTCTCCCATCTCCAAGCACTGAAGTGAAGAGAAGGATTCCATTTAAAGCAACTGAAGTTCTCTGAATTGGATTGGTTACAACCTTGAGACCAAAACAAACAAACAAACAAAAATGAAGTAAAACTCATTGTCTTGGAGTCTTCAGTGGTAACAATCAACTTGAAGAAAAAGTGCTTTTCCTGCTTTAGAAAATACAGAGGGATAAAAAATAAGGGAGAAGCAGAGGAAACTAAGAATGTATAGCTGGAGTTGTTGTGGAAATGATTCAAAAGGAAAAACAGATTTTAAAAAAATAGATGATGCTCCATTCTCTAATATAATATATTTTTGGCTCAGAGACACTGGTGGTCTAAAGACTGGTGGTCTGAAGACTTGTTATTCCAAACTAAAAAAGGGAAGAAAAGCAGGTGTGTATCTGTAATCATCAACAGTTATCAACATTCCCAGAAACTGAAACTATGATTAAAAATGGAACCTCACAAAAATTAGTCCATGAAGTAGAAGACGTCTGTTCTCAAAAGATGTCACAAAAGTGCAGATTTGTTTCTCTGCCATAGTGACCTATGTTTAAATCTATGGTTCCTTCCCAAGTCTTCCTTTTAGATGGGAAGTGCTGACATAAGGCACATCTACCATGTCTGTCGCAGGCAAGTTCATTCTGCCTGTGCTTGGAGCTAAGTGGAAGGAGATAAATCCAAGCCAGAAGACATATGATCACTCTAGAGCAGTGCTCTTCTTGACCTAATAAACTGCTCCAGGAGACAAAAAAAATTGCCCTTTCTTGTACTTCTCCAAAAGAAAGCATGAACCAGAAGGGACAAAATGCAACACTTTTTTTTTGGGGGGGGAGATATAGCTGTAGCAAACTGATGTAGGACATCAGCAAAATACTATTTCAAGGGGCTGACAAAGAAGGTCAGAATTAGCTTTCTCTTTCAGAGTAGATCCTAAGCCATTTATCAACATTTCAATGCATGGTAAGTATACTGGAACTACAGATATTGTCCTACCTGTGTAGTTCTACAGGTAGGATACAGGTAGTATACCTACCCGTATAGTACTACAGGTAGTATACAGCACAGGTAGTGTCTGGTCCCTCCTAACAGTTTTCCTGTCTGCAGTTTCTCTCCTTTTGTTTGATCTCACCTACACCCCAACAGTAAGACATTTTTGATTTTTCTCACCTTTTCTCTCTAAGTCAACATTTTACTGCTTTGCTTTTTAATCTATGTGTATTTTCCACTAGTTTACAAGTTAGAAAAACAAGCATTCAGCATAAAATCTGTAAAAACAATTGTAACACAGTACAGCTTTTCATTAATAATAATAATAAAAAAATAAAATTAATTCTTCTATGTTAAACTATCCAATAGAATATTCTGACATATAACTGGAAGAAACCTCAGTTGAAAGTAATCTAAAACTTTTTTGTGCATTCTGGGAGACTGACATAATTAACAGAACACAAAAATTTGAAATACAACAGAAATAATGATGCACATAAACACTCACTGGGTTTAAAACCTACTGTTTCCAAGTCAAGATTCTGTACATAATCCATACAATTAATTATCTCCAAAAGTAAAAGTAAATTTAAGATTTCTCAGTGACACATGTTTTAAATAACTTGGATAGCATTTTTATTTCAAAATTTTACCTAAGTAAGAAAGAATGCTGCATTTTTATGGAAAAATTGAAGTATATACCAAGTTGTATTTTTTTTAATTCCTAAGGAATAAAATTTATGGGCTGTTACAGAAATATCATTACAGGTTCTTACCATATCCTATAACAAAAGGATTCCAACAAAGCCTTCCTAGTAGCTGGCCAATTAAAGGGAACTGCTGAATTGCTACAATTGAATTCTGTTAAGACATAAAAACAAACAAAAAGACAATAAACATACCGTACATCAAAAGCAAATTAGATGAATTGCTAATGATACAGATTATTGTAAATTACAGTCCCAATGATTTTGCTGTGAAATGCTCTGGAAACAAAACACTTGCAGGTAGGTAATAAAAGCAGAACTTAGTGAAATCAGCTGTAATATCATAACTCACATAAGTTAAAGCTTAAGTAATTTCCTCAGCTAATGTTTAATTGTGGTAGAAAATTTACTAATTACTCTCACATATAGTAATAAGAAAATAGTGTTAGTAACAGAGATATAGTGATAAGTAAAAGTACAATTAAAATATACTTTTACTGGTCCTCATTACTTTAATATACTGTCTCACAGAGTTTCTGAAAAAAATAATACTCACTACAGCATAAAACTAAGTATTTTTCTGTTACTTCTGCTTGCTTTCTTTAAATTAGCTTATTTAATGACTACGCAGTAACAAACTGCCATTTAACCAAATAGAAAGCAGCTTCACTAAAAAAGTAGTAGGCAATGTAGTTTATATGCAATCCTGTGTAATCAGTCTTATTTTTCCATTTTTGTAGCTTTACTATCTAATAAATGAAGGCTTTTAAAAATGGTCCTGTGCTGAGATAACATGCAAGTAGCAGGAACGATAACCATCTCCTGCTGCTGCAATAAATTCCTTACATTTGTCTCACATTTGGGGCTAGCCCCAGACTTTCTGGGGCCATATTCACAAGGTCCATTTCAGGCCAAGCCTCAGATTACTTGAAGTAGCAACATTAAAAATTGTTTGTTTGTTTTCTTCTTCTAAGAAAAAGACAGATATAGAGGAAGAAATATCACTCCTTGAAAATCTTGTATTTAAAAATTAAATTCAGATTTTTAAAAAATGCAGTTTTTAGAGAAGAAGAACATTTAAAAAGAATCGCTTCCATAAGAAGTCAGCCTCATGCCATAACACAACATTTCTAAAGCTAATTAAAATTATTACATATATTGAAAAAGCCATGGTCAGGAAAATGTATACATCACTAAGCATAAAACCAACTAAACTTACTTGGAAAAAAAAAAGCACTCTAGTGAGTGCAGACAATAATCAAATTAGAAAACAGAACAGTCAGCAGCATGTGCCAATGGAATTCACTACATATGCCACAGCACTGGGGTTAGCGTGTCAACAGACTCTCTGAGATTTGAAGGATCAGTTACAACTTTGCATGTTAAGGCCTTTAAACAATCCAATACATGGCTTGAAAACCAGAATCAAATTCTTGTTTATTTTAAAGAGTTTTTTAAAGAGGTTAGAGCATTGGCCGGGAAATCCCACGTGACAATGAACAATCAAGAAGAAAAAGCTCCTTTCCTGATAAACCAGGGGAACCGGAAGCACATTCCTGTTTACGTTACCTGTGACTGCTTCCCCAGTTTGCTTCTCTGATCCAGTAATACACTGGGTCAGTAACCCAAGCCTCTTTGCTTCTGGTTTTGTCAAAACATGCTGCAGACTGTTTCTGAGGGTGTCTTCAAAAGAGGCCACTTCTTCCTTTTAAAGTCACTTACCATATGTTTCAAAGTGTCGTAAGTCTGCTGTAGAAACTCCTGCAGCTGGGGCAAGTGAAGGCAGACATCTTTCTGGGTTTCCGAAGTGGTGGCTTGACCCCACTCAACAGCTTTATCCAACCAATATTTGAAGTCCAGTGTCGGCCCTGTAGTATCCTGGGCCATTCCACAACCCTGGGGAAAAAAAAGAGAAAATGTTTACAATTCAAAAAACAGGCATAACCAAACACGGGGGCTTGAAACCTTGAATGAGAACAAGAGGAAGGATTTCTACTACCTTTTTTTGTGTTCAGATGGGAAGGTGGGGGAGAACTGCATCTTATAAAGGTGCCAATTTTCTTTCTAGTAGTAATAGGGTGAAATAGTAGTAATAGGGTAAAATAATAACCCAACAAAGTACCAAAGTGACAAAGTAACAAAGGTGACATAGCAATAAATAAATTAGTTTAGAATATACCACCCAGTTGTGTCTCAGGCATTTATGATCTGAACTTGGCATCACCAATATTTAACTCAGATTATACAATAATATGGGTGCACACTAATTCAGAATGCTTTGCATGAGGAAAAACTGAAAATGCCCATTTCAACATAAATGAAAGCATTCGAAAAAAAAAAAAATGGTTCAATCAAAACAAAAGGGACTGCAGGGCATGCGCTGGGGCTTTGCTTGTTTTAGGATCTGCATTTGTAATTGATCATTATGTTTAAGTGCAAAAGGAGGATTCTCTTTAAAGGAAACCAATAAATTCAGTATTTTTGCTCTGATTTTCTTTCTATGTTCTTTTTATTATCACACAAAGGAGAAAGAAAAATGACCACATTCAACTTTACATATAAAAGCTTTTGAACAAAAGCTGTACAATTGGTTGTATAATCTACAACCAATTACATACTTCAATGTAAAAACTAGATCTTTAAGAGGATTATTGTCAAGTACAAATGTTAAAAACTAACCAAATTTCCCCAGTAGAAGGCACAAAACATTTCTTTTTTTCCTCCTTTGCTGTATTTTTCCTTGGCAGAAGGAGACAGAATAGAGCAGCAGGTGCTACACCAACCTTTAAATCTCTTTGAAAGAAATACCCCACAGGCTGAAAGAGTAAAGGAGCTCTTGCAGCCATTCAATCATTGTCTTTTATGTCAGATGGTAAAGACAACTGTCAATTAACACACACAGTGGCAGTTTTCAGAAATTAACTGTTGCCCGCTTGGAGACAAATTCAGACACTCATTGAAGCAACAGAAAACAGTGAAATTTTCTTTTGTAAGCTACAGACCTGAAGCTACAGACCAAAAATAAAACCTGAACCTAAGCAGCAGCCCTGCAAGTCAAGTCTGCTTTATGCAGCTAACTCTTTACGATCGCTTCACTTATATAGCATGCTAATCCAAGCCAGACACAAACCTAAAGATTATTAATAAATTTGTTTAGTTTCTAATGGTAATAAATACTTCAGAATGAATGTCGACTATTATTTGAGTTTGGATTCTGTCCATAAAAAAAGGTAAATATGTTGGTTTGTCAGAGTTCAAGGTATGTTTGTCCTAATCATTTTCAACACAATGTAGGCTAAGCCCATGCTTTTGCATTCTTTTTTGTGTGCCTGTTTCTAGCTGTAACTGTTGCTCTAACCTGTAACTCTTAATCAGCATGTGCAGGGCCAAAATCTCACTGATCTTCTAAATACCCCTAAACCTCACTAGTTAGTAAGCAACTAAAATAGGGTATGAGACTTCATCACAGTAGCTCTCAGAAGTAGAGAATAGGTCAAACATCCAGCTGCAATTAGCCATCACACTTTCTATCACTGCAAGCGCATAATAAAGACTTCAAGAAAAAATTACATCCAGAAGTTGGACTTACAGATTTGAGTAAAGAAAGGAGCTTATTTGATGTTCCCAGGTCCGATATATCATTTTGAATAACTGAAAAATAAGTCCTCTAACACAATGGCTCCTGAAAGTTTAAAAGAAAAAAGAAAAAAAAAAAAAAGCGGGGTGGGAGGGGGTGAGGGGGATGAAGGGGGCAGGGGAGAAAAAAAAAAAAAAAAAAAAAAAAAAAAAAGAAGAAGAAAAAAAAAAGAAGTACCACAAACACTCCAGCATTTTGGGACCAGCCACAAGAGATGACTGACTATTAACAAAGCATCCCAGGTAAGCAAATTAAACAGGCTTTTCTACTACACCAGGTACATGCAATTACTATTCCAGGATGCAAAAGGGGGAAGCTATGACAGAGTAAGAATATTCTTATTCTAGAAGTCTGAAATCCCAGCTCATTTTGCAGCAACACATTGCTTATGTCAGACTAAAAGAAATCCAGAAAAAAATTCTCACAAGCATCCATTCTATTCACAGTGGCATGATTTTTAAACTGTGCTTGTGTGTTTGCTTTCTTTAGAAGCCTCCAATGAATAAATTATTTTCTTGATTGTTTATAGCATCTAGTCCTGAAAAGAACTATTTTAATAATACGACTTAGTACTGTCTTCACCTCAGCATTACAGGAAAACATACAGTAAAATGACTGAATGAATAAATAAAATAATTAAAAAGAAAATATGACACAGTTTTATCTCAAAAATTGTCAGAAAATAGTCTATTACTAAGAGAAATATAAAATTAATGGCTATTTAAATGTAATTACAAGTTAACTATTTGTACCCCATTATAAAACATATTAAAATGCCTACAGAAATCATAAACAATAAATTGACCCGTAAAACCTGACTTGACCTGTCATACTGTCGTGTGTATTCCCAAGGTCTTTTCGGCCTCTTTTACACTCACTTCCACTTGGGACTCATTTTATTTCAGCTGCCAAGAATCTAAAACTGCTTCTTATTTTGGACTATTTACTCAAGAATATGAGAAATTCAGAAGCTGGATTTACTGTGAATCACCTTATAAGATATCCTTTACTTCTAGGAAGGAGGAGAAAAAATGCTAGTCTCCTGTATCAGAATCTCTCCAAGAATCAAACACTCCTGGTCCTGTACTTCGAACACCAGGAACCCTGTGGAGCTCACCCATGAGGGTACTTGTTTAGAAGCTGAAGACTGCATTTCTAACAGGGTATGGATTAGCTTTATTTTGCCAAGAGAACTCTCCGAATTAGCATCTAAAATATAACATTTTAGTCAGTAACTTTTGTTACAAGATCTGGAGGCAAAGCTCTACAGTATGACACTCCAGGTAACAACTGAGCTGCTGTCCTGTCCTCCTGAACACATACATACAAGTACCTCATTGTCGCAGCCTTGCACAACATGCAGCACTCATCAATGACAGATAAAAAACTATATGCAAAAGCAGATGAGACATCAACAGGTTTCAGAGAACTTGTCCGCAACTATCTCCTCATTTAGAGTCTGAAAATGAAATCGTATTTGCACATCCAGTATATAAGGTAGCAAAACTGGGGAGATTTCTTCTCTGGAACTGTAGAAATATAATCCTTTAGAACACAACCACAGAAGACAAAAATCACGTAAAAGCAAAGTAACTTCTTCACTAGTCCGAATCCTGAAACTCAGGACTCACCTATAATAAACAGAACACTGAGGGAATCTGCAGTTGCTAAAACGTTACAGCTCCTCAGAAATAATTCCTGACAATCAGAAAATCCCTGAAAAAAACTTTGATAGCTTTCCAAGTCCCCAAATTTGGCTTAAATAGAATCATAGAATGTCTGAGTTGGAAGGGACCTACAAGGATCGAGTCCAACTCCTGTGTACCCAGAGGACCCTCCAAAAACAAACAAACAAACAAACAACAAACAAACAAACAAACCAGACCCTATGTCTGAGAGCATTGTCCAAAAACTTCTTCAACTCCGGCAGGCTCGGTGCTGTGACCACTGCCCTGGGGAGCCTGTCCCAGTGCCCGACCACCCTCTGGGTGCAGAACCTTTCCCTAACCCCCAGCCTCACCCTCCCCTGTCCCAGCTCCATGCCGTTCCCTCAGGTCCTGTCGCTGTCCCCAGAGAGCAGAGCTCAGCGCCTGCCCCTCCGCTCCCCTCGTGAGGGAGCTGCAGGCCGCCATGAGGCCTCCCCTCAGCCTGCTCTGTGTGGGCTGAACAGACCAAGGGACCTCAGCTGCTCCTCAGATACCTCTTTCCCTACAGACTCTTCATCATCTTTGTAGCCCTCCTTTGGACACTCTCTAATAGTTTTATGTCTTTATTATACTGTGGTGCCCAAAACTGCACAGGCTACTGAAGGTGAGCCTGCAGCAGCCTGCCAAGTAGTGCTACTAAACTTGTATTACTTAGTTTGTTTTCATCCATGTAAATTCAGCCATCATTTTTAAATAAATAAAAATATTTCAGGTAGAAGGATCTTTGAGATATAGGTATAATATTGTCTTATGTCATAGCATCAAGGTTTCCAGGTAACTCTGACGAAGATTTCTATTCAATGTATAAAGCTCTCATTTGCGTACCCTTCCTTGAACTGGTGATAAGTTGTTCCACAACCCAAAAGAACACTTCAGTTTCTATTCCTCCATCTCCTCACCAGCTTGTGAAGAAAACAAACAACAAAAACTATCTATCAATAGGCAGATAACAGCAAGTTTGCCTATTCCTCTTTGTGCCCACATCCAGTTATTTTACAGAAAGAACAAACCACAGTTACACAAAACAAGTTGTCTTTATACAGACTTTCCAAATTAAAACAAATTGCATGCAAATATATCTCCCTCTGGGAACAAAACCAACAAAGACCTGTGCCAAAAGAAAGGAACCAACATTGACTAAGTAATATGCAAAATCTGGTAAACGAAATAGTTGTCAAGCAGATATAAAGTGTGTTGTAATCACTTATCTTTTAGACTGGTAATTCTCTTAAAGAAAGTAATTAGTATTCCACATCTCTGGGCTTGTTTTCTCTACTTGCGCTGCTATTTATATCGGTATTTTAATGGTTGTCATATCTGCCTTCTGAATTCATTGTCAGGTCTCATTGGTAAAATAGCCCAGTTTTCATCTTTAAGGGACAATGTCTGCTAGGGACAATGACAGGATTACTTCTGTGGACAGCAAATGTATACAACCTCCTACACAGGTTTACTCTGAATAACATTAATAACAGCAAAATGGTATTTCCAGTTGTGTTATGTCGCTCTGCTGGACTGGAAAAGAGCTGACATCAAGGGGAAGCATGTAATGCATTGCTGGGATTCATAAAAAGATTTCCATTTCTACAGCACTCTGAAAACATTACACCTCCCCCTCTTCCTGCCCTGCATAAGAGCTATATGACCATAATAAAGGCATCTCCTCCATGTTCATCTTGCTATGAGCTTCATAACCAATAAATACCATTTATGAGCCTTTCTTGTTAACAGAAACCACTTCACACAAAAAATAATTTTAAAACTTTCTGGTCCTAATGTCAGACTTCTCTTGCAGCAGTAGTCCCTCCTTCTGATCTTCCCCATCTGAAGAGCCTAAGTATAAAACTTTCTCTAATGCAAAAGGCAGAAATAATATCCCAGCACATCCATCTAACTCTTATCTTTTGCCCAGGGGAACAGTAAAAGATGTGAAAGACGTTTTGGAGTAATATCACTGAACTTTACAGATGTTATTCGTTACCTTTCCATAATGAATCTTAACAGGAAAACAAGGCAATTAATTATTATTTCCATATACAAGAGATGCAATTACCAGCCCACAAAACAGATTACTATGTCTTTAGGCACTAAATGAATAGAAAGTCTGATCACAGACAATCACAGATAAGAAAATCGAAGCCTCTCCTGCACGAAACCAGCCAGCTAGGTTATTAAGAGTCCAACACAACAAGTATTTGAAAGAAAAAGTTAACAGGAGAAAACAGACAATGAGATAAAGCACTTTTATATCTCTGACAGAAAGCTCTTATGCAATCCAGCAAAGTACTGAACAATATGAGGTGCTAATATAAAAGAATTCCAGCATCAAGACTAGCCAGATCAAAATCCAGCAAGGCCCACATAAAGCTGTGCATACCGGGGAATCAGCTGCGTGTACAAAATGGAAATTTGTTTCGAGGCAATAAAGCAAATCCCAGATTTGACTGGTGCATACTGATGTTAAGCAGATCAGCCTGGCCCTCCAAAACAGAAGCCAGACTTGAAAGAAAGGGGGGACTTCTAGCTCACCATTTAACTACTTGCTTGTTCTTCCATATCTGAATTGTCAATCTCTCATCAGTCCACAGTGATCTATCACAGAAAGGCAACAATATGACAAAGCACCACAGAGGTTAGAAACAACATGCTGGGCATGGTGGACAGAAGCACAACCAAGTACACACCTTGACGACGTTCTAGAAACAGTGGTGGACTGGGGAGGTGGACTGGATCACTGTCTTTCAAGGTATTTCCCCTGCAAGGCAAAAAGTTGCATATCTCATCTTGCACAATCTAAAGAGCAAACCTCTGGAAATCATTTCACTGACACTGGTTGGTAACATTTCAACGTGACAATCTTTCCTAATGCTGAAGGGATAAACAGTTTGGGGGGATAAGTCTAATAAAGTTGACTGTTAAAATATTCTCAGATTTATTTTGCTGGTCAGAGCCTTTTCAATCAGCCCAGTTATTTCTCAGCTGATTTATTTGGCAACAGCTGCAATTAAGGCCACACAAAGAAAACCACGGCTTGGAAGACAATGCAAAAAAAAAAAAAAAAAAAAAAAAGAATAAATGCAGTTCTGGAAAGATGCAGAGAGTCTGGTTCTGCCTGTGGACTGCAGGAGGTAGGACTGCTCCTGAAGAATATCTGTGAAAATAGAAGTAATCTGTTTTCACACCACTTTGCAAAAAGTCCAATCACTGCTAACACCAGTTTATCTTCACTACAGCTAGTAATACCACAAATCAATTGTACATGGGCCTCTGATATCAGTATTCTAAACACTATATAAATTTTACCTTCTTTGGCAGGCTACATGATAAGGAAAGAAATTTTGATCCTGTTTACGTCAGCAGCCGAATTTTTACTAGTCTCAATGGGGCCTAAATTTGGTACATTCATAACACTGATAAGATTACCCACATAGTAAGGGCTCTCACTGTGTTGGCAGCATCAGCTAAGTTAGACCACCATTGGCAATAATGGCAAGTTCTTCTAAGATGAAATTTAATGCTTTTATCACTTCTAAACCCAATCTGCCAGCCAATGCACCACTCATGGGCTATTTGTTATGAACTTTGAAGTTTTCATTACGCTCTTCTGGCAAAGAGCATCCTCTCACATGGCGTTAAATAAGTCAATGCAAAGGTGTGAATGTATGATTATCTAGACATAGAGCCATTTTTGTGCCAAATACAAATTGTGCTTTCTCAGCTAAACTTTTACACCTGGTTACCACTGTCTCCTACAGCTTAAATTCACAGTGGCACATTTCTAGTGTAAATTAGATGCCTAAAAGGCTTTTGTCACTCTCTTTCCTATAGAACATGTTCAGAAAAAAAAAATCTCATCTGAATATAAACAGACAAATCATAAACAAAACTCATCATCCAAACTTCCCCATCATTGAATCTCCTCTGCAATTAACTTTTATTTGTATATTACTTGAGTGGAATACAGAGAACTTATTTCCTCCATATAGTAGTTCCTTTGCATAAACCTTTAACTAGAGATAAATTCAAAGTTTCACCCTAAAATATGCTTGCATCATTTGTCTCTTTCCAGAGTTACTATACCAGGATGGGGATAGGCGCATTTACAGTAATTGGCTTTTTGTTTGGTTGGTTGGTTTTTGTTTGTTTTGTTTTTCTTTTTATAACTTTCACTGAGTTTTGCTATTACCATAAACACAGTAATTCCCTACTTTCCAAGCATGAGTAGAAGAGAACATAGACTAAATTGCACACAGCAAATTAGAATATTAGTTCCCTCTTCTGAAGTTATGCATGGTCCACAGAGTAACATAAAAAGTATATTCCTTCACACTAGTATATCAAGAAACAGCATTCGTTTCTACCTGTACATTTCTACCTGTACAGTTACTAGAGAAATAAACCCAGAAGGAAATCCTCCTGCAATCAGACTACAAAGAAGACCCTGGAAATTGGAAGCATGCTTCCAAAATATTTGTGTTTGTTTCATCGTGTAAAAAAAAAAAAAAAAAAAAAAAAAGAGTACAATCTATCTAAATATAGTGAAGAATTACTTGAATGACTAGTTTTTTTTTTTCTTTTTTTTTAAAATTAAATTGCAAGTTAATACAAAGGGCTTCGTATCCCCAACAATTATGTTTCGTTAGTAGCCATGCAACTTTGCTGAAATCCAAGTTTTAACCCTGAGTTACACAACTGTAAGAAAAGAAGATACAACGTCCATACTTTTCAGCGCAAGTATCTAAAAATCAGTTGAAATACTGCTTATGGTACTGACATACAGCATTATTCATAGAGCGTATAGAATTGCCTTGGTTATGCTAAGTGAATTCTTTTTCTCCAAAATTTCTAGATCCTTTTTTTTTAAAAAAAAAGAAAAGAAACCTCTAATATTTACCCTAGTAATAAAGCATGTACTTTTCATTTTAATTCTCCAGCTCTACGGAACTAAAGTACTTTCAGATAAACATCCTAAATGTGAGGATACGAGAGGTACAAACAGAAACCAGTGAAGGGCAACATTCCACCAAAAAGTAAATGATCACACAACAAACACGCACAGCATTTTCTATCCAGGCTTTACTCTAAATACTTTTTTTTTATATGCACTCTAATGACAGTGCAGTAAGTGTAAGTAAAAGTGATACAAATTTATTCCAACATCAGTTGAGAATGCTGGAATTCTGTGAAAAGCGTTCACATAGTCCATACACAGTATAAGCAAGCCTGCAAATGAAAGAATGTGTTTCCCTTTGGCAAAAGAAAAACTCACCAAAAATTCTGACACTTCTCTCCCTTCTGCCTGAAATAGCCACAGAATAAAAACTGAAGAAAGATGTCTTTATGGCACTAAGTATACCTGACAGAAAAAGAAAAATGTATTCTTCAGCAGAATAAAAAAATAACTTCATGACACCCACGTCAACATTTACACCTTTTTGTTGTACATTATTATTTTAACACACTCCCACAGACATTTGTCCCCTGAGTCCATTGACCAGGTTTCATGCTATTCACAGGCATTAAATCAGCCCATTCATTCTTTGCAAATAAGAAGAGATAAGTTTCCTCAGAAACATCTAGAGGAAAGGCTTTCCGTGACTCAGTCGAACATGTACCACAGCAACAACTGACTATGTGAGCAGTTAGACCGGGGACTCAGCACTGACATTTGAGGCACTGATCTGGGGGATTCCCAGTCAATTATTCCTGCACATTCTGTGCCGTGTACTTTTTAATGTGCTAATAGTGGGTCCCCTGTGATTTACCAGTAAGATTTTTGTCCTATCTGTTCCTGAAAAACTCATGATCTAACAATGCCACCCTTGGTGTGAAATTCAAGCTATGTAGATCTGGTATTGTATGGGAAGGGAGTTCCTTATCAATTTGTTGATGTCAGCTGATGGGAATTTTTGACATAGAACATAGGAAAAAAGTATTAGGTAGTGGTATAGGCCTCTTGAGCTATTCTGCTTGGACACTCATGTACACCAATTTAGTTGTATGTAACAATACTTTTATTACAGTAACTGCTTGGAATGTTTCAATGCTGTCACGTAGTTAATCTAGATTTATAAAATAAACATGTCTAGTGAATCTGCTAGTAGGGAGGGAGGAAGGGCAACCCTGCAGTTTGGCTCCAGAATTCAGATGCCTAGAAGTCTGATTCCCATTTCTGACACATTTCACATATGACATTAAAGAAGTAATTTCATTTCCCAAGGCTTGTTCTACTTCAGGAACCTGATTATTAGTATTGATCTGAGACTTAAATGCTACTTTTTTTTTTTTTTTTTAAATCAAACTATAATTACACATCTGAGAGCATCCATTTTGATCTATTTGTGAGTCAAGAGAACCTACCGCTCCCAAAGATTCCCAAAATTCCTCGTGCTGCTATAGCCTCGTGGACTTTATTTCTCCAGATGACCATTAACTGAAGCTGTATGAGTTACATTTCAGCAAGTCGGTTATCTTCAGGAAGACGCACACAGAAAGTACTACATACATCCATATGCAAGGCCAACAGTTCAAAAAAAACAACAGAAACTTCAAACTGCAAAGAGGTAAAGTCTGACATTCGTCCATCCTTTACCATTACAGGTAGAGTAATGGTAACAACTCTTCAAAGATGTTAAAGACGCTCTAACTCAGAAATTCATGAGTTCAAAAGATTTAAAATATAAATGCTAAATTAATATAGATTCCTTCATTTATGATTAATATAATACTTATAATATAATATAATATATTTTTGTATAAGGGCCAGAGATCATGACCATCATATACCGTTTTGTCATAGCCTTCTAAAATCATATTCCTATAGTAAAATGCTTAAGTAAAAGTCCCAGCAATGCACAACTAGTCTTACTGATTTTTAAATACTTTTGCAATACCCACAAAGTTATTGGCCCTCACTAAAGAGAAAATATTTAACATATTCTACATTCCTATAATGTAAAAAGTGGATTCAATATTTGCTCCTAAAATGCTCTCAGCAATTGGTGGGGTGTGCCACCAAATTTCAATCCAGAAAGGATTTTTTTTATTATTATTATTCCAAAGTTACATAAAAGAAAACAAGAAAAAGAAAAGATTGTTAATGAATGTTACCATTCATGTATTCAATTTAGCAACATTAACGGCAGCAATTTTTAACATTTACCAGGAAAAGAGAGATGGGAATAACCAGTTTGGTGAAAGCTATATTGTTTAATTAGAGATTTTACATGAGTTATAACAGGTGCTGTACCGTTTATACATGTAATAAGATTTTTATGGCCTGGCATACTGCTACCCATTTTTCAGATCAGGTTGGTATGAAACATATTGTACTCATACCAAAAAAGGCTGATAAAATGAAGGCTGAATATTTTTATTTGGGGTTAGTCTCACACAATATATTAATTGTCCTATAACCGTCCAAATCAGCTCTGTTTTAGAGGACATGTATCAAGTCTCTATCAAAGGACTACAACATTTTCTGACCAATTGTTTCAGGAAACAATTGTTTCACCCACCGCAAGATCTTTCACCCATCTTTTGGAAGACATCTTTGTCAAAAAAACAACTCTAGGTCAGCACACGGAAACACGCATCTTAGAGGAAAAGAAACAAAAGAGATTTAAGAGATGGTTTTAGAGTACACAGTGTACAAAGCTGCCCCACTAACAGGAGAGTAACTGTGTCTAGTAGTTTCTAACAGGATATCCTTTCTGGAAGGTGGTGGTAATCACCTTCAAAAAACCTAACACAAGGTGTCCCCTCTGACACTTTGACCCAGCAAAGGCAGCATCCTGCAGGTGACTTGACATGCACTGAATCCAGCTGGCCCATCCATACGCATGTGAGGGCTAGTGGTAAAATACGGGACAACAGAGTTGTGCCCATCTCAGTCTCTCTGTTTCACCCTGCATCCAATTTCTAGAAAATAAATAGGAACAGAATTGCTTTCAAGACTTCTCTCCTGCTTTAAACTTGGTTAAATCCGGTTAACATGTTCAATTCTTAGTTGCCAAAGGCAGGATGGTGCAGAATCACGTAAACCTCATGTCCTTAGGAAACTAAGAACAAAACGCAGATAAATTATTATCAAAGCTCCATCCGTGCCTGCAAGCAAAAAGATAACCTCCCGTGTCTGTTCCTGACTCATACCCTGCCACGGCCTTACTCTCTCTCCAAAGACAAGTCCCCAGCGGGGGCCTGGTACAGCAGCGGGGCCTGCCTGGCCTCTGCACGCCAGCCGCTAGAGGACAACCAGCACAAAGGCGCGGCGGGCCCGCTTCCCTCCAAGGGATGGCAGCAGTGAACAAACACAGGCACCGCGAGGGGATCGTGTGTCAGGGGGGGAAAAGACATAGCCGACGGAGAGGGCTTTCCAGCAGTGCCCGAATTCGGCAGGCAGAAGATCTTCGTAGGCCTGTCAGCAGCTCACAGGATAACCTGGCAGCTATCTCGAGTTCTCCTGGGAGCAGAAGGATGAATTCCGTGGGGCAGTGTTTCGACCTTGGACGGAGAGGAACGCCCGCAGAGGTGGGTGGCGCAGCTCTGAACAACCGTAGTGGGGAAAGGAGACTGGGTGATGCTTGGTTTAGCGGCAACCGTCTGAGAAGTTTTCTTTGTAATAGAAAAGGGACTTTGAACTTAAAAAAGGCTTCCAATCTTTATTACAGCTGCATACTAGAAAAAAAAATCCAAATTGCACAGACTGTCCTGGCTTTTGAGGGCCTGCCCTGGAGCCCTCCGCGCCACGCAGTGCCCTCGCACGGCAGGGCCCTGGCCGTCCCGCACCGCAAATGGCGGCTGGGAGGAACGCGGCCACCGAGCGAACGCAACCCCACACAGACGGGACCAAAGGCAGCACCTCGCGACGTGACGTAACACGACACGACATGACGTAATGTGCCACGACAGGACAACGTGACACGACATGACGTGACCCCCACCCCCTCCAGCCCACCTCCCTTCGCGGCGCCCTCAGGGCCGCCGGCCCCTGTCCCCCCCCCCGCCCCGGCGACCGCGCATGCGCGCTCCCCCAGACCCCTGCCGCTGCCCCCCCCCCCCAGCCTCGTGCCCGCCGCGGCCCCGCCCCCTCCCCGCGCCTTACCGCGCGGCCCGGCTCGCGCCGCCGGTTTGGAATTTTCGCGCGCTCCGCCGGCGGTGGCCCCGCCCCCTCCCTTCCCCTCACACACGCACGCAGACAGCGCCGTGCGCGTGCGCGGGAGCCGTTGGGTGGCCGTTAACGGTTAATGGCGGGTAGCTGGGCGCCTGGCCCGTCCCCAGGGCCGATACGTGAACGGGGGCGGGGGGGCCGGGGGGGGGGGAAAGGCGGGCATGTGTGCGCGGCCCCGACGGGGAGGAATGGTGGCGGGGCGCTTGGCTCCGTGACTGGAAAAACGTTTTTCCTCACCCCTGGGGAGAAACGCAAGCAGTGTGGGTGCAGAAGTACAGTAGGTTAAGGAACTTCGGGTTGAATAAACTTGAGATTTCAAGAAAAAAAAAAATCAGATTTCTGATTTCTGTGGCTGGTATTTGTTCTGTGGTAGAATGAGGAATACACACTGCAGCTTGCCCTCAACACGTTAAAAAGTGTCCAAGTAGTAAATAAGCTACAAACACCCACGTTTTGTCATTTAACCTCTCAGTCTGTTCCTGAAGGAAACCCTGCTGAACATAACGGCACTACAGTTCACCTATTCAGAGCAGTTTTGTTCATCTCACCCTATCCCACTTCCACACTGACTTACTCACCTCGCCATTCTTCCTCTTTCACTCACCAGCTCCTTCTCTATTCGTCCTGGCACTTTTTCCACTCCTGACCATTTTAACTTCCAGATTCAACACTTGAGATGAAGAGCTGGTGAGAAAAAGCTACAGTCTTTCCACCCATCATTTTTTTTTCCCGTTTCCCTACCAAGATCACTAGTCCGAATTTACAGGCTAATTTGCATTAGATAGTCAAGCAGATTTGTCCTGCATAAATAACAGGACCACTGCTGCTAAGGCTGAAGTTGTTTTTCCCTTTGCAGTTTTCACTCAGTTTAGCTGATGTCCTTAATCTCATTCAGCTTTCGTAGTCTTCTGTTCAAGTTTTGTGCAGTGTGTCATCTTTTCCAGTCACCAGTGCTTTCAACTTTCTGTAAAATGAGACACAACCCCCTTCCGTAGAAAGGCAAATTCAGCCTGCCCCGTGCAGTAATATCTCCATGAGTCCTACGTTACTTTCTTTTCATTTTGTCTGACCGAATCACCAACACCTGATGAATTAAAAGGCTCGGCTGTGGAAGTTCCAGAGTACTTTTTTGGGAAACAGCAACTGCTCGTCAGGCAATCCACCAAGACAAACTGGCTGGGATGTTTCCCACACATCCAGCACATCTGCACCGCACAGCTCGGAGCTTTGGGTGTAACGCCCATATTCGCACTGTGAGTCCAGTTCATAACTCATGCAAGTCTTCAATCATTCTGCTCCTTCCCTTTCTTGTCAAGTGAAAACACGGGATAATTTATATTTGTTTTCTACCATCAATTGTGTTAACACTTCCTTAGATGTCAAGATTATTAATTATTTCATTACTGAAACGTGTAACTGTTCTGGTGTAGTGAAATAAACTTGACTGCAAAAAGTTCGATAACATTATTTTTTATGGTTCTGACTGGGTATTTTCCATAGCTGTCCAAAGTCTGTTTCCATCCTATAGTCACAGAGTAGCAAAAAGCTGCCTGAGTTAATCAGATTGATATTTATACCACCAACAGAGCCAATTTTCCCTTTCCTATGCAAGAATCCTCCTACCCGTTCTCATGCACACACAAACATATGGCCAAAATCATTGTAATATACCAGAAGCTGCTAAAAATAAATCCATGGTTTAAAAAATAAATAAATAAATAAAAGTGCTAAGAAGTCACAGGCAGCGGTATAACATATGTATAAAAATAGGAGTAAATATCATGGCAAAGATTAAAGCAAATGACGAATATGCGTAAATTCCAATAGGTGGAAAGAATACTTGGCACTTACCTTCAAATGACCCTTAATTTAAATACTCAAAAAATAATTGGCATTGATTTCAATAATGAATTAGGTAGTACAAATCAAGGGAATGCCAAAACAAATGTTATGTTACTTCAGACATTCTGTATGCAGCTTGTCACTATCCTACCTTTAATACATGCAAAACATCTGACTGTTTAAAGATATTATTAGGACCATTTTTAATAGTCTTGTCCCTTAATAGCAGGCAGTACTAAGCATACAGCTAACCCAGCCATCTAGTTTCAAAGAGGGAATTACTAACAGTGTATCTTTGAAACTTCCAGGAATTATCTCAAACTGTTAAAAGTCACCAGAAATAGTACTGCTAGAAATAAGAATGCCATCACATCAAGATCTGAACATGAAGGGGAGGATATTCCAAACACGGGAGGACTGCTGGCTGCTCCCATAGAGCTGCAGAAATCTTGTCTTTCCTCGGGTACGTTGCAAAAGCCCCTCATTAAGCAGTGCACTTTGATGAGATAGAGCAGATACCACACTTCGGTTAAGGGCAAAATGTCACCATTTGTCTTTTGGCCGGTACTAATTTGGTAGGAAAGAATCCCCTGTTGGGAGACAAGAAAGAAATACATCTTTGATGGGTTTTGGAAAACAAAACAAAACAAAACAAAAAGCCCCACAGCTGTTTGAAGCTGCTCAGAAGTTTGGAATGTTGGAATAAATACTTGGGGAGATAGATTAATGGGACACGCTGCAGGTGAGACACTAAAAGATGCGTGGTAAGTACAATTTGTCGGAGTTTCTGGCCACTACATATGCAGTATGTTTTGTACACAGCTAAAGAGAGTGTGCTGCTATAAGGATCGGAAGAGTGTCTGCCTATGGAAAGTCACAGTACCAAGCAAAATGCCCTCAGGCACCTTACCTGAAGTAAGCATGCTAAGTATCTTCAAGCAGGACCATGTTTAGTTCAAAATGGTTGTTTTGAACAAGACAACAAGTAGTTAACATATCCACTGAATAAATATTGTTGTCCGTTATGGACTGACCTGGACCTGCCTGAGTATTAACGTGGCAAGCATAGTGTCAAAACCCATCAAGAGGTGTCCTTTCCTTCCAGAGAAGACCACAGTGTGTAACACACATATACATACATGTTTTAAATGCCTATCTATGTTTAGAATCATAGAATAACCTGAGTTGCAAGGGACTCAAAAGGATCATCGAGTGCAACTCCTGTCTCCACACAGGGCCCTCCAGAAATCAGACTTTATCTCTGAGAGCATTGTCCAAACACTTCTTGCCCTCTGTCAGGCTTGGTGCTGTGACCAGTGCCCTGGGGAGCCTGTCCCAGTGCCCCACCACCCTCTGGGTGCAGAACCTTTCCCTGACCCCCAGCCTGACCCTCCCCTGTCCCGGCTCCATGCCATTATGTATATACATACAGCACAAACCCTATCAACTAGGCTCCCTATGAGGAGCCTCTGCAAGGTTCTGAAAAATTGGCCTTGAATACACCAATGGTATTTTATGCTCCTTAAACTGGACCTTAGGAGTTCTCTTAGTATCTATTTAAGAGCTATGCCCTTGCTGCTTCCCAGTCCTGTATAAAACATATGTTCACAAGAATAAAATTTGGAAATTATACCACCTATTGATCAATTAGCAAATCTTGACACCGTCAAGACTGTCATAATTTGTCTCATTGCATATCTTTTCAATATGTGCATTTTCAATATGCACATTGCTTCACCAAGCTGAAGTATTTAGCTTGGTGATTGATTATGTTTCTGTCTTTATAAACTTCCTCATGGATTCATATCCTGAGTATAATTCCTGTCCCTGTACCTATCTGCACTCTCAGCAGGTGCTGTAGAGAAAAACATGAGTGAAGTCAGTCATCCCCAAGGCACCGAGAAAGCAGCAAGACATAAAAATCTTCCTTGACATCCCACTGTTGCTGTGGAAAGGGCAAACACTTGATGAATACTGAACCATTTCCGAAGTTTGGTCCACAGGAACTAAGTGTAGCGCATAGAAGCTGAGAGCTTACTCATTTCTGCGATATTCCCTGTTGATACGCTGAAATGTTTCTGGGGCATATTCAGAAGGAGCATAAAATACTTGCTGCAGAATGGAAAGTTAATGACTTAGCCTTGACCTGTTGTCTCAGTGACAGCTGTTACCAATATGAAATACCTTAGTGAGAACTTCAGCTTCATGTATGTGACTATATTCCTTCTTGCTGTACATAAAATATACAGGCGAGGTGTTTACACATCCTAGAACCTGAAAAGTTTTAGCAAAATTTAAGATAGTAAAAAGGGAAACACCAATTTTATCGCCACCGAGCAGGAGTCAAAATAACAAATCAACAAAGTGTGATAAAGATCATGATTGAACCAATTTAGAGAGATTTGGAGGTGTGGGAAACTGCCTGTTCAGAACAAAATGCAGCTACAAGACTTTATATTCTCTCGTGACTTACATCATTATTCAAACTCGTGTCAAGTTATGAAGCATTAAATCTTAGAAATTGAAGTTACCAGCATAATTAAAAGTACATCAGTGAACTCTAAATCTTCACCCACTGAAAATCTTCAGTATATTTTTCTTTTGCAAACTTGATTATTAAAAGTGAGATTATCATATTAAGAAATTAAATTTCAGTGAATTAATTTTTTCTTCAAAATTTAAGTGCATGCACAAGAAAGCTGAGATCTGCCTGAAAATAAAATTTCAAACAAGCCCATAGAACCATAAAGCGTTACAAGGGAAACAGTTTGAAAGTTGTTATTCCATTAAACACAAGAAGTTTGCACTAAAACAAAAAGCAAAATTCACTAACATGAAAGGTACACCTCAAATTTTCATAACATGACAGAAATCACTGAGATAAAAGCAAAATATTGCCCTGTATTGCCCTGCTACAATAAAAATTCAGCAAAACTAATTGCCTTTTCATTTATAAGTCTTTCCATCAAAGATCACCAAAATCTCCATTAAAAACCAAAGAAATCCAAAGTGCAAGGAATGCAAAAAATAAATTAAAATAAAATAAAATATGCAGGAAAAGAAAACTGGATGGAGAGGCAGTGAGAAGATATATCTCTCAGGCTTAACCCATTCTCATACAGTTATCTTCAGCTAATCAGTTTAGTAAATTGTCTCCGTGGTGTGCATTTTTCAGCATTTGCTGAATGTTGTATGTGATCCTTTGCTCACAGTCAGATAGGCCAGTTTGCTAGCCTAGCCTTCACGCCTTTGGGAATTATGTGTTTCTTCAGCATAGCAGATCCCTGCCTCACAAAAACAGTCCCCAAGTAGGGATTCTTTTAAAAATGGAAATGGTTTCCATTTACTGAGTATTAAAGTAACTACCAAAATAGTATAGCAACTCTGTAGAATCGTATTCATCCTGTTGTTGGTCAAAACAAGGTTGAAACAATACAGGTCTGCGGCAGAAAACAAGAACTGCAATTTGAGGATTTCTTGCTTTGCCCCCATGTTTTCTATATGTTAACTGAAACCTCATATTTCTCATTCCTTCGTTTAGTTTATTGGACACTACAATATGGTGCTTCTTTGACCTCCCAAAGGAAATATAACTCCAATATTCCAGTGCCTTCACTGCTTCTTTAAACAGTTTGTCATCCACACTCCTTTGCCTGCAATATTCATAGTTGCAAATCTCTGGAATGCACTCTTTCATAAATCTCCTCTCAGTTGTTTTAGCAATCCTTCTTCCTTTATTGGTATTAACCTTTCTTTAACCTTGTCTATCTTCAGATTTAGTCCTTTCCTTATGACATCCCAGACAAAATATCAATTTGTTTCCTATCATTCTCTCATTAAAACAGTGTTCCTTTGTTTCCTTAATTTCCTGGCCGCCTTAACTGACTATTTACATTGGGTGACTTTAATATATTCTATAATCTAATATGGTGAATCTGATTCACAACTGATAATAATTTACATGCATATAACGCATACAGTTAAAATGGTTTTACACAGCTTCCTGCAGGCCTGTAAAGCCCACTTTAAAGTCATTGATTCAGATATCTCTACAAAGGAAAGATGGTTGTTCAAATACATAATGTGTAATAAAATAACAAAGGCAGAAAAAAAATGTATTGTGATAGAGATAAAATTGAGTATATGTATCACCAAATTACAAATCAATAAATCCAACATTACTTGTGTTGAGTTATCCCAGATGTGAGTGGGAACTCAGATTAAGAACTAAGACTAAGATCACATATAAAATAAATCTAAATGTATTACAAAACACAAAGTAAGAGAGAAAAGTCTTGTAAGGCTGTTCATGAAACAACCACTAGACAAAAATACAGAGTTTGTTGCTCCATACAGAATTTATGAATTTTGGAAATAGTTGCTTGTTTCCTGTTTCTCTCATCACCCACAATGTCACACCCTTTATTTTCTCTTGGTGGTGACCCTGGAAGCTTGCTCAAGAGCTTTAACTCAACCTTAGAACTTAACTATGCATTTCCTTACAGCTGTGTACTTTCATTTCATAGAGCATTTATGAACTCTAAGAGCATCTACAGTGTTGCTAGAAGTTCTTTTGTATTTAATCTTATAAAATAGTTTTTGTCATGAAATAACATGATATCAGATAAGAATACCAAGCTGAATCCCCTCACCACTAGGCTGTACAACATGGGGCTCACAGGGACCCGAAAGAGTAAGCAACCATAATTCTTGCCCACAAAGCTCTTATCAGAAATCCACTAGTCTGGACAGCGCATTCAATAACGATATTATGGACGAAGTCCAATATATTAAGCTGTGACATGTCATACTTCGGGTGCTCCTCCGTTCTCTGGTTCGGGCTGCCCAGCTGTGAAGGCAGGGTTGTACAAGGGAGCCCTTCAGCTACCAGCACCTGAGCCAGCATAAGCCACAGGGTCTGCAGTGACCATCATTGCTATCCTAAGCAATTCTCCATCCATGAATAACAGCTCAGAGCTGCTTATCCGTGGACTACTACTGCAGACAGATAACCTAGATTGCTATACTGGTGACCTGATCCACAATGCAAATTTCTTTTCTCCCCAGCTATAGTTTGTACAGATGACAATGGAAAAATAATCAGTATTACCAATCCTAAAATGTAAACATTTAGAAATACTATTTGTTCTCTATTTCCCAAATATCAAAAGCCCTCCTACTTTCTCATTAACAAGGCTCTTACTTCGGATATTCAGATTGTACAAATTGACTGCACAGACAACTGGATTTGGAATAACTCCAGAAATAGGTGGTATTTGACTGTAAGAGAACAGAGGTAGTAACCTTTTCACCCATGATCTCCACCTATGCCTGAAAGTAAAATGTATCCAGACTGACCTCACCGAAAAGCTGATGACCTAAGCATCCATTTCTGTCCTATCTAGAAAAGTTACCCTCTCTCACTGAAGCCACAGTGCCTTGCATACCATAGGCAATAAAATTGTATTAAAAATAACTCTATCAGGCAATGAATTTTGTGAAGAGTGCACTGGAAGAACAATGAGTCTTCTGGCTGGTTAAAGACATTTATTTCCTTCCTCCAAGTGGCAATTTTCCCCCGTTTGTTAAATGAGGCTAGTGATACTGGCTGCAGCAGAGGAGAGCAAAAACTCGGTGGGATGTGGCACCTCTGACAACAGAGGGCTGACGCTGCCATCTGGGTGATTCACACTTCGCCAGGCACACTCTTCAGAGGGGGCTGCTCTGTACCCCTGAGAGAAATTACAAATGGAGCACGATCAAATCCTGCTCTGGGTCATGCCAATGCGCTAACATGCATGGGAAAGACATGCGACGACTGGTCTGTAACTGGGAAATGGCGTGATATGCATTCAGCATGTAATAAATTAATCCTAACAAAGAAACAGCAGGGAGGAAATACAAGAAGTATGTTCTTTTAGAAAGTCTGTGAGTGCTGAAGAAAAGGTTTTAAAATATCATTTTGCCAGCTTTAACAGCACACAACTTAAAATTACAGAAGAATCTATATTCAGGAAACTTGTAACTATATAAGATCTAGAAAAGTAATTCTAGGCCAGTTACAAACAATGATATAATTGAAAAGATCACAATTGGGCTACATTGTCCATAAGAACAAGACTATTTTTATGTCAGCTGGATTTGAAATTATGTACAAGTGATATCTCACACAGCTTTGTGCTCATCATCAGTTTTTCTTCATATCCACATGATAAAATTCCTTAGCCTGCATGTGACAAAACTCATTTCTCATATCAGGTTTAGGACTGTTGCAGACTATTCCAGCAAGTGACAGCACAGCTGATATGCACGACACCCAGTGCAAGCCTACCTGGCTTTCCAGCATCAGGACAAAATTTCTCAGCACCTCACTAAAGCTTGTGGTTGAGTGGGAAATGATGGCCTGAGTCTTTGACTACAGTGCTGGCGCAGAACAAGCCAGAAAATCTGGGTTTCAGCCCCCTGATTCCTCTGCTTTATCAGTCACTGGGTCTGTCTCTTCATCCTTCTGGTTATTAATGTCTCTGCATTAGTGTTCGTGATGACAGGGAAGAAATTAGACTTACGTGGTCCAACTCAGCCCATTCAATAATGAGATGTTCCCTCATAAATCCCCTGCAGCACGCAGACATTGCAGGTAAGGCTATGCTTCCTTAGATGTCGTACCTATATTATAGGACTTAACTGCCTACTAGTTACATGAGCATATATATTTTTTTTCTCCATGGAGAAGCTCTGGTGGGAGATGTTAGAAGACTTTTGACATATTTCCCCAGGGGATAGGTAAATGTCCATTAAATTCAGATCCTCTTGACCAAAAACCAGGGGTAGAAGAAGGTAATGCTTCTCTAGCCTACAGCCAGAATCAGCCGTAGCTGGCAGTCAGACAGCCCTAAGGATGTCTAATTTCTCAGAGACTTACTGTAAAAATGAATCTTCTTAGTCCTGTCTATTACAAAATAAGCTATTTTCCCAGCAACAAAAATCACCTTGGCTTACTTTACTATTATTATTATTTTCCCAGAACCCTCAGCTTGTAAATACTTTGGAGTATTTTGTGAAGGAAGGTACTATATGCATTTAACAATAATTATATTTTCTCTGCTAACAGCTATTTAGAGTCCAGGTTGTCTTGCAGTTAAGCAGTAACAATCAAGGAACAGAGCATTTCCTAAGAATTAATGACTGACTGGGCAGCGTTTAAAGCCTGAGGTACAGCCAAAGGCTATTAACTCCAGCTGGTCATTAAAAATCCTTCGGAAATACCTTGCTCTAAGGTCAGTATTACTGTTAAAACAAATGTAGGCAGATGGATTTATTTCATGGGTTGCATTTTCAGTTGGTATGCAGAAGGCTTTTCTGGAGAATTTACACCTTCGTAACATTAACCAGCCAATTACTTGAGTCACCTCTCAGCATTCCAGTCTTCATACACTTTTAATTATACTTATTATGAAAAATGGAAGCAGAGCACTCTGACTTTTCAGATCAGTTTATGTGATTATCATTTCAGATCTCTTAGCAGACATAGGATGTTTTTTGCCTCCCAAGCAAACAAACAAAAACATTGCAATGTACGAACATTTGCCAAGAAGTAAGGACTCCATCTTCTTCTCCTCATTATCTAGTGTGTTTGCAGAAAGACATGATCATTCAGAATACCAGCTGGCCAACAGGCCAAAATGAAAATTTAACAGAGGCAGGGTTTTATAGGCTTTAACAAGGGCCTATAAATAATAAATAATTCCATTTAAAACATCTTCTGGGGAGACAATGTAGTAGCAGAAAAGAATTCAAGAAAATACATTTGGAATCGATTTGCTGGAACAGAAAAGGAGCATTCAGTGGAAGTATTCCTGCTCATAAGTGGAGATGGGAAGTGCACAGTTTTGAATAAAAGAGGAATTGATTTAAGCACTACAAATTACTGAATAATTCTTGGGTCCTATGTTACTAACAAATCAGTTATCTTTCAGGATAGCCATCCACACATGGCTTTTTACATTTGTAATATTCTGATTCAAAGGTTAAAAAAAAAAAAAAAAAAAAAAGGCAAAAACATAAAAACATTGTTGAAATATTGCTACTGCTGGGGGACAGGAGGAGGAGAAGAAATTCTGGAAGTTTAGTAGGAAAAAAAATACTGTCCTGGTACAGGATAAAAAAATAAAGTCCTGGTACAGAAAAAGTAAATCTTCTCATATCGCCAATTGTATAACATTTGAGTCTGTAACCTCACTGATGATTTTCGGACTAAAAGTTAGACTACTTACCTGAAGCTTCCAAGTTTGGCCAGTGCCTAAAGTTAATTCCATGTTTGTCATACAAAAGCTTGTTATTTCACCAAAATTTCCCTCCATGAATGACTGCCTTTTCAGAGAGGTGGCAGGGCTCTGGGCTTTGGGCTTTGACTTCAGCACTTAATAGTAAGATGAAAGTGAGTATCAACACATCCCTGGTAGCTGTTGCTGGAATCACTGTCAGTAAACAGGGCAGTTCTTAAAGCTAGTCCTCCTGCTGGGCAAACAATGTTTCAACTGTGGAAATAATTATTTTCTTCCAGTGCTCAGAGCTGCAGAGAAAAAGATAATTCCAGCAGTTCCATCAGTGTCCTCCTGTTCTACTAAAAATCTCGTGTCGTTTCTAGTGAAATACTCTTGCAACTGTTTGCTTTCTCTCCATTCACACATACACCCCAATACCCTTTCCATCCTACTTTGATATTATTTCCACTGATACAAAGGTTTCTTATATTTCCAGCTCAAAAACTTTTCACCATCCCAGCATTGCGCATGTGTGTTATCTGAAGGCTTCTGAATATCTCAAACCCAGCCTCTATTCAGGTTGGTAGGATTCAGAGCGAGTCCTAAGGCACAAATCCTGTAAACAGCTACACATCTGCTTAATTTTACAGACTTGAGACTCCTCTGGGAGTTAAGCACTTAATAAACATTGGCAGAATTGAAGCTTAAGTATTTTTTATTGTAATACATTATTATGCATATAGGAATATGGTCATATCCTGTGATGCTATTGTCTGTTCACAATGTAAATTTTCCTTCTCTGCCACCAGCATCTGATGGCAGTAGCCAAATGCAATCCATGAAGTCAGCCTCCCAGCCTGAATTCAGGGCAGTCTAAGAAATTCAA
Organism: Oxyura jamaicensis; assembly: GCF_011077185.1. NCBI lineage: Eukaryota > Metazoa > Chordata > Aves > Anseriformes > Anatidae > Oxyura > Oxyura jamaicensis. The sequence continues at coordinate 44,749,740 of NC_048926.1, forward strand.
GTTTCTGCAACAGGAAAAAAAAGGCACTTTCCTAGTTAAGGCTGAAATAGTTGAAAATGCTGCTTGTGCCTGGGCATGAATTATGGACTTTTATACACTGTTTGGAAATCTGTGCTTTTAGAGTAAGAGACAGTGTGTATAAAACCAAATTTTGTCCTTCTAAATGTGCTTTCGAGATGAAACATCCACCCCTCCGACATTAACTGGATAAGTTGCAGCAGTTAGAGTGAAAGGATGCCAAGACTAAACTATTTACTTAAAGGATTCCAATTTGTCCAAGCACCAAATGGTTTAAGTCTCTCAACCAGACAATTAATAATAAAACCACCATTCCAAAACACAATTTAGCACCCCAGATATATACCCGAGTTTAGCACTATCTGATTGTCCAACATGTTGCACATTGCTCTGAACAAAATTTTCTCACCAAATGGATGGCTTCAACCCTGAAATCCGTACCAGACGTTCAGAAGGGATACTGGCAAAAGATATAAATGCCTCTAGGTTTTAAACTGCAGTTTATCTTTCTGAGGACAAATAGAAAAAAAGTCTTTGAAAAAAAAAAAAATATATATATATATATATATATGTTTTTTTGTCGGGGTATCCCAAGAACTAACACCGCTGGATACTAATCAGGTTTTAGGCAGAAGTCTTTCCTTGTGAGCACAGCTACATGTCCCTCAACTGGATCTAAAGTGTTTTTTTTTGTTTGTTTGTTGGTTGGTTGGTTGGTTGGTTTTTCCTAAGCTGAATATGTTGCATCAAAATAAAAAGAAGCCTTCTCGTAGCACTACATCTTAGCATTTGTTATTTGTACATTACCTGACATCCATTTAGGTGGCTCAGGTCAATAAGTGTCACAGTTTTTAATGTGGATGAAAGATGGGAACAGGGACAAACGCAAGTGAAAATCCAAGCGAAAAACACAAGTGAAAATATATGACCAATACGGAGGTCCAAAACAAAATGCTGAAAACTAGAAGTGAACACAAATTTCTGTATTTTGACAAAATAAATACAACCCCTGCAGAAACTTTCAGAAGTCACAGGCCTTACCAAGCATCATCCACTAAATTCAGTTCATAATTTTAGATGAAAACAAATTGGAACTGTTGATGCTCACACAGCAATGGGGCTGGGTTTCATGAAGGGTTAAACTAATCTATGCACAGAGGTCCTGGGCTTAACTACAGCAACAGAACCACTAATAATCATACCCAAAATAACAGGTCAGGTGCATGCTCAGTAGAAGGAGGAGTTCTGGAAGGTAGTGTGCACATCTTGGAGTCACTGCAGCATTTCATGGGGAAGGCAGAGCATCCTCACTAACAGGATTCCAAGTGTATTCTTCTTTATTCCCTTGGACTTCCTCAGATCTATCTGTATGCACCTTAAAAATGTTAGAGAGAACCTAACAGAGGCACTTTCACATTAGTCTCCTAGAATGAGTATAAATCATTATATATAGCAGCATACAAAGGCATACATTTTATAGAGACAGAGTCTTCTTTCAACAGCTTGCAAACAACTTGCAGTTTCAAATTCCATATTCTCTAGAGTGCTGTACACTGTTGTCCCCTGGCTATGATAATAAACTGCTTAAATGTGCACGTGCCTAGGCAGACCAGTCTTATCAGAGGGCTTGGGAAAGAGGACCAGCATTCTGGCCATGTTTCTGCTGCCCCAGTGAATGCTTTTTCAGCAACAAATTTTGTAACACATACAAAGCTGTAGAAGTAAATATCTGCTCAGGCTACTTGATCTAAAGCCTTTGCAGCTAGCATAAATCCTGCTGTCAGATCTGCACGTTCACCTCAGCTCATCTCTTCTTAACTAGTTACAGAAAAGTCCTTCCAGAAAAGTTCCTCCTTTCAAGCTGCTAAGCATGGAACTGATTTCAGGGAAAATTTCAGTAGAGCAGAATTAAAATCCTAATAAAGATATAGGTGGGAGTTTAAATCAAGTGCAATTGTATGAAGCTGAGAGTCACACATTTTTTTATTAGTCTAAAAGATCGTGCTGCCAGTCCTTTCATCCATTTTCTAATTATAGGATCACTCAAAATGCAGTCATACTAAACAAGCAATAAGCCACCTAGAAAACCTCAGTTATAATGAGTTAATCTCTGAAGCTATTGAGGTAAATCATCCAATGAATATAGTAAACATTTGGTTTAATATCTTATAAGGGGCAGATCAGAGATCTATGTTTTCCATTAGAGTGGCAGAATGGATCTTAATAGGAGGGCCTTATTATGAAATATGCGTCAGCTCAAAACTCTTCAGAGAAAATGCCCTGACCCTATGCATTGTTTTAGGAGATCATATTGGATCAAAGGTACACGGGGATGTGGAAAGTCTGTGACGGATGAAAGGCTTAGATTTTATCAGTTATTACAAGATATAATCATAAGGATTCATGGCACACAATAAATGGGATCTGTAGGCATTTTTAATTTTTAAAAAAGATTAAAGGACTCTCCAATAGCAGTGTGCTGTGTAAATTACTTCAAACCATTTTGATTTTCATATATTTTTGAAAGACAATACAGCTACCTCTGTTCTCCCGCGAATGCAGCACTCCTGAGAACGCAGAGCAGCGGCTGAACAGATGAACAGATTGAATTTAAGCTGTGATTTACAGCAGTGAATGTTTCCAGAGCCCACTTCCTTTGGAACAAAGCATAACAGAAAAGAAAAGCTTTGATAACTCTTTCCTACCTCTGTAGGGTGGAACAAAGGGGCCATCATCCAACACAGAAACCACAGCTGAGCTCTCAGTGCTCCTGAAATTTTGGTGACCTGTGTTGGTGCCTAAGTAAAATTGTATAGACCTGGAGAGACCCACAGGAAAAACCAAAGCCAGATGAGCCTTTTAGGAGGGCAGAATTCCCTATCCACTTGCTGCAGTTCACTGCGCCACAGTGTATTTCTCTTTCCTGGTTGCTTTGAAGAGGTGTTTTGTTCTCAAAGCTTTAGAGAAACAAATGTTCAAGATGTTAACGCAGTGAGAAGTGCTCTTTGTCACAGACGGTAGGTGTGCATTGGTGAATCTGAAAGCAGAATTTCTGAAGTTAAAGAATATGCTTAATTGTATGGTGTTCTTAGCAAAGTTATACTGTTGTTGACAGCCTACCGTGACATCCCGACACCCCACTTGCCTTTTAATTCCTTCTTTATAAATAATATGACAATTGCAAATTTGATCTTGCAAAAAAGAAACCACTTTTAACAAAAACAGGAAAAAAGGTATAAAATTCATTCTTTACCCCTGGTGATTTTAATACAGCAGAGTTTTGTAAGAAAGGGCTCTAGCACAGCACTGTCCCCTCCTTTTTTTTTTTTTTTTCCCTTCTTTTTTTTTTTTTTTAGTGTCATTCCAAGCTATGACGAAACTGACAGCAAAATGGGCAAAGTGTCAAGTAAAGCACATTTATGAGAGAACATAGCCTCCGGGACGCCAACACTTGACTGCTCTTAGGTCTGTGAACTGTAAGTGCATTAGCTTACCGCTGTGATGGCAGTCCCTTTCCTCTCCAACAGCGTCTTAATCTTTCGTAGTATTTATCATTGTAACGTAGGGCTCGGAAAGATAATATTTGGACCAAACAGATAACTATCCTCTGCTTTTAATGAGTATTTTACAAGAACTGATTTCTTATGATGCAAAAATAAAGCTCTTGATATTACATTTCATTTCAATTGCACATGCATCGATTTCCAGTTTGTGCATTCCATCTTGTTGGTCTGTTACAAGGTTATATGAGTATTTTAAGTTTCTGAATACTTTTAAGTAGAGAAGGTGGATTTGATGGCTTTAAACTAAAGCTTCACTCAGAGGGTGGTGAGGCCCTGGCACAGGCTGCCAGAGGGGCTGTGGATGCCCCATCCCTGGAGGTGTTCAAGGCCAGGCTGGATGGGGCTCTGGACAGCCTGGTCTGGTGGGAGGTGTCCCTGCCCATGGCGGGGAGTGGAACTGGGTGGGCTTCCCTTCCAACCCAAACAAGTCTGTGATTCTATGATTCTATGGTTGTGTGGTTCTGTTATTTGTTCTTATGCTGTTTTTCATTAACTTTTCTGTACATTTACATTGAAGCAGTCCCAATTCCCCACAACTGATCCCAGCATCTCACTCCTCCCAAAGCCACGCTCCTATGTCAGAAGTCCCCTCCTAACCCATCTCCTGGCTCAAGCCCCTTTCACCCATCCCCAGCCAAATCCCCGATGCTTCCCAAACCTTCCTTGCCACTGCCTGAACACAAAGACAGGCCCTGTGGCTATTCAAGGGAATATTGCTGCTGTTACCCATAATTTGGACACAGACAATGCTCTTTCTGGCATTTTTCTCCCCATCTGCCACCCTTTTATTGGCTTTCATGGCTAGCCAAGTCCATTCATTCTTTCAGTTCTTTTTGACCAGATGTTCAGGGATTAAAAACCACACACCAAGCCACATGTACCACAAATCCCCAGAGAAAAGCCAGGAAAAGCCATTGTGGCACCCCGACCTCCAGGTGTCCCCTAAGTGATGGCTTCCTATACACCCCCTTCTGCAATGCTTTGTCATGAGGTCTTCCACAGCCTCTGCTTTTTGACATACTTAGCCTGTTAGGTGGCATGTGAGGAACAGTACGATGGTTGTTAAGGTGATGTGTGCCCCTTGCAATAGGAAAAAGGCTTCTGCTGGGCCACAGACAGCTGGCACAAAAGATTTCTGGCACAAAATTTCAATGGGAAACAATTAAGCATTTGTCCCGGTATCTGTGCAAAGATGACCTTAAAGGGAAAGGTATTTTCTCTGAGGCCAGAGAAAATAATTTTAAATGACACAGTGGAGTGTCATCAATTCAAAGCCTTTTTCTTCTATGACATGTATAATAAGGAAGCTAACAAGATCATTTCCAGTAAGTCAGTGTCCTTCCATTCTTTTTAGTCCTACTTGTACCCTGGAGAAATGAATCAACACAACAGGAGTATGGAAAGGCGGTCTAAAGTCTCCCAAAGTCTATAGGGCAATGCAGAAGAAAATCTTTAGGAAGAGTCAGTGAAGCCAGCCCCCAGACTGAGACAGTCTTCTGAAGCCTCTTCATCTATGCTTCCCTTCAGGATTTTGCCAATCAACAAAAATTAAAGCAGAAGCAGAACATTAAGAGATGTCCAACACGGTCGTCAACCCCAAGAAAATTCTGAAACCCCAGGTGCAACTTCCTGCATTTTGGAAAGCTTTTAAAACATTTCAGGACAAAAAAGCACATGCAAAAATATGAGCCTACCTGCTATTTATCTTGGACTCCACGCTAGAATAACTTGCCAGTAGCAAATTCCACACACTGAAACCACAGTTCTTTCTACATGCTCGCGTGTTTCCCATCATACACACACACACATAGACACACACACGTTGCATAGAAAAACATTCAAAAAGCCAGCATCAACATTATAAAAAATATCCCCCAAAGCAAGTTATCACCTCCCCTATGAGTAGGAACACTGGGCTCTTATGCTCAGCATCTAGGCAGAGCTAAGCCTCCCTTGTCCCGCAGAACGGCACCCCTCGTCATTTTACACAGACTTCAAATGCACCTTTTAAAGAAACTTTTGTGAGTCCTCCCACATGCTCTCAGGTATAGCTCTCTCTTGTTTCGCTTTTTCTGCTGTTTCCCTTCACTTTCTGCTGTATGGCTCACTGCCTCCTTGGTTCTCTCTTTCTCTGCATCTGTTCTCCCTGCATCTATGCGGGCAAGCAAACAAGTGTGTCTGCTGTCTGTGCTGTGTGCAGAATATTCCAAGACCCATGCTGCCACACTGAACCGAGTCTCATCATCATTCATAAGAAAACTCAAACTTTCTTGCATGTGTTCTTGCCTGTTACAGCAGTGACATCCCATTTCTGCAGCTGCTTTGGCACTTGTGTAATTGTTCTGGTTTGAATAGTTCCAACTACTTGCCACGATGAACAAAGGACTTAGATGTTTAGAGGATCAGGGCCCATGTCACATTTTGTTAGGAGAAGCCTGAGTGTTCTGTAACAATATGTTTTCTGCTAAGTATGTCTGATAAAAATGGCTTGGCTTTTAAAAATGTAAAACTCTTCCCTAGGTTCATGCAAAACTGGATCCATACATCAATTTGTGAAACATACACACAAAGCACGGAAACAAAACAAAGCAGAAAAAAAAATGCAGGTAATCATTTCCCAGGGAACATTCCCTGAGAGGTTTTTTAGAGTCATTTCATTTTTGGGATTCCTCAGGCCTGCCCAGCCTCGAATTTGTACTATCTTGCTGGCTCACAAGAGATCTTGTAATTCTGCACCAGCTTTTCCCATTGGCTTCCTGGAGCAGCTCTGCTCGATGAACATGCCACAGATAACCCTGGGCATTGCTGTATCTGCCAGGTAACGAGGAGCCTTGCTGGATGGACATCTGCATGGGGATACTAGGGGGGAAGCAAGGAAGGGAAGGAAGGGGAATGGAAAAGAGAAGAAGAATAGCGTCATAGATATGACTAAAATCTTATTAAAATGACGAAAAAAAAAAAAAAAAAAAAAAAAAAAGAGCTATTTTCCTGCAGAAATCCACTGCCACAGAAGTAAAAGGTACCACCTGGGTCATTGCACTTAGATTATAGCAATTCTCTTAAGAAGTTTTGTAAGATTTAAATAAAGGGAACATAAAAAGGTGATAACTTAATACAGAACAGTCAAAATAAAATGCAATTTTAAAATATCAAAATAGTGACAGAAAGTGTGGGTGTAATGGCAGTGACCTGGAGGCCTACAATTAAGGTTCTGGAGCATATTCTGGCATAGCTCCTCTGCATGTCTCAGACGGCAGAGAGATAGGTCACTTTCACAGACAAGGCCCTCTGCTCGCTGTCTTTCCTTGTGCAACTTCGTGTTTCCATTGCAGCTCAAAAAGACTCCTAAGCGTGTGAATCTGTTCAAGTCCCAGAGTATCATCATCAAGAGTACAATTTGCAGTCTGAGGGAGGGAAAAAACACCCTGACTTGATTCTCATCCACAATTCTGGGAATCTAGATCAAGCATGAGTTAGAGCCTCTACCGTCCACAAAAATTCTGCAGTCAATGAGAACAGATGGAGGGATGACCTGCTGTGCCCAAGTCACATATTTTGGATTAAAGGAAGGGTGTTAGTAGCATCACCAAGAGCACGCTTTTCGCTACAAACTCTGCAGGACAAACCATGAAGGATTGATACTGATGCAGATTTACCAGCGAGTAATCCTGCTGAAGACAATTAAAAAGCAGTAGTAGCTTAAGGCTCTTAAATGCCCTTGCTGACTCACAGTCTATTCCCACTTGATTTGGCAGGAATTTCCATGATGCTCCATGTACGTTCATTTCAACAACAAAATGTTAAAAAGTTCTTAATAGCTCCTAAGGAACCATAACCAGCTAATGTGTAAATCCTCATTAATTCATGGGCTACTGATTCAGTGGACTGTAACGATTACTTGTGAGCATTACAGCCTGTTGCATTAGAGAATATCCACTGAAATTGGTTTAAATCCATGTGTTATCGAATTAATTGGGAAAACTGCTTATGAATGAGGTTAGATCTTTCACAGAGAATATGCTTACAAACACTTTCTGTCTCTATACGTACACTTTTCCTCAAAATTATGCTGAAATGCCTGACAACTGCATGGAGATGCAGAACGAAAAGTTTAACTAAATCAAGCAATGTTAAGTAACTTAAATAGCCAGACACCACAGCTTCTGTATTTGTTGGTATTTTTACCAAATATATGCTTAACAGTCAGCTGTATTCATACTCAGACATTTTAAAGGCTAAAAATAACTCATCTTATTCACAGTTCCCTTTCCTCATTTGATTCAATGTAAACCTAACTGAATGAAACAGCAACTGCATGGTGCTCACCGAGTTCATACCATGCATAGTTTTATTCCATTCATTTAGCTACACAAGAACTTTGTTGTCAGTCTGGTTTGCAAATCGTGAGAAGATAAAACTGAACAAAAAAGAGGTCCTCCCTGCCCTTTTGCCAGACAGAAAGCTCTGTACTACTAACTCCACTGCTTTTCTCCAGCTGTTAGATGTCATCTGACAATTTGCATAGGTCTGTGGTACCATACAATAACACTCTCCCTTAGCATTTACAACTGTTTAAAGTTGAATGTGTTTGTCTTCTAAAGTCTTGCAAAGTGGTACAGAACCCTATTAAATTGGCTACTAAAGTAAATATTCTAAAGTTAAAATACATAGCCTACGTAATATGATTGCCTAATTGGGAAGCCATAAAGTGAAGGAGGGTTTGACCAAACTATCTAATGGCAAATGCTAGTTATTTAGGGTGGAAGCTGTGAGCTTCCTATTTACACCACTTATTCTAGTGAAAAAAGGGTACTCAGATCCTTTATCTTTATTAGAGTTAACAACTAATAAAACACCTGCTCTCTTGTTTAATGAGAAGAAACAACCCATTTGGCTCATAACAGGGATAAACTGTCATTACAGATGTGTTACATGTTCGGTAACTAGATAAGGGTAAATTAGTATTTTAGCCTAAAGATTACCCGTGTAAATCCAGCCCATCTCAAAGGTCGTTTGTCACTTAGTCTCACAGCATCACAGAGTATCCCGAGTTGGAAGGGACCCACAAGGATCCTCGAGTCCCACTCCTGGCACCACACAGGTCTCCCCCAAAATTCTGACCATGTGACTGAGAGCACAGCCCAAACGCCTCTTAAACTTCTGCCTGGTGACTTTGGGAGCCAGACGTACTGCTGTCAGTGCAACGCCTGCGCAGGAGCTGCTCTCAGTGGGGACAGCTCTCCGGAAGGAAGGTCCCCAAGGTCTGGCAGGCCTGGGAGGTGCAACCCCTCCTCCTGGGCAGGACACAACATAGGTTGCGAGGGAGGGAGAGAGGAAAGATTTCCATTAGTCATAGTAACATAAGATGGAAAAAGGAATCGTAATAATGCTCTTCCCGAGAGCTCTTTCTAGTTACTTCCCCTCATCTCTCAAAGGGCTGGCCAGACATTTCCCCCTACAGGCCTACTCCCCAGTGGGATGTTCAGAACAAAAGGTCTGCTAAGATGGACAGGACCTGGAACAGAGAAAAAACAATCAGTCTTACCCAGGCTCTACAACGCATTGGCAAGGCCCTTCTGGGTCTCTGAAATCAGATGGTGGAGCTCTCTCTTTCAGAGCACTCAGGGTCACTTTCCAAACACCTCAGCAGTTGGGGAAACCCACCTCATTCACTCACCCGTGAATGAGGCCTGACCTGTGCCTTCTTCAACCAAGACAGAGCCCTCCCGTGCCTAGGAAGCAGCTTCCAGCCTCCAGCTTCCAACACTCCTCCTTTTCCTGGTCTGCCCTGGTTTATAGCCTTGCTTCCTGGCAGGTTTTGTAAGGCTCTGGTGTCTGCGGGCAGCCAGGGCCCTGCAAAGGCAGCCCCACGGCAAAGGCCTGAGCTCAAGGGGCTGAGAGACCAGGCAGAAAAGCCAGCGGGGTTGTGCCCTGTTGTGCAAAACTGTCTCCACCGTGTGAAGGTGAGGTCCTTACTGGAATCTGCTGGCTCAGAGGCCCTGCAGGCCCTCCTAACTGGCAGGGGGAGCTAAGCCCGGGCAAAGGCCCATGAGGAGGCACGGATTAGCAAAACAAATTAAAATGTATGCTGGCTTGTATGTGCTTCTTCTTTAGGCAAGCTGGCAAGCTGTTACAGCACTTTAACTAACCACAGGTAGATAGAAACTTCTCCGTGCAGCCTTACTCTAGGTCAGTGCTACCAGGGCAGCACAAACATTACCGACCTATCTGAGCAGTTACAGCTCTTACAGGGAAGGTGGAAATGTCCCTGAGAAAAGCTACTGTAGGTCAGCAAGAAGCTCAGATGCCTCTGTAGCTGATGCCACTAAAGGCAGACAAAAATCTGAGGTAAAGATTTCATTATAGGACCTACAGAGTCAGAATGGTTTCTGCAGTACCAACCATGCCAGGATGTTTAACTGTTTTGTCGAAGCAGCAGTACTGCTTCAGTTTTGTATGCAGTCACCTGCAAGTAACCATGCTGAGCTAAAGTGGGCAAGCATTTTTTTTTCAAGCCGCTCCGGCTGGGTAATGCAGTTTCCTGGCATGCACCCTGTTCTGTTCTAGCAGTGAGCTTCAACATGTCTGCAACATAAAGGACAAGAATGATTAAATGGAGTAGGGAAGTAGTAATTGTTCTCATTACTTGCAACAGCCATTAAAAGTAATTACAATTTGGCAAAGGTGGTTTTCAGATATAAAGAGTTGGTGTCTCAGATGCTCACTGGGAGTGAAAGTTAACAAAAATGAAACACCTGTTCATACATCAGTGCTGCTGCAGTTTAGCACCATGCAGCATTCCTGAAGCTGTTAAATACATGCATTACGCCAACAAAAATTTGGCCACATGTTTACTTAAGGCCTGAATAAATATGGCCAATCTCTGACAAAAATCTGATTAAAGTCTTACCTGGGGTTAATAAGACTGACAGCAAGAAGTGTCATTCATAAGAAATCTACACGACAAGTAGTGTAAGGTAAATAAAAATTCCTTGATGTGAAGCGGAATTTTTAAAGAAAAATCCTGTGCTCTGACTGGAAGAGTGTATTGATTTATTCCCATCATCTCTGGTCTAGCGAGTGGAGTTGCTCCTGGGCATAGCTGGGACACAAAGGGCGAAGTCAGTGATTTCAGTTAATGCAGGATTTCAGTGGACACTGTGCTCATGGTGTGTAACCCACTAAGGCCAAATATGCAATCTGACTTAGTCTGGTCACTTCCAGGCATCTGATGGAGAGTAGCGAAAATATGTGTAGGAGTTTGGAAGTTCAAGTCCTTTAGCTGTTTTTTTTTTTTTTTTTTTTTTTTTTAATTATTTATTTTTATTTTTATTTTCTGGCTAAACTTTCAGAAAACATGAAGAGTTGTGTTTGTATTTCATCTGGCTGTGAAACGTAGAGGCTGAATTCTAAGTTATGCCAAGACTTGCTTGAGCCTTTTAAGAAATTCAGAAGGCTCGTGATAAACACAATGCAAGGGCTGTAGGATGACGCAGAGGACTGCTGCCTCTGTGGCACTCTGGTGGGTGCTTGCACGTGGCAAACCATGCAGGGGTTTATGGTGCAGGTGACTGCTAACAGAAATGCAGTGGTCTCTCCTCCTTCCCAAGCAATGCTTGCATGGGCACAGGGAACTACATTCTGCCTGGCAGTAGTTGCTTGCATGCTTCTTACGCCTCCCTTCACAAGGAGCACTGTAGCTTTTAGAACCCCAGATTTATTTATTTATTTATTGTTCCATGAGCTGGAGAAAGTAGACTATTTCTCTAATCCAATTTAGGGAATGAACCAAAAGCCGAAAAACTTTCCCCTACTTCTAAACCCAAATAATCTGTGCATAAACTGATATGTGTTCAATGTTTATACAAAATGGTTTTCTCAGAATGAGAATGGAATGTGCAATCCAGCCCAATCCCCATGCTCCTAAGATATAGAAGGAGCAACAGAATCAACAGATAAGCACCAGTTTATCACAATTTAGGCACAATCTTAGAATTGGCTCCTGCTCCAAAGCGGGCCAGATCTGAACCTCCCAGATATCTGAATCCCCTAAAACATCCCAAATCTGTGCTTCAAATCAGTGTAGCTGCATGATTGTATCTGCAGGGTTGACGAGTACATCAAAAAGCATTCTAAAAACAACCAAGTCCATAAGCAGTAAGTTATAATATTTTTTATTCATGTTAGAATTTCTATCAGTGTTTGAACATTAATATTTAGAGAGTTTGTAAAATTTCCATTCAAAGTTTAAAATGAGAACCACACTAGATCACAAATGGTAACTAAAACACAGTTCAGAATTGTATGAATATTCACACTCTCTTTCTCTCTTAACACTGTTAAACACTTTCTTTTCTGCCAGGGGGTTTACAAGGAAAAGTGTGCACCGTAATCACATCTCAGCAGTGTTCCAAAACATAATGGTATCATCATTACATATAACTCTTTAAAAATATACTTCTGTCAAAAGACTTGATGACTACTATGTACACTACAAAAATAAATTTTCATATAAATAAATTATATGGCATAATTTTATCTTTGTAACTGAAATGACACAAACCCACTCCTACCAAAACAGGCAGGCAATGAGACCCAGTTTGAATATTTTTTTTTTTCCTTTTAACTCCTTAACGCTAAAAGCTACGACGAGTCCTTAATGTAAATGTTATATACTCTTTCCTATTTAACATTAGTAAGCACTCTATACAAATAAAAATCCATTAAAAAGTAAAAACATAGCTGTAATAGTGTTTCCAATAGAAATAAAATCCCTGCATTTTGTTTGTTATAAACTGGCATGACAAATACTGTAAGAAAACATTCTTATGATACAAAAATATAAATATCACCCATGATTAAAAAAGTTTAAGACAAAGCCAAAACAGAACAAATGTTGCCAGCCACTGAGTTCAACCTTGGCCAATGTGACTACTGGAGGAGGCGGCGCACACCGTGCACGAAGCAGCAGACAGCTCACCCACGGGGGGGTGGGAGATGCTGAGGCTCTCGCCACCACCGCCTCAGAGGAAGAGGAGGGAGGGAGGAAGGCGAGGCGAGGCGGCCTGCTGCGGCCATGCCGGCGGCAGCGTCAGTGGGAGGGAGCCCTGCTGACCTCTGACACAGGAGCGCGCGCACTTGGCAGTTGAAGGTAGCTTCCAATTAGTATCATACAGTTTTGTTGCAGAGTTTTCATGATCTGAGGTCACTATGCTGCTAGTGCTAAACTGGGGCCCCTCGTCTTTTTGCCATTAAGAGTTTTCATGCTAAGACAGTGAACTGGACCAGTAGGCAGTTGCGACATTAACCCTTAGTGTACGTTGAAACAGTAGCTTATGTATCGCGGGAACAATACCAGGCTCTCACCTGCTCTTCGAGCGTTCACATTGGAGATCTGTAAACAAGTGCCTCATATCAAAGTGTTTTCAAGTGAGCAAAAAAAAAAGGCATGGAAATTTGTGCATTCTAGTTATCCCCATTTGCTGCGCTAGGAAGGTCTGTGGGCAAAGATAGACTCCCTGAAGCCACTGGAGAAATACCCTTTCCCATCAAAGAACCAGCCACTGCCCTTCCGGCATCGGGCTTGAAGAAAAGCCTCACCAGTGCTGTATTTAGAAACTGAATATTGGCTGTGTTTACTTGGCTCCGAACACACATTTGCACTTCTACCTGCTCTAAAAAACAACTTGTAGAAGGGCAGAAAAAAATAATGGAGTAAGCAGAGGACAGAGATAATGAAAGCTTTTCTTCTAGTATTTTAATCTAAGGTTCTCCATACTTAGGGTTTGTTTCCAACCAGAACACATATTGTTGTGTTGTTTTTTTTTCAGACCCTTCACCTGCAGCAATCCATCTTTAGTTAAAAAATAATAATACAAAAAGCTAAATTAGTTTTGCAAAGAGATCCCCATTTAGCTGTTTTAATTAAAAGTGCCAATGCAGCATGGGAAAATACAAACAACAGAGAAAATAACACCCCAGGTCTTGTGTGTCATTAATTACAGTCCTGGACCCAATAGAAAGCCATTTATACTTAATAAGTGAAAACAGAAGTTTTATATATATATATATATATATATTTATCCTTCCATTTGATTTTTATCACTTACTATTAACTTCTTTCCTGCCATGAAAATAAGGTGACAGAAGATACTGCTTTGAATGCTATAAGGACAAAGCTGAGCTGTGGCTCACCATCAGACAACTCGATTATTCAGCTTGTAATGCCACTCATAGTTATTAACAGCATCAAAATACGGCATATGCTCATTGAATTTCTGTAACCACCAGCACCTCTCAATATCCAGCACCTCTGGAAGTGACAAAATAATATAGTTTTTGCACTTACCTGGCACCTTTTAAAAAAGTATCAAAGCACTTCACGAACAGTAATTAAGCCTCACAACTCTCCTGGAGGTAGGTAAGTATAATTATACCCATTTTACAGAACGAGAAACTGAGGCACAGGGCAGTTAAGTGACTTGACCAAAGTCTCGTGAACCAGGTCATCAACAGTGTGGGAAACAGAACCACAACACCAACACCCTGACTCCCTGTCTTCTCTTCTATTTTATCTTGGGCCTTTGTTGATGGCAGTCTATGGTACATGTTGGTAAACAACGCAGTTTTCAGTACTGCCTGCTAAGAGGGAAAGGCAGACTCACATCAGCATTAGCGGGTTTACAAGCCCACTAAAGGTTACCATACAGTATAAGAGAAACTACAGTGCATCAGGAACACACATGCACAGGCATGCATAATTCCAGATGCACACGTGGATACACACAGCAAAACAAAACCTGCACATAGCTAAATCTATTTAAGCCTCCAAGATTAACGTGCTTTTCTTCATATCTGCTTATTTTAAAGAATTACCACGCATAGCGTGTTTGAAAGTTAACAGTAACATTTCATACTACCACAGGGTTGTGATATGCAAACTTAAAATATTTTAAACAGACATGTACCTTTACAAAAAAAATCCTATTACATAAGCAATATTTGCATAGAATTATACAAGTAAATTATACAATATTTAAGCAGCAGCAACTTATGCTGAAATTTAGAACTAGATTAAGCTTAGTTGTGGCACAGAGATCAATGTACAATAAGTACAGAGCACAAACAAAAATGTCCCCACTCTATTGTCTGAAGGCAAATGACTCCAGATTATACTACTTTACATTGATTTTTTGTATATTACATATGTGTACATCTTTTAAATACTTAAAGAAATATTTAACAAAATAATACAATAGGTTACAGTAACAGTGAACTGTTGTCCTGATGCAGCATGTCCTTTTCTATAACTTCAAGCAGTTCTTCTCTTCAAGCAGTTCTGGAAATACAGTTTTCCATCTTTGGCCTCTTCTTTGCTTCAGTTATCACCCTTTAAAAATAAAGAGGGGAAAAAAAAACAACAAACCAACAAATAAATATTCATTACAGTTCAAGAAAAACAAGCAAATCAAGCTAATCTAAAACTCATTTCATGAGTCTTATGGTTACAGTTAGCATTCAGGAAACGTGGGCTCTTCTTTCACTTTAGTCATGAGCTTCCTGGTAAAAAGATACTGACACCAATTAAATAAAATGCGGATGCTTTCATTTCAGAGCGCAGAGCTTTAGATACCTGCCACAAATTTAGTCAAAACCAATGGACGTTTCAGGGAGTAATAAACTGTATCGGATACTGGGCACAGTTAAGACTCTTGTATTAGCTTGCAGTTAAACCTGGGAAAGCTGAGCCCAAGTTTTCCCTCATTCAGTACTATTCATTGCAGTATTTCTGGACTGTGAGGCTAAAGGCATTCAGGGCTATTGGAACTTTGAGATGCTTGGAGAGAAATTTTATAAATCGGAAAGCAATTTTATCACGAGCCATCAAAATTTTTCGGTCAAAACCCTCTACTTATGTGTGTGCACGCAGAATACTTCTGCAGCCAAAATACAATGGCTTGCTCTGGTTACACTAGTGTCTGTCCCTGAAAGCTCTGAAAAGAAAAGTGAGACAAAAGGAATCCACAGCTAACAATTTAACACTTCCTCTTCTCCCCAGTAGAGGAAGATTGAGTTAAAATACCAAGACATAGTTTTGAAGCCACAACTGAGTTTTTAAGTAAAAAAAGTTTTCTACTTAAAAAGTAGAAAAAGTTTTTAAGTAAAAAACTCAATTACTTTCTTCTCTTTGAAGCAGCACTCCCTGTGAGATTAGCGTTAACATTTTCAAGAAAATAAAGAGCATTTTTCTTCCTCAGACATCTGCTAAAACATCTTGTCTGTTCTAAACAGCACAATTTCCTGCAACTTTCTCTTGCTAGCTTTAGGGGGACAATGATATAAGTTTCAAGTAATACAAACTCCTGTGTGAATAAGGGGAATATTGTTTCATGGGAACACATTAAATGCCTTTGAATATCAGCTGTGAGCAACAGAGGTCTGTGACAGCCACTGCAGCTACCCTGGCAAGACGGAGAGCTTGGCCAGGGGACACCTCCAGGCTGTGAATGGGCAGGGCAGGTCCCTGAGCACAGCAAAGGGGACGATCCACAGCTCAGCACTGCAATAGCGAAGGTCAGGCCTTTCCGCCTCCCTCCTTCAGCCCATCTCCCATCTCTCTTGAAGCAGATAGCAATTTTACACTCTCCCAGACAATGTCATTCAGTATTATGTTTTTAAAAGGCAGACACTTCAGTAATCAGAAGACAGGATCTGTCAACATCAAACGTAATCACACAGCTCTGAACACAACACAACGTATCTGCTTCGTTTTCCTCATCTGGTAATCCGGGACTGTACTATGTACTTACCCACTTCGCAAGGTGCTTGGAAATAATTCATGTCTGGACACCCTGTAACTTCTTAGTACTGTAAAGTGCTACCTCATCCAGTGTGAAATGTACTATCTTCACAGTCAGCAGATTTATGATGAACAGGAACCAAGAAGTACACCTACCTGAAGGTACGGTACTTCAGAGAAATTTTACCTTTCCCCTTTCTTTTGCATACCATTGCCCAACACAGGCAAAGCTCACAGCTACAACAGACAGACCCACCTTTACACTGAGCTTTTGCCAGCTGTCCTTTCCTCACATTCGACATCTTGAAGCTCTATAACTTCTACTTTAGAATTTCTTCTTTCACACCGCACATTAAAAGGCACATGGGGGTCCTCAAACATCCCATGGTCAGCTTCATGGTATCCCTCGTAGGACGGAAAGCTTCCTCCCCGAGAGCTGTGGCTGTGCACAGCAGGGTGGACAGCGACAGTCACTGAAGCTGAGGCAGTCACAGTAGTGATAGGCTGGCAGTACGCTGGTCCCGAGGTGCCCATGGCACCGAACACTGGGCTTCTCATGTTATGAGAACGAGCCCGGTGGCCCACGCGATCCCTATTGCTGGGTCCTGAATGCCCTTCAGTAGAAATTTCAAAAGCGTCCCTGCGAGGGCGGTAAGGAGGTGGTCGCAGCCCTTCCCTCACTTCCCGTTTGGGTTGTCTGCCCTGACGCCACGCCTGCTGTGTGCTGGCCTCTGGATTTGATTGTAATCTGGGACTTGACTGGTGCCTCGTCTCTGGCTGAACCACCTGGAAGATAGATGCAGAGTCAGGCCTCTGAAAAAGCAAGGAAAACAAATGCCATTCTCTCTTACATCTTAGGCTAGGAAGACTTATAAGACTGCTGTCCTGGCTCTACAAAGGTCATGTTCTGCAGTTTTGTAACTGTTGACTTTTCCAAACAGTTTCTGTCTGGAGTTATTAAAAACTGGAAAGTGTAACACCACAGAAACACAGGACTACAGCTGAAATTATTATTACAGGCTTCCTACATAGTGGTCCATGTTTTCAAAAGGATGGATAACAGGCACTTCATCTTAACTGATTCAGCAAACAGAATTGCAGGCATTTGGAAAAGGCTCTATTCCGTGCAGGGTGCATGCACAGGATGTTAGCAGGGTAGTTTGTATAGACTGTAGGAATCTGTTTTCTGATTTCTGTAAAAAGCGTGAAGCACAGCAGCCACATCAGTCAATAAACCGTGACCAACTTCAAATGTGGCTCTGCTTGTACCTATTTCTAGGCCTCTGCTGAACAAAAACAGATCCACATTGCAGCTCAGCATGCAGCACCAGCAGGGGTAGGAGACAAGAGCTTTTTCACTTTCCTTTGAAATTGCAGTTATGTCAACCCTGTAGCAAGATGCAACAGGCCTGAGATTTGGTACAACCCTGAAACTGCTTTTTTTCCAGGCTGTATTAATCTTTCTCCCCAAAGTTTGCTGTCAGAGAGAGGTATATGAGATGGTGATCCACGAGGAGGTGCAAGGAAGAGGTTTGGATCTCTTTCTCTCCTGACTCTTAAGAGGTCATCTAGACCAGTCATCAAACAGACTGAGAGCTCTCTCTTGTGGTTGGTGCCAATATGATGTAACAGCAATTGCACATGCCAGAGACCTCAGCCCTGGTATCATCACTGTATATCCAACTTGATTCTAAAGTGAGGGTAAGAAAAGCCTTCCCTCCCTGTTTGTAAGTGCTCTAAGTTTTGGCACAAAATCACGAAGCATAGTCAGCCAGAAATATGAAAAACTCTTCCACAAAAAAATAAACACGTTTAAATAAAAATCCCCGAACACTCTTCTTGCCCATCCAGCAGCCAGTATTTGCGATACTTACAGTGGATCTTGCAAAGACGGGATTCTCAGTGGCTTCCACTACTACTTGATGGACCGGTGCCCCGGGACCTTGGGTAGCCTCATAATGATGGAGCTCTTCACTGATGCCTGACACCGTGGTTTGGGAGCTGTACTCTGAGTCAGAGGAATCTGATCCATTATTTGTGTGCCCAGGTGGCAGAGCAAACCTCACGATGCTGGGGGGTGGCTCAGGAGATGGTGTGGGTAATCTGTTTCGTCCATTGGCTGGTGAAACCTGGTGATGACAATGCTAATTATAATTACAAGCATTCAATAACATGTGATTAGCATTACCCTTTTAATTGTGATTGCTTGATACTAACATTCTTCTGCCAAATACACCGTTCAATGCTGTGAGAACCCTAGCACCAGTTTTCTGATGAACATTTGTACTAATCTGAAAAATATGCGTGAAAGTGAGACACGATCTCCTCCGGCAGATATGTATACAAACAGGATGAATGAGGTTCTTCTAGGTATTGATTGTCGTTTCAGCGAGTGCTCTTGCATGTATAAATACAGAAGTCACATGTGGGCTTCCCTCCCCCTGCAGCATACACTAACAGTGGCTTTATAAATCGCCTCAAACATGTATGTATGGTATGGTTCGGTGACGATTTGCAAAAAGAGACAGGTACACACTTAACAGAACATAGTGGTAGTAACATGTACATACATACTGTTTGAATAAGGGACAGGCTGTGCATACTATTGTGAAGATAAGAGATGTCACACTTGTCAAAAATGTTTTACTAATTCAAAGAAAATACATCTCAC
Source organism: Oxyura jamaicensis (assembly GCF_011077185.1). NCBI lineage: Eukaryota > Metazoa > Chordata > Aves > Anseriformes > Anatidae > Oxyura > Oxyura jamaicensis. The sequence goes on from NC_048926.1 coordinate 44,768,791, forward strand.
ATTACTAATGCTACATACATACCTTGTGTTCTACTTTTATGCACACACACACACAGCCAAATGAAGCATGGCACACTTATTCTGCTAACACATAATAAAGATTACCCTATGTAACACAGTAATTGTGTTAACGAGAGTCTAGGTAATGAACAATCAAATACAAATTTGATAGGTATGAATCCTTTTTTTGCTGGACTTGGGCTTCATACTGTAACGTCATTGACATTTAAGTGAAGCCTTCCATCCGTCAAGAACCTTGCTCGAGCCAAGAGCATTCTGCAGGGAGGGGCAACTGGACGGGGGGACCTTTTGGCAGACTTCTGGTCATGGTTATAAAGGTGTGGTCTGTGGACCACCACTGGTGTATGTTGGCCCACACAGGCCTTCCTGGTGGTCTGCTCAGTTAAATATTTTGAGGAAAGCGACAGAGGCAGTGAGGTAGGAAAAGAGAAGGTACGTGTACAAAGGGAACTAACTGTCTTTTGTGAAATACTGAGGAAAAGCCTAATTTTACAGACTAGTTTGTTTATCACGTTATGCTTTTAGAAGTGTACTTAAACCTACATTCGTATCGAGTTTGCTGACAACCTCTAAAACAATACTTATTAAAAACATACTTTAAAAATATAAGAATATTAAATAAATAAGAAATAGCAAATTTAATACAGATTTAAAATAAAACTAGAGCAAGAAAATTATACATTTAAAAATCCAATAAAATTTTAAAGAGTTTCTAGAAAAGGGGAGTAGTCCTGGGAGGTGGAGTTGCAAAGACAATGTTATTATTTCTTCTGTTCTCTATGAGTTTTACTGACCTCAGGGTATGGTCCAAAGAATGAAAGAAGAACAGGAAGCAGCACCAATCCATTGAGAACTCCCAGAATGGTTAAGATTGCCAAAACAGCAAAGAAATACCTGAAGTGAGGTTTCAGGGATTGGGGGGAAGAAAAAGGAGCCACAAATATTGTTAGTAATAAGGGATTACAAACTACTCTTAAATACATAAAAATAACACGTTTATAAAATTAAACCTCAAGTATTACTAATATTATACTAAATAATTGTATCAATTTCTATATAGAGATATAGAGGTTTTTACCTTTTGTATTAGAGAAGCTACATTCCACAACCAAAAGTGTTAGTTCATAAAGGAAAGAAAAAAAAATTACATTTGTTAATTTCCCAGAATCTGGAAGCATGCAATGTTATTTATGAATGTGTTACACAAACACAAAAATATGGAATGTGCAGTGAATAGCTGAATGGACTGAAAGCACAAATACAATGAAAAGGGGCCCCCATTAGTGAAAACCCAGCAGAAGCAAACAAATGAAGTGAAGGGTGTAGAATTTAAACAATTTAGCCTAGAAGGAAAAGAAGCCCTCTTCTCGCAGCAGCTAATCCACTGTGAAATGCTTCTGCATCTTACAGCAGAATCTCTAATTAAATCTCTAGTGTATCAGGTAAGGCTTTCCCTTGCTGTTCATTAATCACAACTTTCCGCCTAGAATTCTGTGAGTTCCAGTTTTACCAAATAGCTCAAATTGCAACCTTTTTACAACACAGGAACCCGCTTTCTGCAAAGAAAATGCTGCCCATTCTATAGCGAGCTTCAGCATTGTACTGAGTAAGAGCACTCCACAATGGCAGAGCTGCATTGCAGGCTAATCTTTTGTTGAACAATTTAGCATCTCTGAATACTCTTGTTTTGCGTCAGCCAATTCAAACATAAAGGCTGAAGTACTATGGAAGAAGAGGAAAGTGCACAAGTGGTTGTCCTTTCCCACCATTGAGGGCTAAGGTCTGGGATCCTTCATGAATACCAAGGTAAACCTGTCAGTAAAAGGAAAGCCTTGCTAGTTGGTATTCGGCACAGCTGGGGCTCAGACTAAACTTGAGGCTGCGTTGTAACTAATGATTTCAGGGACTGGGTCTTGGTAAATTCCTGGAGGAGAAGGGGTAGGAGAAGAACTGAGGGCAAGTTTGCTACTAATGGGTCTGCTGATTATATTGTCTAGCTGGCAACAAACTTTACTGCCTCTGTCTTTCCACATTTGATCAAATATATCAGACTCCTGTAAAACTACAAATATCCTACTATTATAAACATTTTGGAATTTCTGATCTGCATTAGCAAAAATCAGCAAACCAATCTACCCTACTAACATAAACCACCAGAACTTTATACTGGGACAGAAATCAACAACAGGCATTAAAAACATTTGCATCTCATCCATCTAGCACTAGGATAAACAGCAGGATTTTAGCTCTGACCACTTGGTGTATACAATGTCTGTTAATTTACTTAATCTTCCACATTGTTGGACTAATCTATCCCCTTCCGGAAGTTTGGGATCTTCTTCACCCACTATAACAATACTTGGGCTCTGATAGTTTATTTTACTGTATTTTTTTTAAACAGGGCAAACTAAAGTCAGATTGTGCTAGAAAATGAGAAACTGATGGCCCCAAAAAAGTAAAATAACATAAGTTGAAAAGTTGAAAGGCACATTTTATATACTAAGAGAATATCCAATCCAAATTTGGCATGAAGGGCTGCTACAATCATCCATTTGCAATGACACAAAAATATTCTTGCCAAAATCTGGTCTGTTAAGCAGGAAAGTAAAACACCAAACGTACCCCTGTAAATTTAGGTTAAATCTGTAAGTAGCCTATACGTCAGACACCTCCATCTCTTACTAGATCAGCTCCTGAAAGAATAATTCTAACTTACTTGTTCAACACCAATAAAATTAAAAATCCTGGCCTCAAAAAATGCCTATTATACTTCAGGAGATGCAGTATCTCTATAACAACAATCCCCATGCAGGTTTCATGAGGTCCAACTACAAACCTCCTGCCACCTTGCTTTCTTCAGATCTCTTACAAACATAAACAAAAAATCTTAATGAGATTTACCAGTCATTCTCTCAGTTCCTGCTTCTGACGTTTTGTTGCTGTTGTCAAGTGGATGTCAGCAAAGTCTGGTCATCTATCCAGCTTATGTCTACCTAAGTAGTTAAGTCATCTTTAAGACAACTTGTATTTGGCCCGGTTCTACCTCAGTTCTGTTTTAGGTCTTAAAATATTTTTTTTTCATGCTGTGGTTTGCCACAAAGAACCTATGTTACTTCTAAGATCAGCCATTTTGCAGAGTTCCACAGGTTGTTTGGAATAGAATAGGATCTGTTTCACTGCACTTCTCAAATTCCCCTCAAAAGAAAAACTTGCTCTCCTCTCATACTCGACGAATTCACATTCTTAATTAAATCCACAAGAAACAGTCTGCCTGTAGTTCTAAACAGAAGGGCCTTCAGGCTTTGCTTTACAGAATTTTAATATGAAGTTCTGTGTTCATACTTATGGTTCCCCTAGCTCCCAACCAGAGCTTTCGGCACTGCTGTTAGCCTCGTATAACGACAGAAGGAGAAGGCCCGGAGAGTGATGCTTGCAGCACAGTTGCAGCACATTTGTAGGTTCATGTGTCCTTTCAACACAAATTTTTGTGCATACAAGAAGTCTGGAGGATCTAAAGGTTAAAGGTCGAACCCAGCTAATACCAGACAATACTCGCTATTTTGAACTGATTCTAATCCAGAATTAGCCAACTTTGCTAAAGAGGGCCATTTTTGTTTCCTTTCACGCTGGGAGTCAGATTTTCCTGGAACAGATTTTAATACAAGCAATGGAAACACTACTATGTCTAGCATGCAACAAGGAGTTAATAAAACAGAAGGAAAGCAGGACCATGATGTAAGCATGCTTGACACACCATGCATAGTAATAAAATGACAGATACACTGAAATGACTAAATATTAAAAGCATACTTATTTTAATTTTAAAGATAAAGTCAAGACACACGCAAATGCTGTACCTGACAATAAAATCAAACTCTGATCCTGCGAGCATTAACACTCCAAGCAGCGTGGACACAGCTCCATCCAGCACTGGTGCAAACATATGTTCCAGGGCAAGGACAGCCCTATGGTTCTTGTCTCCTATGGCAGTTAAAAATGCCTGTAAAACAATGAAATTCATTTCATTACACAGATACATACAACCTGTCAAACAGTCTCTCTCATAGCATGCACAGTTTTTTGCCAGTTAATTACTTCAGTCTACAGTTTATGAAAATATCTTTGTAGCTGGCTAACCTTCAAGACAAGGTCTGAATCTGCAGTCATAGCACATAGCTGCTGCTGAAGTCACACGACCGGAGTAAGCGCTGATTAAAGAATCAGAGCCCTAGCAATAACTTTGGAAACAAAGCCTGCTTGCACCAGTAGACTTTTCATGTTTCCAGCTTTGCTTATTTCCACCTGGAAAGAATTCATTTCATGGTGAGAGCACTTCAGGTGTAAAAATTACAGAGCTTCAAGCTCTCAAGGGGGCATGGCTTCCATTCCTATCATGGGAAGTTTGCTGTAAAAATAGCCAACACTGAGTGAGGTTTTCCTACACCAACCTGGGACCAGTAGCCTTTGTTCAGATACGCCCACCCATGGTAACATTTATCAGTGAATCAGGGCTTTCTGTGATACACAAATAAGTGTCCATTGGTACAATGCATTTCTTCTTCACAGGTCTGAGGATCCAGACATCGTAGGATGGAAGTGCCTAACTGATGGGGAGCTGCCAGTGTATTCGACGGGATCAGCATAAAGTAGCACTAGACTATGTGCTGTTTTAACACTGCTGTTTCACTCAAAATTAATGTTTCTTGCAACTTTTACTACTTCAAAGCTAGCAGCCCTATACATAAAATCGCCTTAGGAGTAATACCAAACAGAGTAGTGCATGAGCAACAAGTATACCTCATAAAATGTCTATCTTTCTCAGTAAGACTCCTTAGTGAACAAGCTGCATCAAGAAAACTCAAATGGCGTTTCTTATGAATTCTCTCCTCATTGTGTAGCATAGCAGTTTGAGAAAATAGCAATCCGGTTGGTACTCACCCTTAAGTATCACCCAACCAACTGTAAGTCACACATGATTTATACATGATTTATATCTCAGGTGAATTCTCTTGCACCCACTAAGATACGTACTCATGAAGCTACCTTCCCCATGGTCCTGATATTTAACTATCTCTTCTCTGGCAGCTTATTTTCACCTACCTAACAAATTTGGCTGAAATCAATCAACATATTGAAAAGTTATTTGGTGGGACAAACAGACCAAAACCAGGTACTTACACATGTGGAATGAGATTCCCAACCCTAATTTCTGTAGGAAGCCCAAACATGTAATATTACTCTTTAGTATTGCACTATGGTATATTGAAAATTAATGTGTCCAGGACATTTTACATTCCCATATACACAAATGGATAAAGAATCCCCCTCAGGGTAAAGGCACCTGTCAGTGAGATGACTCTCATGAATGGCAGCTATGGGACCTGTGGGATTTGATCCACAAACATTAACACATTATCTAAACTACATAAGTGTATGTGTGATTTTAAAAGATGCGTAATACAAGAGTCTACTATTGACTCGGAATTTATTTGCAGGAATGAAAAAAAACTGAAAAAAAAAGGAAGTTACAATTCACAGGTGACAGCAGAGAACTGAGCCACAGGTGGACTGTGACACTTCAACAAGTTCAATCCAAGTTCTGTAACAACAGTGCCCTTTTTTTAAATGCAAGACTGGTGTATATTAATTAAGTACTATGAATATACTGCAATCATCATCTGAGGTCTACTAAGCATTTATGTCAAAGCCTGTGTTGGAAAGATTTTGACACCAGACAATGTGAAAAAAACACAATTTTAAATTCACTTAGCACTCTAGCTTCAGCCACAGGTGATTTTCACTTATATATAAACAGTACTATAAATTAAATTGGTTTATTTTCTTTTAGAAACAAACAAGTGTTTTGTATTTCTGTATTCCAATTTTCCTGTTTTAAAATGTCACTTCTATGAAACTGATTTCTTTCTTCCTCTTGTGCAGCTGGTTACTAAAATTTCACAATTTATTTGCTGGCAAACATGTTTTCCTCCAAAACTATCTTTTATATGTCTAACTATCCACAGCATAAGGGGAAAAAAAGCATCACCACTTCCAGGATCCGGTTGCTCCTATTTAACCTTAACCTACTTCCCCTACAACTTTTCTTAAAATTATTTTTATCATCCTGCCACTTCTTGTGCCCCAGCTTTGTATACACACCTCCAGTGCACTAAGATCTGCTTCAGTTCTCATCTCCTTTTGCTGAGTGTGCAAAGTGTTGGAAAGATCAGCATTTACAACGTCAAATGTGAACACAGAAAAGTAGCCCTTTAATCTCTTCTTTATCATTAAATAAAGCAAGATGAGTTATGCAGATCTTGATCACCCAAAACTGCCCCCTTGCAAGAGCTCTGTCATTTTGCGCATCAGGTTGACTAAGCTGGGTGAATAGGTGCACTCTAGATTTGGACACTTAACTTTGCAAATGTTGAAAATATTTATCTAAAATGCATTTCTTTTTTCCTCTGCTCCTCTTTATCACATTGGAAAACTATTTTTCTACATACTTCATATCTGTGCCCAATAGTCGATGGGTTCGGAAAAGAAGGTGCAGATTTTTCATGTGGAATATGAACCTGAATCCATTCGAATTTTAGTGGCTTGGAGACATTAAATGACAATGTGATTTTGAAAATCTCCTTTCAAAGGCTGCTATTCCACGAGATATAGAATGTACACACAAGAAGAGTTTCTCAGCACTGAAGCAACAATAGCCACACTGCAGACAATGACCACGAAAGTCTTAGAGTGACCATCACGATTTGTGATCTGAACATAGCCACGACATTATTTTAAAGTACTTTGAAAATAATTCCTAGTTTTACATACCAAAGCAACATGAACTGTGAATTCCACACCAATCCCAACGGAAGCAATCAGGATAACCACAGGCACTGCACTCAGTTTTATTCCAATTAGACCCATCATGCCGAACAGCTCCACAGTCATCAGAGCCAGCACCACCACCTAGATGATTTCAAAGAGCTGTTAGCAACTTCTCATACACTAGGCAAATGAAGAGAAAGATATTTCAGAACAACATGGTGACTATAAAAGCAGTCCCATATTGCCAAAGACAAACTAGTTTTCCTTGTTTCATTGTGCTCAATGGCATAACTTGCTAAAGAGCTGGTTTAAATTATACTCCTAAGAATCAGTTACCAGAGCAAGCATCAATTTTCTGTTGGCTACAATATATTGGTGATCTGAAAAATAATTTATTCTTCTTAATGACGGTTACCCATCAAAACCTACATTCTCTTTTTCACCTGGTTCTCTGACTATCTTTCCAGAAAAAGTAACTTTCAACTACCTTTATTGGAATTCTTTTTGTAGAACTGTGTATGTAAGTGAGGATGACTCTTGAGAAGGTTTAAAGACCACAAGAAAGTGAATGCCATAATCAGCTGATGAGTCTCATGTTACAGAGGGGCTTTGAGCTTTTAAGATACTTGGAGGGATTGACATGAACAAAGTGAACAGTTAAATCTGAGGGAAAGCTTTATTTTTCTTTCATCTACCTTGTAAAAAAATTGAGGAAAAGGGAGGGGAGGAAATCTGTAGAATCAACTTTAAAGTTTCTAAAACCAAGCAAGAAAAAAAGATTGACATACTTATACAAGCAGTGGTAGACTCTGAAAATAAACCCCTTTTCTAAAGGAAAAAAGTATGCACTACAATAAATGATTTTATAAGTTAATGAATCAAGAATAATAACATAAATTGCTTGATTAAGTGCTATGAAAAATATTCTAGACTAAACATTTACCTTTTAACATACCTGTCATATAAACGTACATTACAAAAACTAGTAACATTTTATGCTTTTCTACTTCTGGCATTTTATAAACCATACGATAGTTTATGGAATTTAAACATAGGAACCTCATCATTCAATTTAACTTGAATGTTTACTGTGAGACTTATGGTGCCTTGCAGAAAGCATGGAGGAGTATTCTTTTCAGTTTAGAATTTTATGACTCTTTCTCGTCAATAGCCCAGTTACACTCCTTCCACAGTATGTACTGTACAACCTAACCATTTCAGTTTTTCCAGAAAGACTGCATTCAGAGATTGGTAGGAAAATTTACAGGCAAGCTAGTCACAAGCAACTGCCTTGAGAACTAACGTTGTTTGATAAAAGAGGAGAAGAAATAAATAATTACAAGCAACTTTAACAAAATTCTTAATTTTCCTCTGTGTCTTTATCTCCCGTGTTTGTATGCATCTAAGCAAAGGCAAAAGTTTATGTGCCTTTATAAGAAACCTTTAAAGCTGCAAAAAAGGTGGCCAAAGGATTAAGGTTACTGAGGTTTGTACCTTTAGCGTGAACCCTACCCCCTCAAGTTGAATAAATATATAATGAATGATGCAATATACATACTCCACCAGAGGCCCAGACATAAACAAAACCTTCCCGACTACAGCAAGAGCTATGCTGAAAGGAATTTGACTTCAACAAAGACCCTTATAATAAACTTACAATGATCCCAGCCGTCCAGGGGTTTAGGAGGAAGAGGGCACACACCAGAAACGTGCAAGCCAAAACCACGCTAATGGATAAGAGGAGCCAGTGGCGAAGCCCAATGTACTGCTCCCAGAATAGAAACGGGTAACCATTTGGGTAGCTGGCGATCCCCAGACTGGTGTAGTTACTACAGATAGCTCTCACTTTCTCGATAGCTTCCACAAAGTCAGAAGTTTCACGCAATCCATTGAGGTAGAAAGGAAATTGAGCGTATTCTATGGGCTCAGCTGCTGGAACTAAGAAAAGGATAGCAATTTTTAAATGCACGTTTGGGAAGAAGATACACAGAGCACATGATTAACAAAACACTTCATTCTCCATAGCAAATTGTTTAAAGGTGTTGAATTTAAATTTTACATTTTTGGAGCAAGTAGCATTTTAAAAACTCTAAATACAGGAGATGACTATACATTGCAATACAAGGGGATGAAACCAAAAGTCCCTATCTGCAACAGAATATTGAAGATCACATCACATTAAATTTTTTATCCAAATGTTTTATGCAAGCACAGTTCCTTTGAAATCAAAGGTCATTTCCCTGAGATTGATTGAGGTCCACTGACAAAAAAAAATAGAGGAAAGTGATACTCAATCAGGTTGGTGTTGGCTTTTAAGATTTCCATTGAATACTTTGAAATTCAGATTCAGAAATCCATGTTTTGTTACTGATGCAAATGACTGAAGAAAGCCCTAATATAAAAGTAATGGGTTAGTGAGGAAATACATAACCTTTTATCCTTTAATAATTTGACAAACCAAAGCTCTCTATGCTTCTTTTTGAGCTCAGTGCTAAGTCTACTGTACCGCAAGAAAAAAAAAAAAAAAAAAAAAGCTTCCACAACAAGCATTTCTTTACTGCCGTTGTGTGTTCCAGACCCTGCAGGGTCATTCAGTTGACTTGCTAAACATGATTTGCCCTATTATAATCTCAACTATAAATTTTCATTAAGACAAGACTTGGCTGACTGCCACAAAGCTCTAGGGTTCAGATCCACTGAAGCACAGCTAGCTTGTTACCCAATCACATTTCCAAGCGCACCAGGCCTCCCCCGCATGCCCTCTCCACTTCCCCACCAGTGTCCAACTAGCTATCTTCCCAATAAATTCAAAGCTGAAGCAAAGCAATGCAAACTAGCATTACCACTCAGGAAAAAAAACAAACAGCATGGAATAGGACTGCTCCCGTACCTAAGCAGCTCTTGTACCATGCCAGTGTTGGTAGCTTAGACATATGAGCTAACTTGATAAAAATCCCTTGGGTATTAAGAATTGAGGACAAGCATGATATAATCTGAGTGATAACACTTCGGAGCGACACAGGCAGCAATTTCAAGCAATCTCCAGGTTTCTCTCACAAAACTATCACGCAGCATTAAAAAGCAATTCTTATTACCAGTTTTTAGAGCTTTAAGCTGTTATAAAACTCATTTTTCAACATGATAAAATCCTGCAGTGCCATCACATTTGCAATGGTACATTTGTCTCTTGAGGCTACAGAGTAACACAATATATTGTTCTGTTTATGCTTCTGAGCCCTGTACAGCATCAACCAACTAGAGAGTTACTGGTCCTTGAAGGAAGGAGTGGGGGCACTTATATAAACTGTAAGACATTAAGATGAAATGTTACTTACTTCTCAGCCTTGTTTCTGGCATATAGTCTGCTTTGTCATGGACCCATTCTGGGCGGTGAGGCCGGATGTTGGCTTGAGAGGCAGCATAGGCCACAGGGTCATTGCTAACCCAGGCTGTCAGGTAGATGTAGAAAGCATTTGGGTTAATGATTCCATCTGCATCCACCAGACGCTGTTTAGTCAACTGCAAAATGGAAAAATTAGAAGCCTTTCAAAATGAGTTTTGTTTTGGGGGCTATTGCTGTAAAACTTTCAACAAAAAGACACATATATAGGAGGGGAAAAACAAAGAGTATGAGCTTTCAGTTGAAGTGACTTATCAGTGAACTGTTGGACAGTATAGAAGAAACCTAAAAAAGAAGTAGTGACAGTAGAAAGCAGTTATTTATAAATTAATATTCAGATAGTATTTACTATAACCACTAAATCAGCAGACAGTTCCAGAATAGACTGAACCAATTAAACCTGAATTCTAAAAGCCTACAGCCAAGAGTGAAAAACAACCAAGTTGGAGAAACATATTTAAAGAAAGGGAAAGAAAATCTGGCAAGAGTCCCTATACACGTCTGTGTGCAGTTAACCTCTGTTGTTAACACTGAAGGAAATGCCACCCAGTAAATGGAGGAGAGCTATAAAAATAAAACAACATCTGTATAAATTTTGCTAACACTTGCCTCCTATGACCTATGTATTCAGAAAATGCCCAGCATCAAGAAAGCAGACGAGTGCCCTATGCTATTTGGGTCACCGTGGGCAACTGTATCTGTAGGGTAAACAGCAGTGGTACTCTTCTAGGGTTCCGAAGCTAAATACTGCACAGCTAGGGCTCTGACAGAGGACTCTGTGGATGAAAAGTATTGCTTTTTTGTTTTGTTTTGTTTATTTAAAATTCTGGCTAGGCTCCAGTTTCAGGTCTTTTTAATGAAATGAAAAACAACAGTGACAGCCGTTAAAAAAAAGCTGGATTCCAAAGATCTGGATTCAATTAATCCACAGGATATGCAACAACTGTATGTCTTCAAGCTGTCTTTGGAACTGCATAGTACAGGGCTCAGCCCCTGTGGGTGCACCACACTTTTCTCCCTCCCAGGCACAGGAAATTATATCAGCAGCTGTAGTCCAATCACATTTGTTCCACCGCGTACCTGGTACACACTGCTAAACAAAACCTCACCAAAGGTTCTCTCTTCAGCCCCCTTTCTTTCCCAAATTCATAGCTGAAGCTTCATTCAGACCTGATAGCATGCTGCATGTTGCTGTACAGCCGTGTGTTTTACACACCATAGTAACTTTGAACAATGTACTCTGTAAATCTTTCACCTTTAATGCCAGCAAAAGAGAGAAAGACAATAAGCAGGTCTGCCAAGAAGCTCATTAGAAAGACTGTTTTTCTGCCTAAAAGCACGGTGAGTCAACAGGGACTCTAGGACAGGAGAAGCTAGATTATTGCAGATTTTTTTCTTTGAGCTTTTAAGTATAATTTTAGCTAAAGGAGTCAAACCTAATGTGTTTCCACCTACCAATGGCTACAGCAGTCATATCCTGTGATAACCTTATGAAAGCACGTCAGACATATTCTATTTAGGCAGCTCAGCCAACTGCCATTCCTGGTTCTACTACAGTATAACTGTATTTAGTGACGACAGTACAAGAATATGATCTTATCATTCATCAACATCCTTCTTTCAAATTTAGGTTTTGAATAAACTGGTAGGAACTAAGCAAATGATTACAAATGCTAGATGCAAAGCCACAGCAAAAGCTGAGCAAAAATTGACCCTGTAAGGAAGCTTGATTCAAACCAGCAGCAATGCCTCTTGATACAACAAGGCTGATGTTGGCTCTATGTCTCACATAGTACCAGACTCCATCTGTGGATGTAGCAGTGTGTCCTCCACAAACTCCAGTGAGAACAGAGAGTATGTTTGAGATGGGAGCAGCATTTAACACAACTCTCCCAGTAATAACCAAGGACAGGCATTCCCAGTGTTAACTTTGAACACTTTGCAACACAGGCCAGACTGCAGCTAATACATAGCTCTAGCAAAGTTGGCAAGGCCATGCAGAGTGGTTTAACTCAGGTATTTCAATTCTTAAAGATGAAAAAGGGACTATGACATGCTCTTTCCATCTCTCCCCACTCCCAATGACTTGTGCATTCCTGTATAAACCAGTATGGACTCTGATACAGTACCTGGCTGATGTCAATGGGCTTTGCTCTGTTGCCTGTTTGTACCAAGAGTTTGTAAGCCAGAACAGCATCATCAGATCCATTTTTATAATTGTTGTAAGTGATCTTCCCAGTTTCCCAGTCGCTGTCAAATGCATCCTGAAGTCCTGAAGAATTAAGAAGGTCAGGAAGAAGACAGAACAAACAGGTAAGAAATCAATCAGAAACAAATCTCAGTAGAAAGAAGTATGACTTTTTTCAGTGTAAACTTTGACCCTGTATAGCTGAAGCAGGAAGCAAATTATCCATCTACAGCCTCCCAAATTTGGATTCCTCACTCACTCACAGTACAGTAAGGTGAAAGTACCACTTTCATGTCCTGTCTTTTGTGCAGAGAAAGGCAGGAAAAGAAGGTGTAAGAGAGAAGCCTCAACACTCTTCCCACAGTGTGCCGACCAGCAGAAGTGAATTAGCATACCACAGATGCAATCTGCGCTGGAGTAACCAGCCTATCCTCAATGCATAGAGGAGATCTGAGGTAGGATTAGGACTCTCAGGTCAAGTGTCCTTCTCAGAGACTTTCTCAAATGTATATAGCCTCACCACTGCCTGACAGGAATGCTAGATGTGACACAGCAACCTAGCACTCTGCTTGGAGAAATATGTTGGGAAGAATTAAAACTAAAATAAAAAGTGTTTGCCCTCATGAACTACAATTCCAGAATCATTACACACAAAATGCGTAACCGTATCTATTTCCCCTTTCACATACACCCTCCTCAAAACAAAGCTAACATCGATGGTGCCAAAACAGAAGGGTCTGGGTTCAGCCCTCATTTAACGTCACTGCCTACCTGAGAGTGAAAAACAGAGAGGCATTAGTCCATTATCTGGAAGAGAAACCCCCTCTGTGCTCCCCCCTCCCTCACCAAAATGCTGGCCAAGAGTATTAGGGCACAGAGGAGGAGGACACACACCGCTCTCATTAACTGTTTTGGGCTACTGCAGAGCACCGAGGCAACAGCTCCTACGATATAACCAGAAATTCCACTACAAGGGGAAAAAAAAACACACTCAAACTTTCAACTTCAAACAGCAACTCAGCTGCTCCTCGAGCGCAGCGTGAGTGAACATGATTTTGTCAATTTGTTCCATCTGTTCAACTTGTGTAGCTAATACAAGTCGTGGGATCTGCTGCCAGCACATGTAAAGATCACAGCCAACACCTATTCACTCTCAACTGTTATTTTCCTCTTTGCCACCCTTTAAGGGGGAGGGAACACCTCACGGCACAAATTTGGATCAGATTGAGAACAGGAAGCCGCAGCCCGGTACAAGGAGGCTCTGTGCGAACAGATGACAAACCGCATGTCCAGGGAAGGGAAGGAAAAGGCCAGGGGGTGGTGGTGGTGGTGGTGGTGGTGCTGGAAATCACCAGCCCACCTCACAGCTGCACTGAGGAGCTGTAATGAAAACCATCATTACAGATCTGATAGGTTAGCTACAGCTGTAAGACGATAAGAGCGCTGGAAGAGAAAACAGGCCCGACTGACACCGCCCCCGGGCCTGAGCGCTTGCTCCCGTTGACCAACTCTTCCCCCACTCCCCGAGAAAGCTGCCTCCTGCAGAGCTGCACCTGAAAAAAGGCCAGAAAGTGGGGAACTAAGTCATGCAAAGGGCCTGGCAAATCTGCCGCTGTGGCACCTGCCCTGGAGGAGGACAGCTCATCACAGGCTTCCTGACACCACCAAAGGAGCTTCACAGCCCTCCTTTAAAAAGCACTGCCCACTGGTGCCCTCAGAGTGGGGACAATGCTGTTAAAGACATGCAGAAATACAAATCCATCCCTCCAGAACACAGCTCAACTCTGCTTCAGTCTCTGAGGAAGTGGCTAGGCGAGAGCCTTTCTGCTATCATAACCATTGCGTGAACGGCGGGACCACCACAGAACAGCTTGACTTTTAAGTTACAGCAGAAATGGTTTCCTTCAGAAAGAGGAGCGCACAAATTGCTATGCAGGACAACGTTTGGGGTGGAACTTCCAGACTAACGTGCAGCTCCTGTCATGGGGCTACTGACACACAATACCCAATACGCTCATTTGCATGCAACATTACCAGTTTGTGGTTGCAAGGTATGCTAAAAAGCAGCCATGTACATTTTACATTGCTACCGTGGATGGAAATTCAGCTCTTTCATGTTCCCCCCTTTCTGCCCCTTCGCTGTTCCTACAAGTTTGATCATCCTTCAAAACCTGTTCCCTGTTATGTCTTTATTACTCAGATGGCTTAACCACCTTACTGTTTGGGCTATTTTATCACTGACCTTGCTGAAACTGAAAGTCTGTGGAAAGAACATCTAGAAACCACATGCAGTTGTGTCTCATTTCTAGAGAATTTCATATTTTCAATAATTAAACTTCCTATAACACCTTGAAAATAATAGCAGAGTCACTGTTTACAAAGCAAAAAATACTTTTATTATATATTGTTTCCACCAATGACTTAAAAGACCTTTAATCCACTGTAAAGTTAACTGAGATTAATGAAATGTTTCTGGTCAGAAAGATGAAAGTAACTTGTTGATACTGTTGTGCAGAGAATTTAAAAAAAATAGTAAGGGAATTTTTAAAATGTTATATATGGGATTTTTTCATGTTAGCAATTACTTTTGCTTAATACTTCAGAAGAAAGCAAAATCCTCCAAAATTACATGGGATGCTGGAATGGAGGTGACAAAGCAATTCCTACCTACCCATGTGAACAGCTCGCACCATGTAATGTGATGTAAAATTACTCTTTGCATAAATAAGCCTAATATTAAGCCAGGAAATTCAAGCTACCTCATTTACATTCAGTCACTTACAAAAATAATGCTAACATCTCCAGTTTAAAAGAACGATTAGTATTAACTCTCTTCTGTTGCATTTTCAATAGCAGAAAATATGTTAATATGACTGGACACCAGGAAGCCAAATACAAGGGAACCTCTGCCAAAAGAAGTGCATTAGGCTGATGGCACTCAACTGTGCAGAAACTAGAAGTGTATGGCTAAACCAAGGATGCTATCTTCATAAAAAATGCTTTTGTTCATATGCCGTTGCTTCCCTCCAATCCATTCTGTAATCTTTTGGACAGAAGGCCATCTTGAGCCATTAATCTCTAATGCTGAAGTACTCCATTGAAGTCAGTAGGAATTAGCCATTAAGTTCAAAGTTACCCCTACTTCAATTATCCTGCTCTCTCCAGCAACAGAACTATTCCCATCTCATACAGAATCCTCATTGGATCTAGCTGAGAACTGCACTCTGTCTGCAAATTCTGTTTTCACCTTCCCTTCCTGTACTCCCTTTGGCTTCAGTACCATTTGGTAATGACCATATATCTTTCTGTTATTTAGCATCAGCACCTTCAGATAATTCCATAACTATAATGGAATTCTTTTACTATAATAACTTAGTTCCCCCTTTACATTAATGCCCTGCACCCTTCTTCTTTACTGCTTTGTAAATGCATTATCTGTAAAGACAGCCCTGTGTCATTACAAAGCAGCTAACTGGTTTGTCCTAATTACGCCTTCCCCTTCTTGGGGAAGGTAGGGAACAAGGTAAGGACACAGGCCTAAGTGCTGAGTAGTAATCATAATGATTAATTTGAAATCTGTGAGTGATCAGCAGGGAAAACAATGTGCCTTCAGTCACAGAGCTGGCACGTCCACTTCAACCACCACAAGCCAACACTTCCATCCTGGGAACACCCCTGACCATTCCCATGTAACATTTTAGCTCTGGGCATCCAGGGTACTAGGACACCCACAGCTCCTATTATGTGGGAACAGTAGGGGGTGAGGAGGAAGGGCCTGCAGGCTAATATGGACCAGAAGGGGAAAAGTAACCACAGGCAATAGGAAGAGATCGGGAACACCCCTAAGACTAGTGCAGACTTGGAAAGGTGATTTATGAACACGTACATACAGCAGAGAGAAGGAGATGTGTAGGCGTTGGGTGTTGGGGCACACAGACAGTCCTTAGCACTAGGAGGCGATTATGGAGAGGCAACCAAAATGGAAGAGATCCAGGAAGGTAAGTGGTAGGCCTGGGACAGGAGGCACAGAGCAAAACCTGGAGCAACACCAAGTGGGCTAGCCTCCAGCGTTTCACTGTGAGCAAAGAAGCAGATCCAAGGGCACCTTTTCCTCGTTTTATCATTGGCAGGCTATGCTCAGATTCAGCACTAATACATGAAGATTGTGAACACAATCTTCTCAGATTCCTACCTAACTCACAGGTTCCACAGGGGTGGGACCAGACACATTTTTCCTAGTGTTCTGGACAACAGAAAAAATAACAGCAAAAGAAGTAACATCAACAGAAGCATTATGAGAGTTTGGAAAGGCATGTAGAAAGATTCTTGCTTACAAAGCTACAAAGTATATTAAGGTTCCAGTCCAGGAAAACATATAAGCTATGCTGAATTTTCTTTCTGCTGGTCTTGCCTTCCCTTGCAGCTCAATATGCTTATGTGAGCAAAATATTTCAAGTAAAATTTACAGTAAGGAGACTGTAATGAACAGATCCAATACATGTAATAAACATTAAAAAAAACAACAAAACTAATAGCTGAGATCCTGCTCTGCTTGATTTTACCAATGCACTGAACACACAAGAAAATTGATATTTTTGTTTATTATGCATGTCACTTAGATGCCTCTTCTTTTCTAATACTGTGTAGGATATTTTCAGAAGGAAAATACCCTAAATACCGGCAGCTATGCAAATGTTTTCTAAGATTCATTGGTTATTTGTGAACAGGTATGGTTAAAATTTATATTTTCACTAAATCAGCATAATTTATTTTTTCTCTTGGCAAAAAGCTTCCTGTAGACTTTTCCAACAGACAGGCAGAAGTAGGACAGGCATATTTCTAGGCAGAACATGTTTGCTTGCAGCAGAGAACTGTTAAATTTGCTGAGATGTAACTGTACCATTTATTTTAAATACAAAATAGTTATTTGTCTCAACACGTGTAATTATAGTATCTTTAATAAGCTGACTTCTATTTAATTATCATCATAGTACCTGAAAGGCCATGCCTCCTCTTGTCTCCCCACAACCCTTTACAATTCAGCTCAGAAAAAGCGGCACCACAGAAAGAGTGAGGACACTTGACTGGAAATCTAGAATGTGTGGTGAACTCCCAGTCCAATAAAACGCCTAAGCCACACTGAATTTTATTCATGCCAGCAGTCCCAGCTGAAGCCAACAGGATCACTCATGTGCTGAAAGTTAATCCTGTGCCAAAATACATTGCTGAACTGGGACTTTTCATTTACTATTCTCAAAACACTCAGCAAACATTTATTTTCCCAAGATACTGGGCCATATTTAGTCATTAATTAGAAATCAGAACTCCTCACTAGCTGCTTAGAAATTAATGGCATGAGATGGCCTCTCAAGAACATAATCTCTAAAGCTTCAAAACTTTCTTAACAGGGAGTAAATTTAGCCACAAAGAACTGAACTGTTGGAGAAACAGCCAGGCAGTGTCCAAAATCAGATCAGAACCTAGATATGCCCCTGATGCAAGCAGCCTTTAACTGTATTTACTGGAAGACAGGAGCATTACTACATTGAATAAGTGGTTGCTACTGTAAAATGAAGAAAGGTTCATGCAATTTTCCTCTTACCTTGCAGCCAGTCTCGAAAGTAGTGCAACCACATTTTGGGAAGCTGCCTATCCTCTTCCAACAAAACATATGTCACATTGCTGAAACTTTTGTGAAGTTCATAAAGTAAGTGCTGGACATTTGGATAGTCTGCTTTCTGTGTCACAATGTACATGTTGTAGAATGAAAAGTACTTGAATTGTGCGGCAATAAAGTCATATTCCCGTGTCTCCCGTGGTACAATGTCTGTGAGATCTAGTCCATCTCTTACCCGGGTAGTTCCATAAAGGCTGAGCCCAAGTAAACCCAGGAAAAGAAAAATAACCACAATCTGCAAGAAAAAATGGAAATGCATTTGGTGTTAGGTTTTTAAAGAAACTAACAATTCATAACAGCATGCTGCAGGACCAGGATCAAAATTAGTACCCATCACCATACTTTTAAAGTTTCATTTCTCTTCTTCTCATATACACATACGACAAGGCTAAACTGTGTTTTATTGAAGGGGCTCTATATCATTGCTGAAAAACTTACACAATAAGTTAAAAAGTGCCTTTAGTTTCACAGTTCACAAGCTTGTATTACTGAAAGTCACCAACACCCTCTCTCTTAACTTAAAAACTATGTCTCTACATGGCTCGCAAGATAAAATTTTAACGTATGAATATAGCTTTAAATTATTATGAATCATTATTCCAAAATAATTCTATTTATTCCTTATATTTATTATTACTGTCAGGATAATTTTCTTACTAGATAGACAAGGCAGAAGTCCATTTTTGAGAAACAGGTAAATTGTTCTCTGGTTACCTTAGCTTTTGGTTTCAGGAGGAATGGAGCGTAATGTTTTTCTGCAAAAGTTGAGAGTGTCCACTTTGTACAGGGTGGCTCAAGGCAATGCATACTGGAGTCTGAAAATTGGGAAAGCAAATCCCTCGTCGAGCTTGTGCTTTCTGGGCTCTGGCAGCTAAGATTATCTTGAGTCACTGTCACAGGCTGTACAGATATTTCTGAGCGGGGTTCTGCTGTGGTGTAGTACACCTGCGTATGGGGATCATATTCTGTGCGCAACTGCACTGTAGACTGCATTGTAATCTGGGTTTCATGTGCAAAACTGTGACTGCTGTACGGGGGTGGAGGACTGTAGCAAGTATTGTCATTTTCCGCATATGCTTGAGGCTCAATCTGAATCACTCTAGTGACACACGGACTGTAAGAGAAAAGAAAAACATCTGTTCACATCTTTATTTTAATCAGACTAGATTGGATAATCTGCTTCTGCCTGAAACTGCTTCTACTACTATTAGATGGTTTAAATTAATTAAGCATCGTGCTTTGACATAAATTTTTCTTCTGCACCTCTATGTGCAGACGCTTCTTAGACATGGTTCTAATTGCAGGCCTCAGACAATATGCGCACGTTTCTTGTGCTCAGCAAAAAAGGAACCAGTATTTGTCTGAAGACATTGACATCAACTCATATAACTCCATTAATTACACATGCTAATCAGGCCAATAGCTAGGTAGTCACGCACGGTCTGAATGCACAATGCGTGTGTGAGTTTGCATCCATGTGCCCATGCTGAGAATTAAGCTATTTAGATCAAAATGTAAACACATGACATACTGAGTTCTTCTGTTTGGAACTATTAAAGTAACTGTTAAATAATATTTGGGCCTTCTGGATAAGATCTCAGACTTTTGGGAGGCAGCTTGAAACCACTTGCCATACACTCACTGAATGTTTTAAAAATGAAGTAAACACATGCAAGGATTAATTTCCAGGAAGGATGGGCTACACGAAGAGACAAAATTACAAAAGTATTTCTTTGAAGCGTTCCCTTTGTTTTAGTCCATGCAAGAATCTTACATATCCCTAGTTTACTAAAAAAAATACCAGAGACAAACCTCTTCCTTTAATAAGAAATGACAAATTAACGACAGAAAACACTATCAGATATTTTTCATCAAGTGAACAAATCCACCAAAAAATTAGGAATTCAGAATGTTGCTTGCCTAAACAAAACATTAACTGAATTGCCTCTTATCTAAATGGGCCCAAATTCTGATACACTTGGCACAACTGTAGATGAGGGACTAAAGGGAAAGCCTGGTTGTCTGCTACTTCTAGGAATTAGGCTTCCAAAATTCAAGTGCATTAAGCCATCCAGTGGAAATATGACTGAATCAGAAACAAAAAGCACGACTACTCTCTTGTGATCAGTTCTCTCTTCTAACCACTCCTGCAGAAACAAATTTAGGAACGTGCTTTCTCTCTTTGGTATCTGAATGAAAAAGCCAAACTGTGTCTGCTCCTAGGTGAGTGTGAAAAGCAAAGATGATTCAAGGTGAGAAGAGAGAGAGACAGACAGACTTATTTTAATGTTTTCCCTCAGGTAGAAACCATGGTAGCAAACACAATTTAGTCACTAGAAATAAAACCATGACACTAACGTACAGACCCTGCTGCAGTGAACTCCCACTATCGACCACGGAGTTGACTGGCAACAGTGGCATTGACTGTTGACCACAAAAAGGACACACCTCATCTGCCCATCTGTCACACGTTCTCACCTTGTGAAACAGCAGAATATATCCAGCCTCCTGTCTTCTCGACGATAAAGGTCCATGCTCAGGATAGCAGGAAATATCAGCAGAACCATAGCAAAGTTGAATACCACCACAACTGCTGCCTAGAGATCAATCATAAGAGAAGCAGTGTCGTTACTAAGTTCCATGTAGGGCATCTCCTTTACAAAGCGTAAAACCTCCTTTCAGTTCTCATCTATCCACCCATTTATCATATCCAACCTGTCAGATGCTTTCAGACTTCTCCCTGAGGGAACTGGGAGGTGTATTTTCACTTTCTAGTGCCATTGTGGTAGTACTACTGTAGTTAATTAATTTAACATTAAACTTCTTATATTTTAATATGTCTGTGCCTGAAGATGTGGTTGCACCGTGATTTTTAAAGCAGAAAAACAAAGTTAATTTGTTAATCACCACACCTTGGTATGAGATTGTGCCCTATTCAGAGTCTCACGGTAAAAAAAGAAAAAAGGAAGCAAAAGCAAAGCTGGAAGAAGGACTGAATTCATTAAATCAGTAATGAAATACAGGTTTAATCAAATTTTAATGAAACTGTTCTATTTAGCTTAATATTATGCACTTGATGTACTTAAAAGTCTAGCCAGAAAGAGTAACATTTGGGATTATCTGCTATTATTTTCAAAGAAGAACCAAAATTAATTTAACAACGCATAGTAAATCAATGCATTAACATGCGTAACGGAACTTGATTAATGACCAAGGCTACCAAAAGGAGTCTAAAATTGAAGAATACATCCTAAATTGGAAGAATACTTGGTGTAATTTGTAAAGTGAATATTATTTAAAGAAAAAAATAAACTCCCTGCACACCCACCTTCAAACCATACTTCACACCCTTCCCACACAGAGATTCACAGAGAATCTCCATAAACACATGTGGTACACCTTCTATCATTCTTATTATTAACAGCATTTATTTGCAATGCAGAATTGCTAAGAGAACTAGCTCTCAAAAAGGGGAAGATGGGCACAGATGGGACTGGAAGACAGTAGTGTAGGAGACACACTGAAAAAAAAAAGTGTATTGAGTCATCACCAGGTTAAAAAAAATGAAATCATTGTATTTTATCCATTAAAACAAGCAATGGGCATCTCAGAAGCAGCCCAGTTTCATACTGGGGAAACCATACAAACTAGCAGTCAAAAAAAAAGAGCTAAAGTTGGGCTATGAGAAGGAAGTGGTGGACCTGACATAAACATGCCCTCCTTCTTCCAAAATAAATAAATGTCTGGTTTTGATGTTGAAAAATCAGGCCTCAAAATTGGCAGCTGAATATATGTTCATATTTTAAAAATTCGTGACTTCCGTGTCTCTGAATTATGCAATTTTGATTTTTCCCTTACCTTTGAAAATCAATATATCAACCTACTTAATGATTTTGAGAGTTATAAAGCTGTGAAGTGTGACTAAAAGACTAGGTACTATTTTTAGTTTTCTGAGAATGACAGTATCAGTTATGTAAATATTTTCTTGTTACTTCAATCATAAACATATTGTACACCAAAGTGGTGTTTACTGGTGTTTCTTTTTTGTTGTCTCCAGCCAGCTTAAAGTAAAATTTTGGTCCTGCTGATTGTCTGTAGAAATAACTACTAGATCAGAGTTTATCTAGTACTTAAAACCTAATTAGCACTTAACTATCTTAAAGAGAAAAGACCCAATAACTATTTAATGTTTTATGAATAGAAAGGTATGTAAGGGCATAGCCAAGACTCTGAGATAAAGCAATTTCTTTTTGATCCTCTCCAGAATAAACTGAAACTGTCAGAAAAAAACAAATAGCTGTTGTCGCAAGCAAGGTGTTTGCTGGACCCAGTTCATACAAACACTCCCTTTATTGCTGCTAAACCAGAGAAAGTTCAGTCACACGTTATCACATGAATAATTAGTTGTGTCTAACAAAGATCTTCTATCAGCTAAATTTTACTGAGATGTTCAAAAACCTCAGCTGAGGCCTGACTCGAGTTCTTACTTCCTCCTGCATGGCTGAAAAACTAACATTAAGTCCTCCAATCCTTCCCAGTAAACTTCTACAAATAGCTCATGCCTTACCAGTTCCCTGTATAGACCCCAACATCTTTGAATCTTAAATGCCACTAAACCTGAGAACTAATACTTAAGTGTATGGCAGAGATGCCATTACCATTACAGTTAAGTTATATTCACATGTTTTTTTTAAGGAAGAATCAAAACTATTCCAACTACAACTAGTAAATCTACCTATTAGCATGGTATATCTTCTAGATTTAACTAGATTTTCCAATGTCAAAGTACTAACTCTGCAAGTCAATTATTTGTAAACAACCATCTCTGTTCTAGTTTGTATTTAAGCATATTGCTAGAGCTTAACACCACACTTCCTATATATATCGCAGGCTTTCTCTCCCTCACCCACCTCACCAGCATTTCAAGGTTGCACCAATGCTCAGTTTTCACAGTTGAATAAAACAGGTGAAATATTGTTCTTCTACTAATTCTTATTTGTTGGCTCAGCAAAAGTCACCCTACACCTGGTAAGGTGGAGCAGATCCTGCTCCCACTTCCTGCTGCACATCCCCAGCTCCAGGGGCACTTGGAATAGCACCACACAGAGTAGACCAAGGTAGGACAAGCAGAGAGGGATGGTTGATCTGCTGAGGGTGACCCAGTCTATGAAGGTGAAGCATTAGCTACTACCTCCCATCCCAGTATCCCAGCATTAGCTACTACCTCCCCTTCCCTGATGGCTGGGAATGGGAAGATGTGAAAAAGGTGATCACGGCAACATCACCTATCTGTAATGATTACATTCACTGCACAAACACCAACAAAAATCTGTGGTAGCAGAGCTTCCAGAGTATAGGCAATCTGTTAGCAATACCCATGCTGAAAGCATGCTTAGGATTTTTCAGAACTGGATATCTGCTCAGCCACTTAATAGAAAAATGATCAAATGCAAGGGGAAAGGGCGTTAGACTTTCTTCTTGAGAAACCAACAAAGGTAAGATTAGTACTAGAGGGAGAAAAATGGGGTCTACCCAAGGGTGGTAAATGAGGGCATTCAATGAAACGAGATCAGAAGGAATTACAAAAAAAATCCATTTATTGGGAAAAACACTGAGAAACCTGCTCTGATTTTGCATCTTTTCATAATGCACAGACTAAAAATATGATTGCTGCTGCAACTGTTAACTGAGACAGAAGAATGGCAGTCTGTGCTGGAGGCAGCACGGGAGAAGGCAGCCAAGCTGGTAGGCTGGGGCCCTGCTGAAGGTATGTGCTGCTATTTGCCATTCCTGGCAGCCCACCCAAGGAGAATGGGTGTGCTGTATAGCCAGAGGTGATGAACAGACGAGGAGGTCTGTCAGGGAAACTTCCACCCCACTGCTGCCTATCTGCAACTCCCTCCTGACAGCATACAGACTCACTTCCCCCTCCTGCGCCCCCCCCTTCCCTTCCCCTTAGGCTTTAATTTTGCTTGTTAAATTCTCATGTCAGGAGCAGGGAAAGCTAAAAGATGTGGGTAAAAGGAGGGGGACAAACAGCTTCAACAGAGTAAGATAATTGAATGAGCTTAAAAACTTACATTCTTTCTGTCCACAAACCTACCGCCAGCACCTGGTAATGCACTTTTACATTTATGAAATAAAATAAAATTAAATTAACTTGTCATTCTTACTGTAAGGGAAAAAGTTACTGCTAAGACTTAATGGGCAAAGTTCCACTTCTGCTCATTACTAAATCTACACCAGTCCTCTGTTGATGGGGAGGAAGTTTGTGGTGTAAGCAAGAAAAGTTATGTGAATTTTTTATGAAACCATGCCTTCTCTTTTTTCGGGCAGAATTTATTCCACAAAGGTGTCTGAATATTCTGTCTGAGGATAGAATTCAGACCAGTGGTAGTTGCATTCTACCATGCCTCCTTTGTTTACACTTAAAAAAAAAAAAAAGTACTATATTTAAGACATTCCTACAGCAAATTTCAAACACTTTCAGTGGATTTATTTGGTAACCTCTCTTCCACCTAACTCCCAATTTTAAGAGATGACATGCTTCTGAAAATTCAGAACCTACTCCTTCTCAGTCCTGAGCACTCTCCTACGGGTTATTCTTGGGACTGAATATCTGGGATACATGAAGCTTCTCAGAGCCTAAAACTGCTTAAATAAGGGGGTAATGAGATGAATACATGAAAAAAAAATGCAAATGTTAAAAAAACTAAAATAGTCTCTATCCACATAACAGAATTCATTTTCTAAAATCTCACTTTCAAAATGACCAATTTCCATTTTTTCTAACTGAGCAATTGCTGACCCTAGTGAACTCCAAAATCAGCAGCAAACTTGCAGTGCTTGAGTTCGGTGAAGCAAATGAACAACTCAGAGGTATCAATGAACTGCTTTAGCAGAACAGGACAGAAGCTGACAAAGAACAAAGCATTGATATGTAAAATGTGAGTTTCTAAATAAAAGTTGGACTTGGACATGCAGGAAACCATTTATTCTCCTTCAGCAGCTGGGTTATTTTACAGATACTGGGCCTCAAAAGTTATGGAAACTTTGACAATTATCTTGCAATGTCTTAAGGGAAGTGTATGAAGAGCAAAATAAGGTCAAGAGCAATCCTTTTTTAAGCCCATCTGTTAAAAATTCGCTATCTAGATGAGAAGAAGGCAGCATCTGTGAAAAGTAACTGCAATATTTCACTGCGTTCTAAGTCTTGCTAGGGAGCTATCAAAGACAGCAGAGTCCTTGTTTAAACAAGGCTGAGTAAGAGGGAGAGGGAGGAAAAAGACTGTAAATAAAGAAATCTGTATATAAATACAGACCACCCACCAAAACCTGCCATGGTTATCTGATTCTGAATGCCATAATTAATGCATCACCTACTGCTGACTTTACCTGGTGAAGATGGACAGAACAAGTAACAGATGCTTTGGGGATGTCATATTAGCTTACCTACATATGTTGCTCTGTTTCCAATAAATCCTCAGTACAGGTCTCCAGCTACCCATTTTTTGCACTTTTTTGCACCTTTAATATACATGTGTGGCATTGCTTTTTGTGACCAAAGACAGACTACAGATGCAAGTGAGAAAAGATTGAGCAACTCAAACATCGGTTTCTGAACATCCAAGTGCTCCTACACATAAATTCCATATTAATCACTGCCTTAAGAAGAACTTTGATCGCGATGTTTTTGTTCTGAATAACATCAACATGTTCATACAGGAATATGTTGAAATCTCATTGAGCACTTTTTGTTTGTCATTTTGTTTAGTGGATATTCTTAACTTCCACTGATTCAGCCTACATGGTGGCAGCAGGCAAGAAGACTCTAGGAAAAGTGTATCTAACTTACATTCAGATTACATTTACAGCTGTTGTCGCCATTTATTTTCCCAAGGCAACCTGTCATGTTCTGACGTGAAGAATGAGAACAGAGACAGGCTGAGCAAAATTTCATCAGAGAAGAAAAAAAATAATTTTGGCAGCTCTCACTTGACAGCTTAGCAGTATGTTTAGGTCAAAATAGCCAATCTCTGTTGAGTACTTTTTACAAGACATGTTTAAGCTAAAGTAACTTCTGCAAAACACGGTTACTAAGAAGCTAGGCAATAGGAAAACAAGACTTCTCAGGTTGTTAGAGAAGATCTCCAGCATCCTGTTAACTGCTTAAGGCACATGTTGGATGCTTGATTTTGGGCCACAGATTTAAAAGACATAAAACACTTCTTCCAAAACAAGAAGTACTACACTTCAAAAATATTTCACATCTGAAGACTGGTCTTTGCCATAATATAAAATAATTCACTGTAACATTGCCTGTAAGAATAGACATCTAGGTTTTGGCAAGTCTGCAGAACTAAATATTGCTAACCATTCAGAACCAAAGCTCTAGTTTTAGTTGACGCAGATAGCTGTTTCTCAACTGTGCAGCAAACCAACGAGGCCTTTACTTCCTCTATTATTCACTATCAAATTGCCTATTGAGAAAAAAGTGTTACATGATTTATTATTGGTCATGTAGCTGCAATCATAAACAGTTTACTATTTTACAGCTTAACGAAAGCATACCTAAATTTTGGAAAATAGCAATAACTGCAACATGTATTAAGAAAAACTGCAGCCCTTGCTTCCTCTGGGTAGCCAAGGGCTCAAGGAGAATGAAAAATGACTGAAGAACAAGGCTACATCAGGAGAAAAATGGCTACTGAAAAAGTATGGTTTGCCTGCTCTGCACCAGGGTCAGACAGTGCTATAAATTGTTTGTGTGTCAAAGCAGTGTCTGATGGGAACCTCACAAAGCGCCCTTGCTTGTAAAGGAACCTTTCCTCAGCACCCTTAATATTTCATCTTCCTAAAGTTATATTATCACAAACAAATAAAAGAAGACAGAGGAAAAGGGAGAGAGAGCGATACATGGTTCAGCACATAAAATTCACATTTTCTCTCAAAGCAGTTGGAATATAAAATTATTGAAGTTTTCTCCATGGCTTTGTTAAAATTACACTGGGAACAAGGCAGTACGAAGAAGTTTTAGTAAAAATTAATACGCAAATGCATTCTCGCTGCTGTCACTGAACTTCGGTTGTAGTTCTGAAAAGCAGCAAATTCGACAAACCTGAATTAAAGGATTAAAATTTCTACTTAGAAATGTTACAGTATACACTAAAAGACAGTCCAATGCTCTCAACTGCCATAAGAATGCAAATCTTTCTGGTGGCTTTTTTCTGCTTAGATGCACACATCTTGGTTTTTGCACTCAACCCAGTTGTGGCGGGACAGGGTGTTCTTTCACCTGCCAATATGATGCAAGAGACTCCAGGCATGAGAGATGGGAGGAGCACAATCAAGGGCAGACAGCTGTTGTTATTACCCAGATCGATAGTAGACAGTGATCACACACTGGTTCAGTGAACTGCAGAAGCACTGAACACGGACTTCACTACAATCACTAGCAGGTATCATCATTAGTCCCGTAATGGGACTAATCTACAACAGCTAACAGAACAGCACATAAACTTACTTGGAGTGAAAATGCTCGTAAAGCAGGAATAGGGATTAAGGCAGCCATAAAGAAAGCAGTAACATTGCTGATAGATGTAAGGGCTACACTTGCTCCTGTTCGCTTCAAACATTCACCTGTTCTGTCCTGCAAAACAAACGGTGTATCTTAGAAGTCATGTGAATAAGGTGATGTCCAGCAAATGAAGGGGTCATCCTACAGATATAACACAGTAACAGTGAAAAACTATTACAGGGAATTCTGAATACAAGTGTGCATTTCAGAGTATTTTGATAAAAAAATATAGTAACTATACTGTCCAGGAGAAAAAAGGTCACTGAAAGGAAAAGATCACAGAAGTGATGACATCTTAGATATTATAATATGAATATGTTATGCTTTGTAATGTCATTGTCAACTGTAAGTAACAGTAAAGAAAAACAGAAAAAAAAGTAAAATCTCAAGTTAAAGGTCATAACAAATAAATAAAGGTAATATAATACAAATATATTCTTTTTTCCTTCTCTTTTTTTCACCCTAAAATGTTTGTGCTCTTCTATTAAAAACACTCATCATTTTAACGTCTGACTCACATTTGAGCATGTTCCCAAATTTACATTGACTTCTACAAAAATTTTGGGCAGAATTTGTATTACACAAATCAGGAAAAGATCTCTAGGGAAAAAAAAAAAAGTGGTGTTTTTTTGTGTGTGTGTGTGTGTGTGTTTTAATTATTACTAATTAGGGATAAAATATCTTTTTCCTATATGAAGCCTTTTCTTCTATTTTCACCCCAACTCCCCATGTTGTCATTACCTCAAATGGAATTCTCTTATTCTGCCCTGTTTCACTGAACGCATGTGCCAGAAGGAAAACATCATCTACACCAACTCCAAGAGCAAGAAAAGGCAAAACCTTGGGGGAGAAACAAAGCAAAGAAAAACAAGAAGGTTGTTTTACAGTCTACCATGCAGCTAGTCGTTACATGGCTAATTAAAGTAACTTTAACATTACACTCTGAACCCATATCCAAGGGTAAAATGAAAATGAAAAGGATGCAATATAGCTATGAACTTTTATTCTGAAATACATTCAAGAACTTCCAGTATGCTGTTTACAGGCACAAAATCTCACTAAAAGTAATTTGAGCTTTGGGTAAACAGTATCAGATAATATTTCAAGTTATTTTCAAAATATAACATCCTGATATATTCAGATACAAAGGCAAAACTTGCAGCTTCTTATGCTCGGCCAGATACCTCCACTTGTATTGAGACACAGAAAAACAAACTCAGAATCTAGTAATTATACAAACTAAAGGATACCTGCCTTTTTCTTTAATATCATTTGACATCATCATTACTTAATCTCTCACAGCACAAGCTATGAGATAGGAGAAAGGAACAAATAAAATCTAAAATCAAAATACTTTGGCAGCTTTTTTTCCTCAAAGATTCAGTTGTGTTCATTCAGTAATGAAGTACTAGTAACATAACGTCAGACTCGTGGCTCCTGAATACCTGAGTTGTGGCAGCATTAAAGGAAATTCCAATCAATGAGCACAGGCCTAATCCTGCAGCCACTGAGAGAGCAACCAGCAAGACTCCTGCCAGCCCCACAGCACCCTGAGACTTGGCACAATCCCACCGCAACATTGTTAAACAGGCGTAGGCAAGCTGAAAGGAAGGGTGGGGGGGTATGGGGGGAAAAAAAAAAAAAAAAAAAAAAGCAAAATATTAGAGTGGATTCTTCTCCAGCAGCTACCCGCCCTCTTCCCCAAATACACTTTGTTACAGGCACTTTTAAATAGGCATATTAGACATTACACAGAGGAACAGATGACAACACTGAAGCAAATGTTTACGAATTGTAAGGGTGGGGTTTTTTAAGTATTCAAACAATGTTCTGGACTACTGACTTGTAACAATGAAGTGGATATTTAAGCCATGCTCTACGACCATAGACAAATAAATAAATCTAATTTGTTTTATTACCATTAGTAAGTAGCCACTAGCTACTCTGATGACGCTGACATCAGAAAATGACTTCAGGATGTCATCCAGGGTGGTTGTAGTAAAAGAAAGCACCTTCTGAGTAGAGTTTTGTGCAACACTTTGATGAACAACCTATGAAAAGAGAAACAAAACTTGGTGTGACTAATTAGAAAAATTACCATTTTCTACAGCATGCATCTGAAACTGCTTTAGCCTTTATGTTCCTGTTAAAGCACACACACCTCACACAGGAGATTTCACTGATGCTGTACGAAACAAGCATATTTTATAATTATTTCCTGCAAGCTACACCTTATCAAAAAGAATTTGCATCCTTCAGGAAAGGCTACTGCATTCGCAGCTCACTTCAAACATTTAATTTAAATGCTGAAGTGTACAGGTTTCTTCTTTCTGTAACTCTGGCACTGGCTTGCTGCTGTATGAGTTTTGCCTTTAATCCAAGGCCAGCACGCTCTTCAGGGTACTCCTCTCTCCCCCTCTGCCTGGACATTTCACAGAGGTCAGAAGCAGCACAGTGGAGGTCAGAGTTTGGGACACAAAGGCCAGGCACTGTCACATGGCCTCCCCACCCGGGCTGCTGCTGGGAGAGCACTCAACGGCTAGCTAATGTTTTCCAGACACCTTTAGAATAATCACGCCAACCAATTGCTTTTGAATTCCAAGCAGCTCTTCAGTTCCTTCTCACTCTCAGCAAAGCAGAAATGTGCGAGAGAGCAAATTGCAAAGACTTTGTGGCTTTTCATATCTGAATAACCAAGCAGCTTCTCAATTAAAAAGAGAATAAATCATCTTTAAAGCCAAGAGGCAAAAACTCAGTTTTAGTTAAGCATCTTCCCTGAAGCAATACTGTAAAAAGCTGTGAGAAGGAGATGTGGATCTCCGTAAGATTTTATAGTACAGCATTCTAGGTTATTTTCAGTTTTACCTCAACATACATCCTCTGCCAGGCTTCCAGAATTGCTGCTGCCTTATCCTCATTCCAGTTGATATGTGAAACATATTCATACCCCTTGAAGTG
Organism: Oxyura jamaicensis; assembly: GCF_011077185.1. Lineage (NCBI taxonomy): Eukaryota > Metazoa > Chordata > Aves > Anseriformes > Anatidae > Oxyura > Oxyura jamaicensis. The sequence goes on from NC_048926.1 coordinate 44,799,437, forward strand.
TTCATACATTTGCTTAGGAGTCATTAACTGAAACATGGTTTGCAAAGCCTGGGCACTGTAACATGGAGAGAAATGAGAGGAGAAGAGGCATAAAATAAGCATTTTCAGGAAATTATTTTCATGGCATGAAAACCCAAACGAGTGCCTAATAGGAGCTTGCAGGAGTTCTTGATTTTATAGGGCACGTGTTCATATTAAAATTGAACAGAGTATAATTATTCTACTATGTATCTGGTGCAGCTGTACTGCTCTATGCAGTATTGAGGCTAAATCTGTTTTCCCTGAAGTTAACAATAGTTTTGCTGTTTTTTTTTTTTTTGTTGTTTTTTTTTTTTGGGGGGGGGGAGGGGAATATAGGTTTTGTAACCAAAGAATGTAACCCTGTAAATCAGTTGTAAGGATCACAATTAACAGACAGATTACTGTGAAGAGGCCACAGGAACAGCTATTTCGATAAGATTCTGTAAATGCTGTTGGCAATTTGTCATTTGAAGACCTTTGTATTTTTTTTTTCAACCCTTGGAGAGAAATACCAGATTAAACTCCTGATGGCTGACAAGCTTTGAGGAGTATACAATGGCAATTATGTATCCTGACTTTCCACAGTATGCAACTGTATCCAACAATCTTAGAACGTTAAGGAACTATTTTATTTTTCACTACGAATATGTTCTTTGGCTACATAAATTCTTTGGCTAAGTATATTCTTATGATTCTATAGAGGTTAGCAGAAAATTCTTCACTGTAGGGGTAGTGATGCACAAGCACAAGTTGCCCAGAGAATCTGTGGATGCCCCATCCCTGGAGGTGTTCAAGGCCAGGCTGGATAGGGCTCTGGGCAGCCTGGTCTGGTGGGAGGTGTCCCTGCCCATGGCAGGGGGGTGGAACTGGGTGATATTTAAGGTACCTTCCAGCCCAGGCTATTCTATGACTCTACTTGAAAGACTTATTGCAAGAAATAAACCTTCATGTTTAGTGTCAATGTAAAAAAAAAATATCAAAATCCATATCAAAAGTTATAGAAAAAGTTCTCTCTATTAAATATGGGAGAATTATGCTTCATTTAGCTTAGTGTGTCCTATATTTTTCAGAACAGCTCTCTCACACTTTTTCCCCCCACTGAAATCCAGTGTTCCATGACTTCTTCAAGAGGTCTGAAACAAAGGGTTTTATCAGTCAAAAATGTATTCAGGATGTGGTAACATAAAGAATAGACTTTTCTGCATATTGAGTCTTAACAAAAAGCTTAGTGGAGATTTTTGAATTCTGAGAAAAGTTATATGTATGAGCACATTACCCATATTATTCTTCCCCATTTTCCTTTGATCATATTTCAAAACATGATCAAAGTTGTTCAGTGCTTTAAACACTCACTGCTCAATGCTTTATGCATACATGCTAAACAACAAAAGCTGCCAGGAAAAAACCTTTTTTCTGAGAAATGTACATTATCATTCTGAGGTCAGAAGCAAGAAGCAATGACACCTCCTTAAAGAATTGACCAATCACTCTTTTAAATTCTGTTCTCTTGAGGCGTATCCTCCTGAACAACAGTTCATAATATACATGAAAGGCAGCTGATTTTGCACGATCCTCCCCCCATGCCCCAAAAAACAAACCCCAATGGGGAAAAACCTTAAAATTTTCTTTTACCATTTGTTTGTTTACCTGACAAGTTTACCAGAACTGTTCTTGACTGTACCACCAATAATCAACTCTTCCTGCCAATGCATGTATTTTCTTGACAGTCCATAGCATCCACCACTCAAAACAAGGGCTACATCAAGAGGCTAGAAAAAGTGATAAAGAAGCAATTAAGCGGTTGCATAACTTCCGACAAAGTCACACCCTAACTCAACACCCTGTGCATCACAGTGACTGATATTAAAGATACCAGCGTAGGAGGTCCACAAAGACAAATGTGTTCAACAGATCAAGTGACCAAACAGCATCTTCTCCAAAGCCTGCCTGAGGGACAGATATATAAAACTGGGGCTCAGTACTTCAAATTCTTCACAAATGTCAACAAACTTGGCCCTCCCTGAAGGAAGGCTATGCTGCATGGTGTGAGTGTAGAGAGCAGTTGAACTGTATTCCAGTGATGGCTATCTCTGTCTGATACATTAAGTGTGCAAAGTGCCTCATCACCACTTTGCCATGCTGGGCCAGCAGCTGACAACTGTACTCTCACTATAAATAAGCAGGATTAAGTATCGCATTGCCGAATGATGGAAAGTTAGAGAGTCTGGGCTAGGAGCAAATAACAGGAACTGAAAAATGACGTCAGTCAAGAATATGACCTACATATTGCTTGGTACCTTCTTCCCTCTTCCCTGCGTCCCTCCTCCCATTAACAGATACACAAAAGGATAGGAAAACTTACTTTGGTGGAATTTTTATTGGGAGCTGTGATTGGGCAATCAGGATCAGCAGGATTCAGGCAAGGTCGATCCATATAACCATGACCAACCTCTGCTTTATTCAGCATTTCTTCCCAGCTCTCCACTTGGTAGTTTATTTTCTTTAACTCTTCCAAGAATTCTAAGGGGTCAAAGTTGATCCACTGCAAAGGAGGCTTTCCTCTGCAAGAGGAATCAGGGAGAAATGATTTAAAAAATGGAAGACAAAAGAAGTACTGAAACAAGCATACTTGAAAAATTCATATTTGCACAAATAACTGAGCCATTTTCAGTTACAATCTATAACGCTTACTGGTAAGGTTGTTTCGTTTAGCATAAGGTGTGTTTTAATTGCACTTTTGTTTTATGTACTTTTCTTGTAACCCTGTTGTAATTCTAACAAAAATGCTCAGTTCTTACGAAGTTATTATATCAAAGGGAATATTCACAGGTTAAAAATACTCCCATTTGCAAGAAAAGCAAAACAAATTATCAAGCACCTAATAACAAAAAAGGAGCCAACTGCTGCTTTAAAGAATTAGGGGGAGGGGAGTGGGAAAGAACAGAGGGGGCTGAGGAAAGAAAGCATTTCTCATAGTATCAGATTACTTCTTGTTACTATAATAATCATCTTGCAGATGTAATCAATCAATAAAGCTGATGTTTGTTTATCTATAACAATGCTGTGCTCCTTCAAATGCCTTGGCAGCTTGACTATCAACCATCAAGCTTTCCTGCTACTATGGCTGTCACCACTATCACTGTCACGTCTCCCACCCCCCACTTCTGAATTTGTGATGTTGACAGACTAGAAAGGCTTTTGGCTGCCTTATTCTGTGGTTCAAACCACACTGTATCTGCTTAACCAGGCTTAAGTCATTATTCCGAATCTCCCAACCAGAAAACACAAACCCCCTTATTTCCCCATCTAAAACTGTACACTAAAGGTTACGAGATGGCCATTGCAAATTGCTTTTACAGAGATATGCAAACCAGGACAGAAACAATAACTCAAATGCTAACTCTTGCATAATTAACAGAAATGCCTGCACCGATTAACAATTAACTCTTTGAAGGATTCAGGGCTTATAATATCACACTTCTGAATTGTGAGAAGCCACCCACAAAAGATACTATATATAGTTTCTTTAATGATCTCATAAGCAAAAGATTTGTTTTTTGGTCCTTAGGAACACCTGAGATTTAACTCAAGATATTTTCTTATGAGTAAATTCCTTATTAAGGAATGTTTTTTGTAATTTATTGGGGAAAAAAAAATATTTCCAAAAGGATAAAATTCTTAAAGCATGGATTCAGAACTTACGTTTTCTTTTACACACTAGCAGAAGAAAAAATAAGATAGAAATTAAATCAATGCCTACAAATCATCTCTAGAATAAGAAATGAAAAAAATAATCCATGCATATTTTCTGTAGAGACACTGAAGTTTTTATTTGTTAAAACTCAAAATCATACATAGTTACACAATTAAAATCAGACTAGAAATTTATACAAAAGTGTGCTTACAATAGATAGGCAGTTCCTGACTGTAGCTTTGCTCCCTCCCAGAAGCAGTCCAAAGGAGTGATAATTAAGCAAGGATAAAGATATTCTATGATCTGTCAAAATCAGAAGGGGTAAAAACACAGTTAGACTAGAACAGCATCTAATAGAATACAACCTACAATCTAAGCAAACAATCATGAGAATGCAAAAAGCTTGTAACCAAATCCCTGCTACGCATACCTGGTCCATGTAACCTGCTTCTGTGATGAGTTCTCCTGATTTATAACATAAATGTTCCAATTTCCATTGTCTGTAATAAAGATAAATAACATATTTTTCTTCAACGATTACTGAAAAGTTACGTTTAAAATGTAACAGTTTTAAAATTGCAACTTATATTCATGCATTGGCCTCAAGTAGCAAATCATTGAGGAGAGTAAATTTTATTCATCATAGATAAATCACACCTCACATAAAAAGCAAATGCCTTTCTTCTTGTAGTTACAGAATAGGTATGTTTCGGTTATTGTAAACACTCTCTGTAAATGGAGCTGCTTTTGGATGAGCAGGATGGCCCACATTGCTTACTGGGACAGAAATCCAGCTTTATATAAATGAGACCACTTGTGGTTTCAGGTATTACTCTATGACACAACTCAGAGAGAAGTTGTCTTTAGGCTCAGAGGACTAGCATATTCCTAACTGACTCTCACATGCAGGAGAAAATAAACCATTAGGATTTCTGCCTTCCTTTTTTGGATGCATTACAATTTCTGTTGTCATAACTTCTAGCACCTATGAACAAAGCAGGAGCCAGGCAAGAGATAATTAGAGCCTTGGCATTAACTCATTGATGTGCCGAAGGTATGTCCTGAAAGATACTGGGGTTCATGCCTCAGAAGCACCCACAGACACTTCATCATGTAAGCAGTAACTCTGAAGGAACCAATTTTCAGGAAGATAGCTCACTAGCCCAAAATTGACACCCTCCAATGATGTACCTTTATGATTTTTGTTGTTGGATAACATGCAACTCTCATACTTCAGTATGTGCACTGACACTCTGAAGGCCAACTCTACTATGACTCTGCATTACCAAACAGCTGTTATTTCACCCACTTCTCACACAACTGCATTTCCCTTTATATCCAAACCGCTAGAAGGGATAGTAAACCGTACTAGAGTTCACAGACATTATGTGCCTCATGACAGTGTCAGCAAAGGAATTCATCTCTAATATGGAAGGCTTTTCAACATCAGGAATCCCACAGGTAAGGTCCTATGTTAAGAACACAGACATCACACCTTACTGAAGACAGGTGTTGGATACTGTACAGCTGCTCATAGAGGTACGTTTTCTAAATCTCTTCCAGCACCATTTATCCCATTTTATTTATCAAAAGCCAATTCATCACTGCTATCACGCCACAATGTCAAGTACCAAAAAGCGAGTGACGTTCAAATCAGAAAGTCCTACGGGACAGGCTCTGAAGTGCTAACCATTTAAAAACATGGGGAGGAATGCATCCACTTTTTAGTAGTTACAGATAACAAGAAAACTTTTGCTTTTCCCCTTACCTGTTGTACATATAGACATGTACTCTGCTGGCCTGAAGCGCAGAGTCAAGGTGCTGTCGGAGCGCTTCTGTTGTTAGTACATTAGCACCATCTTCATGTGGAGTCTGAATCATGAGCTGGGGGTTAAACATGGCCTCTTCTCCAATCTTCTGCCGTGTGTAATTTAGCTCCCGGCTCACTCGTCCACCAACTGATGGAGAAAAATCAACAGATTTGTATTAGCTGATAATTGCTTATTCAGGATGCACACAATGAGCACTCTCCAGTCAAAAAAAACGCTGCCACACACATGGACTATTCTACCTCAAACTGATCACAGTATAACTAGTAACAAATTTATTTTAGCAATACTGCAGCAAGAATTGTATTTCTCATAAAAGCACCATTGCCCCAACTGCATTAAAATATCGATGCATAAACTGGAGCCTCAAACAGTTTTTCTACGTTATATCCAATATTCCTTATGTAAGAAGTTTTTTTTTTTTTTTAAAGGAAGAAAAAAGAAAAACCTTTTCCTTGCAGACCAGACCAAATACTCCTATGTTACAATTTCTTACACTTGTATAAACAGTCTGCTCCAATAGCACATTTCAAGATAAATGGCTTTAATTTACACTCTTCTCCTAAATAATTTGGCAAAGGCAGAAGGAGAACATTTCAACTAAAAAAAAAATGGAACAGGGAGAAAGTAAGTGAACCCACATACTTCTCTCAGTCTTAAATAAAAAATATTTTTTTTAAAAAAAGTTCACATATAAAGAGACACAGTTTTGAATGTAGCAGAAAGGACTGTCTATTGTCTATTTGCTCTAGTAGTTTGGTACCTGCACAACATGCTGTGATGCAGGAGGTAATTAGTACACAACATCTGTTTCTAAACCCAGATGAGCTGAACAGTGTGCTCCATACCAACACATGATTAAAAAAAAAAAAAAAAGAACAAAGGAAAAGGCAGAGGGAAACCACAAAGTAGACATGCTCTAGAGGGAGCCATATTCAATTTGCCTTGCCAAAAATATTACGTAAGAATGGAAAATTATCTTCCCACTTACAGAAAAGCATTCAGCTCGAGTTCATATACTTCATATAACCTCCCCTGTAGTCTCTCTAACAAGTGCATGTGGGAGGAGGGGTCAATTAATTCTGCCAACTAGCTGAATCAAGACCACATCCAGATGAGGAGGACAAGAATACCACCAACATGTTGTTTCCATCTCTTACAATTTATTACCTTTATTGCTCTTCAAAGTCCAAGCTACAGACCTGCTCTAATTTGTTACATTTTTTTCAGTCCCAGTCACCTTGGCACTGGTGATCTGAATTACTGCCAAAGTTGAGCTCTGCAACAGTGTGAACAGAAATTAGACATGTACATCTATCTCTTCCGAGGCCATATAATGGAAGACAAATCTGCAACCAGTTGGCAGGGTGGGAGATGACATTCTCGAGTCTGAACAAGCCAGGGACATACTTACATCAGCTGAGCCCTCAACCCACCCATAATATGCCCCCAGGGTTAAGAGGACCACCAAGCAAGAAGCTGGGCCCCTGCAAGGATAAAGCTGTCAGATTCAGACCCTCAACAATTAAACTGTATTGTCGTTTTGGCATGAGGCATCACCTAATCTCTAGATCAAGAATTCTTTGAAAAAATAAGTATTTCACCACCAAGCTCAATTTTCTCAGCCTGTCACATGTGGCATTATCTCCTTTACACCCATTAACAATGGCCAGCTCACAGTAAGAGAAAAATGAAAAGCAATGTACAACTTCCCCACCTAGATTCCCTTTATAACTTCTTATCATCCCTTTTACTACTGTGTATGTCTGGTAAATAAATACATTTGCTAATTTATATCAAGAATAAAAGACTAAAACACTTATGACTTTGCCTCAAATGTTTGACTGTATATATGCACAGAAATCATAGCTAAATGCAAATCCCAGTCAAATAGCATCCTCCATAACTAAACAATCACTCCATGCTGGAAGTTAGTTTGCACACCCGTGCATCATATTCATTATATTTTTTTGTGTGGCTAATTTATTGAATTTCAGTACTTTCACCCAATTGGCCTAATGTTCATGTCCACTGCTGTCCTTCTGGGCAGTACCCTACAGTAAGCTAATAAAACCTGCTCTGTCTTAGAGAAATACAGGGCAGGGGGCAGAGGACCACAGTTATCCTAACCTGTATGTCTTGGAACCAGAGCTTTCATTTGCAGCCCTTTACGCTGCAAGCACTTCAGAAGACAAAATGTCTTTCTCCCTCTTTTGTGTCTCTATGCCAGCCGAGACAATAAAGCTCCAGTTTTATGAGGACTGTGGAGTCTACCATAAACATCTACTTCTGGTACTATATTCTCTCCCATTCCGCTCAGACTTAACTCTTGAATTTAGCTAGGACTTAAACCAACAAATCATGCGTCATTCAAGACAAAGGACGGCATTCCTATCTCTGCTGAAAGTGACCAACTGTTTACTATCAACAGAAATGATTGCTTCCTAATCAAGGTCCTGTCAAACCACATTAACTTCACTGAATAAGGCAGATTTAGCTAATCAAAACTGCAACACACAAGTCAGTCATCAGAACAGAAGCTGTTTTTCCCCCCTTTTTCATTCAAAACAGGAAAAGCAAAACCATCCAGGAACACGGGCACATATTCCAGAACTTAACAATAGATCTGCTCAGCATTCTTCTTAAGGCATTACATCATTTAATTGTTTTTTTTTTTTTTTTTTTTTTTGACGGGTCCATTACATACATTTTGTCTGCCAAATAGAGTAAAGATAACTCTACAGGCAAACATAGTTACTTTATACAACATAATACCCATATACAAAGAAATTATGAAATTAAACAGCAGAGGAAAATTCTGACTGCCAGAGACAGACTATGTGAAAACACAAGGGACAAGACCAGAAGCAAAGTGGATCACATCAGTGGCCTTTCAGTGTATCAAAAGAAATAAAGAGCAAGAAGATAACAAACAAACAAAACACAGTATGTTTCTACCAGTTGTGATTTCATTTATTTTAACTGAAAATTTGCAAAGATCTCTGCAGGCTGCCATACCCAGAGGTCTTAAGCCTCCACAATCAGCTGAACAAGAAGTAACTGTTTTTTGTTGTTCACTCTACTTGCTTTTTTGAAATGCATATATGTATCCACAGCTGCTGCCAAAATCTAGGCAAGAAACTGCTAGAAATGTCACTGAAATGCATCTAAAGCCTCTAGCCTCATCGTGTACTAAAATTATGCAAAACTGTGCTCAACATTTGCACACTCCACAGAAACTCATTCCTTATACTCATAAGAAAAAAAAAAAAAGCATATTACATTCATCATACAATTTCCACGCTACAGGACAAATGATGTAATGGAAAAAACAACCAATGATTAATATGGTGGTCTTTTGTGGTTTTCCTTTATGGACCCTGTTTTCTTATATTTGGTGACAGCAATACTCAAAACACTACCGAGTTCAAACGTGTATATGACATTGAGTAAAAATGCTTCTCATTTTATTCCATATTGAAGACAGACTGAACTGTTTCCCTTTACCATTCTGGTGACAAAATCCATACATTTTTCTCCTTTTTTTGATAGATGAAATGTCACTTGATGGATTTTGAGTCCTTTCTTGCATGATTTCTTGTAATTTAGTGCCTAGACAGCTGAGTTGGTGGCACAAATGCCTGCAAGCCGTAACACAGATTTAAATAACAGATCGGTACATGGTCTCATGGCCAATGGTAACACAAGGCAGTGGTTTGTACACTATCCCTCAACTGCTGTCAACAGGTTCCGGGTGTCTGTCTGCTGGAAATGAGATACCTTGCCTTCTGTAAAATTTAGCTGACAAGAAGAAGAGGAAAGTATCAAGAAAAAATAGTAACATCAGTGTCCTGGCATCACACCTCTGTTAACATACTGGTTTCTAATGCTCAGATATGTGAGCCAAGGCTGGTGTTCAGGACAGGACTTCTTTACTGCCTGCATCTTTGTTGCAAAATAGTGGTTCTCGGGAAAAAACCCGAGTGGCTTTTCTGGAGAAGAGGAAATGTCTCCCCCTTGCCCCCACCAACACAACACCCACCCACAGGCCTCCCTCCTCGCTCTTCACCGGAGCATGGCAGAGCTGGCTTCAGCCAGTCGGCGTCCTGGACCGCTGAGCACACTGCTGCTCCTCCTCAACCTCCCTGCGGGCTTAAACGGAGGCACTAAATCCTTTGCCCTTCTGAAGGGCCTGAGGAGAGCAGAAATTGTCAGCTATGAGCCATGTGAGGACCACCACCTCTCCCTCCCCCAGCAGCATGGGGCAGCTGACCAGTTTTAGTCACCCTTAACTCGAGGCAAGCCGGAACCCTCAACCTGCCGGTGGAAGGCCCCGTATCGCGCTACCGAGCACTTGGGTCACCGTCCCCACGTCTCAGTCATCAAACTGAAATGCCCTGGTGCACCCGTAGTGATACGCATGCAGAAAACCAGACCTCCTTCCCTACAGTACACATCTGCACAGTACTGATGCACCCTCACGCAACACAAGCACGAAACCGTATTTGTTTTCATCAGCACGATTTCTGATAGATTTCCACTGACCAACGATTTAGAAGTGACTGAGTACTTCAGCTGAGGTATTCATTCCTACTGTACGTGTCACGGTCTTACCTATACGTTCCCCATGATTAGCATTCAAAATTAATGAGGTATTACATTAACATGTTTATTGTAAAAGAGCTACAGAATCTGCTGCTGGGAACTGCAGTCCCTTCCATACTGAGCAGTTTCAGGAGCAAATCTGACCTCTGCTCCACGAAGAGACTGATCTTAAATCAGGTGATGAGCGATAGCCAAAAACCACTGCTTGCTAATTTACTGCCCATTTGTTCAAAAGGCACGAAATGTTTCTATTTCAGAGTATCTTACAATGTCCCATTCCAAGTTACTGGAATTGCAACATATAGTCTGAGGTTTTGTTCTTTTTCTTTTTTTTTTTTCAGATACCAATGCTACCTGTATTAACCATTTAATAGCTACCTTGCTTAAAACAACTACCTCAGCAGAGAGCAAGCTCTCTCTAAGAAATAACATTTCTGAGAGCCAAACACCTGGGATAAAAGCATTTGCCTCCCATTGTGGAGCGGTGGACTTTGGGAAACCAAGACTTCCAGAAATGTCTACTGGTTTGAGGGCCTAAGTTTTTCCTTGACAAGTTTGACATGCCTGAATGGTTTATAATTTTCTGGAAAGCCTCCCCTGTGAAGACTATGGGCCTTAAGGTATTCATATGTGAGCACATTTTTCCAGGATTATAATTGTGTATCATGAGAGCACTCCTGCCCAGCCTTCTGACAGCAACAACTCAAGGCACTGAAATCATACCTCTAATAGGCACAAGCACAATGGATTCATTTCATGAATGAGAAGACCCGAAAATGTCCAAAAGATACAGGCCCTATTTAATAGATCAGATACTTAGGGGTTTAGATACCGTTATGATGCTTACATTACTGCCTAAGCATTACCAAGTGAAGGCAACATCTGCCATTTGTGCTATTCTTTACTGCCACAACAGGACTGAAGAGAAACAAAAAACAGTAACCCTTCATGACTTGGTAATCATATAGAAGCAAAGACCGACAATTATATCCCAGTGTGGTCACCTGAGATTCAGCCTTTACCAACCAACCCAAAGGACAGAGAAAGACAAGAGTAGCAGCAGCAGAAGAAATAGGAGGACAAGAAGAGAGCTGCAGGTACCTTGCACCACTGGTGCTCGCCCCATCTCCAGGACAGCCTCCTGGAGGGGCTACTTGACAGGTACCCCACAGCACCTCCACCAGCACTGACTTCCCTCTGCTCTTCTTCTTCTCTTTGCGCTGCTCTCATATGCTGTCCCTATTACATGTGTATAGGAGTGTTACTCAAAACAGCTGGTGGAAAAGTGGTCTCAGTCCATTACAACGGCGTGCAGAAGAGCCAGCACACCACAGCCTCAGTCCCCTGTGCGAGTCGTGTACCAGGTTTAGAAATATTCATACCTGTCACATGTCACAGAAGGCACTACCCAATGAAAATTGCACAGGACTGAAACCTCCTAAAAAGAAATTGAGATGTAAGAGTTGAGTTCTCTGGTATGAAGATTACCCTGCCTCTTATTGGACACAGAAAAATAATGGCCTTTTGATTTAAAGCTTCCTGTTGCTCTCAAGGGAGTCTGTCTTTGTGTTCTCCTGGATGTTTGAGCTTGTGCGTGCTGCTCGCTCATCACACTCTTTGTCAGCTACAGAATACAATTTTTCTGCACACAGGCAGTTAGCATCCTGATTTTTCCTGACAGAAGAGCCAGCAAGGAAGCACCTTCTTCAGAATTAACTTCCTCTAGGCCTGACTGGTGAAGTACAGGGGTACTAGAGTTCAATTTTCATTGAAACTAAAGCTTATTCAATATAAGAAATGGGACATTTGGCAAGTTCACTTATTGAAATGTTTAAAAGGCTGTCTACTTGTTAAGTCAGAACTGTTGTTGATTTACAGGGTCAACGGTAGTTAATTTATTGACTACCAACTGTAAGACATTACATCACGTATTTGATGTATGTAATATTCTAAAGATGCTAAGAACGGATCTTGTCAATCCATCAGGATTACATCATGAAACGTTTTGGTTACCTGCACTGATTTTTTTTTCCTGTTCATTTATTTAATAATGTGAATAAAAATGGGGAGTGCAAGTAATGCAAAAGTTAAGGAAGTACCTGAAACTGAGCTATCAAAAACAAACAAACAAACAAAAAAAAACAAACCATGAGGAATGACGTGCTTGCATAGTGCATAGTGGTAAGCAGTCAGTGCCTTAAAGAGATTACATGGTCATTCAATGGTCTGTTCAACAGCTCAATGAAAAATGATAATCTTTATCCTGTAATTAAACATGATCTATGCTAGCACTACACTACAGACAGTCAGAAACCCCCTGCTGCATCTAGGCTTTCTTGCAGAGCATTTACTCCACTGAATACACATACGTGCATTTGTATAGCTCACAGGGAATGGCAACAGTTGTGCCTGCCCAAGCTGAGGCAGCCTGCACTCTCCCACTTCCCTTCCCAAAGTCCAGGTGAACCATCTATACCTCTCCCCCCCTCCCATGCTCATGTCCAACAAAAGGACATCATCACGTCCCAGTATGAAGATTTAACCAGCTGCCATCTCTTTTGGCACTGCTGGCTCCAAGGAAAATCCAGAAGCAATATGACCATCACAAACATTTCTGTCAGGATGTGAGTTAGATAGTGCCAGGCTCTCTGTTATTACTTAAAAAAAAAAAAAAAAAAAAAAAAAAAAAAAGAGAGAGAGAGAAGGCTATGGCTTACAAATATATATACAAAAAATACGAAAGCCAGCAAAACACTTCAAAAGACTGCTTTTTATTTCCCAAGCCATCATACGATATGAGTTCAGTTACTTCTCACACATGCTGGGGAGGACTCCAGTGTTGCTGTTGCAAATTTCATTAATGCTGACATGACTATGAATAGCAAAAATAAAAACACGCATCAAAGATGACTTTTCATTCTGTCACAGTTTGACGAAGTTTAGAGCAGTGACAAGGACACAAAGCTGTCTGCAGGGTCAGGAAGACAGCCCAACAACAGCTGCCTCAGATTGCAGTGGGAAACTTTCCCCGCAATTTTAGAAGCTAAAACCTTTTCTTTCTGAAAATCAAATAAAAGCTGCTTTTACATGTATGCATCTGTATCACCCATGGGCAGAAAAAAAAGTGTTATTACTGATAAGGTACAATACACAGATCACTAAAAAATACTGTGTGTTTTTTGATACATTTCTGGCATCGTGTCCTGAGAAATTGAATAGTGAAATAAATAAATAAATCCCTAACCTGACAAACTGAACAGTACAAACTGGAAAAAAAAATACAAGCAGCTTTGGAATATACAGGAATACACAAAACAGGCAAAACTAGTAGATGTAATTCAAACTTTCCAATTAAACATAAAACGCAGTAGCTGCTTACTGAGCTGTGACACATGTCCTTGGTAACAGGATATGAGCTGTTCACCTCTGGGTCACTGGTTCTAATCCAGCCAGGAACAATAGTGACCACAAGTTGTTTACCATCTGACAGCTGTTTGCTAGCTTATGTGAAATGAGTTGGTGGTCTCCGTCCATTTCCTAATGGGCAGGTGTCCATATTATAGAAAACCACCGTCACAATTGGTATCCTTGTTGACCACCTCAACAAAGAGGCTGAGGAATGAATAGATACGGAGAGAGAACTACCCTTTCTTCCAAAGACGTGGTCCCTTCGGGTCAGAGCTGAGCCACAGGTTTTGGTGGAGAAGCCCAACTATTGAATTTTCTGGGTGATGTACCAAAGGAATAAAGGACTCTGCTATTTCCTAGAAATCAGGGAGACAGTCTGCAGATAGGATAGGTGGCTAATACAGACTGTTGCAACTCTCTAACAGTTTGTGTGGGGGTCTGTAGCAGTTCACACCCACTGGTGAGCAGAGCTGATTTTTTTTTTTTTTAAATTTTCAGTAATTAAAAGCAAACAATCATTTGTGCATGCTTAATAACAGGCCATAATCCTCAAACATACTGGAAGTGACTAAGTTTCCAGGAGTTCTGCTGTGAAGGGCATGTAGGGGGCTTCAAGATCTAAACCTAGGGATTTTGAAACTTTTGAAACAACTGAATAGAACTGTTTTAAGTTACTTTAACTTAAATACGGACTTCTGCTGGGTAATATGTTAAAAACAATTTGCTGTGTTGTTCCACAGCAGTCAGCTTTCCTCTAGGCCCAACTTTTCATTTAACCTCTCAGTGCCCTTTCCTCAAATATGTAATTGTTTTCCTGTGTGGTTAAAAGCAGCATTTTGAAGTCTTTTCATCTGCACTCCTGGGATAGCACAAATTTCATCTGTACATGGAGTAGCACACAATTCGAATGCACTTTTTTTTTTTTTTTTTTAAAGGAGCAGAAGAAAACAGTAAAGAAAAACTCTTCATCCAGAACCTTTCAGAAGATACCGTACCCTAAACGGTGCTTTTAGGAGACAGCAGAGCTAACATATAGAAAAATGAAAGGAATGAACATGTTATGAAACAGGGTACAGTTTCTTTCAAGTATTCCCTACCAGCTGCTTGCTGTACCATCTGTTGTTGCCTAAGCAGCTTCCTTCTGAATGGCTCTGCACTGAAGCAGAACTGCTCTCACTGTTGGACACAATCAGGTCAGGTCAGCACTCCCCCCAGCACCGAACCTGCTGCCTGTCACGGCTCCCCCCATCTCGATATTTCTTGCTGGCCACCAGCTCCCACGACAGTGCTGCATCTGTCAAGAGGCCCATTTTTCATAGCTTGCCTGCTATTCACACCGCGCAGTAAAGCGCACATTTGATTTTGTGCAGGATGCAATCAGAGATTCCTGTCAGATACACTGAGAGCGCGACCATATGGCCAAGTTCATTCTAAAACAGAAAGGACTGGGAAAGAAAGTTAAACAAACGAACGAAACCACGTTACACAGAGCAATCCTGATTTTGTACTTCTGGCTAGCCTGGTGGTTCAGAAAATTCTGCATCACCACCAAGCCTTCCGCTTCCTGAAACGGTCTGCTCTCCCTTTAAAAGCAAAACGGCCCGAAGCTCTGGAAAAAGGAGGAGAAATGCCCTTGCTGCCTCAGCAGTGAGGGCTGTGATGTACGTATTTCACGAGGCCGAGCCCCGTGTGTTGAGTCAAGACCCCCCGACACCCGCCTGCGGACAGTGCCGGCGCTGGCAGCGTGTGCCTCACAGATCGCTCAGCCCCCACCACCTCCTTCCCTGCTTCAGCCCAGCTGAGAGCACCCCTGGGCTCCCCAGAAAGCCTGAGAGCACCCCTGCACACCACGGGAAGCCCTGAGCCCCCGTGTCCATGGGCTGCCGCCGGAGGCCTTGTGGGGCCCATCACAATGGATATCCCCGGCTTCGCGCACAGGCTGCCCCGGCCTCGGAGGAGCATCGCGCTGGGCTGATTTATTTCCAGCGCTGCTCCTTCTCTCTGCATCTGCGCGGGGAAACACACATCACTGGGAGCCACTTTCATGATTTTGTTGCGATCAGGATTAGCTGGATTAGGGGTTGATTCATAAGGACCCCCTGCGGCTGTGAGGAAGTTTCATCACAAGGTCAGTGTGGTGTGAACTATATTCTGTCAACACCACCACTCCTTATAGCCGGCTACAAAAAAATACAAAAGAAAAAAAAAATTGCAAATGTGAAATATATGAATGAACAGTTTACGGCAACAAAGAGATTTACAGATTTCCCCATCAGATGTGTACACTTCAACGCTGTGTTCCTTTAAAACAAGAAACCTGTATTAGTCATTTTTAATTTATAAAGAATTTAGTGGTTTAGGAGGTGGGAGGAACCTGGGGAATAAGTGTAGCAACCCACACACTAAACCACAGAGGAACTTCTGGCACTTATTCTAAAACCAGTCATGCAGCTTGAAGATTGTTGCACTGTTGAGATTTTATTACATATAATGCTGTCACCTTCAGGACTATTTAATTCCTAGCCCCTGAAGTGCAGTAAGTAACAGAGACATAAAAAAAAAAAAAAAAGAAAGAAATTGTGGGTTGGAATGCGGAAAGGAGAAGCCGAATTAAAGTTTTTTGTTTGTTTTTGCTCCTTAAAGCATAATTACCAACCTCTTACCTCCCCCGAAAGGCTCCCCTCCCCCCATCATAATGACATCGCTCAAAGACAGCAACACATTTGTAGCCTGCACGATGCAAAATAAAATCTATAGTCAAAGAGGGGCACTTTTGTTTTGCATGTGTGTGTAGGGTTTTTTTTTTTTTTTAAAGGAGCAGCCCCTCTCGCACAGAACCAGGCTGTTCAATCAAAGCCTTATCTGTTATATTTCTGTCTGTCTTTCTCTTCTGTTTAGCGCATTCACCAACAAGAGAAAAGGGGGTAAAGCAATGGAGGCTTTGACCTGCAGCTGTAACACAATACTTTCGCACAGCCCTGTCGACCCCTGACATAAATTTTACACCGCAGCTGGCATTTACACACTTAACATTACCATATGTATAGCCTACTCTGTGCTAATTATGCTAATCACCTGTCTAACTCTCTGCTGCGAAAAATGGTTGTATTTAGCAGTCCACTGCCTACCAATACAGCTTACTGTGTGGCTGAAATGTACATTCAGACGGCTCTGAATGGCAAGATTTTTCCACGTTGCTGGCTTCATTCAGACCACAGAAAAATTTATTCAAGTCAACTGGTTTCGGTCCGCAACAAAAAAGTTACGAGAAAAAAGTGAGTGTGTTCCTGCCCTAACATTCTAAGTCTGCTTGCAAGCAAAATGATAAATCAATTGGTGTGGGAAACAAAAAGGGAGAAAGATTTCTATTGCAAGCCATGTGAAACTGTAGCCTATTTAAAAAAAAAAAAAAAAAAAGAAAAAAAAGAAAAAAAGGAAAAAAGAATAAAAAGGTCATCCTATTTCCCCAAATCTCCAGAAAGAGCAGTTAATAGATGTTTACTCCTAATCACAATTCTCTCAAGTTGCTAGCTTTTATCTACAATTGGAAGTCATGCTAAACATGTTTTAGTTTTGTTTCTTATCTTAATAATTTTCAGTAAAATATCATATCTATCTATCTGCCACTTACTTACATGGCATCAGATGCTAAACAGCAAAGGCTTCTTTTCTGAGTATGGGGAATAGCTTCCCTCTGAAAAGCCAGTAGGATAAGAGTGGTGTAAATGAAATCAGAATCAGGCCCGCGTGGAGAAACAAACACGACAAACGCACGAGAAATGCTCTCCGGGTAAAAGTAAATACTTTCTTGCATCAGTAAAGTACCTGTATAATTTCTTACTGTTACAGGAAAGGGAACTTAGAAAGAAAAAAAAAAATAAGTTGCAATAGGTAGAGGGTTTTTTATGTTATCATTGTGTCAGTGGGAAGGGAGAGGTTTAAATGAGATCCTAAAGCCCACTTTTCTTCTGGGTATTTTGCTGAACACATTACACAGAGATCTGCATTGGGATTACATTCCTGCAGCTATTTAAATACAGTTTATCACAAAAATAAGGTCCTGTAACCCCTTTCCTCTCTGCACACACCCAAGGAAGCTATGGCAACTCAACAGATTTGTCAGATAACCCAAACGTAAATCTGATTACTGCATCACCCTTAGCAATTTCCTTTCAGGTCAGATTTGTGGAATCTCCTTTCAACTGTGTTTTCAGTGTTATGAAATAACATGCATACGAGAAAAAAAAAAGGAAAAATGTAAAAATAAACCTCCTATATGCGCTATTGCATCTAAAGAAGATGAGGGCACTGGAAGGAGCTTTATTGTTAACACACAGCAAAGGATATTGAATTAAAGACAAGAACAGTTCTGCAATGTTTATACTCAAAAGGTGCAGCAACACACCCAGTCTTTCCATTACACAGCATGAGGTCAAGAACAACCCCATGCCTCTGCTTCCCTACTTCCCATCCTTTGTCCGCTTTCCTTCCATGTGCAAAAGACTACTCTTCACAACATGGTAAAGAGTTTTGCCTGTCAGCAATGGCTTTTACTTTAATATTTCACTTATTACATGCCTGTTTGACTAGATTAAGCAGCCTCAGCCAAGCCACATCTTGCTTTCTAGTATCTCAATTTCAGTTGTTATTATCTGCCAGTCCAAAGTACTAATTTATCAGAGCTCTTTCAGCTCCAAAATACGGGCTGTGCAGCCAAAAACACAAATAACACTACAACTACTGTGCTTATTTCAGAGCATGTGGATTTTTTCCCCTTCCTTTTCTTTCTCTCTCTCTCTTTTTTTTTTTTTTTTTTTTTTTTTAACTAGGAGAAGGACCACCCTGCTCTCATGGCACAGAACACTATTTACATTGCAATACTTGACTGTGTAATACATCTGGCATTTTTGGGCAGGATTCCTGAGCTAGGGGCCAGAAGCCCTTAAGCAATGATTTAAGGGGGGAAAAAAAATCATACAACTTGACTTAACAGTGCTCATTTCTAGTTTGTTGCACTTAGCTTTTGGTTACTGACTGAAAAGCAGAAATGCATCAGACAGGTAAACAAGAGAAGACTGTTTCTTTTAATTTGTCTTACTGTTAGTAAATGAAGACTGTATTATGGTTTCAGGGCTCCGTTCCAGCTTCAGGTATACGCGTGTACAACACTGCACATATGCCTTAAAAATATCAGCCTTTTCTCGCTCATGAGCAATATACACATGTTTCAAATATACAACGATTACTTGTATATTTAAAGCTGAAATTAAGTTCAGTACAATTCTCTAAAGGAGCAGCACCTTTGCAGAAAGAGTCAGGTTATGGTTCTACTCATTCCCTTACCTCTTATATATTTTGCTCAAGGACTGCAATAACTAAGTTTTCACAAAGCCAAGCAGAAGTTAAAGCCAAGACATTCATTCTAAAAACCGAAATTAAAATTCTCCATACATCAAAATGTATATATGATCAGCAGTTTCTGTAAAGGACTTTTTCCTTTAGAAAACATACTTTTGTCAAATTCAGGATGTTTATGGCAGTTGAGGTGATGCTGAATGAAAATAACAGAGAAAAACAACTGCAAGGAAATTGTATTTATGGATATTAAACATTTCTGGCAAAGACAAAACTAAGTTTAGAGAGGAAAAAAATAATTTTAAAAATATTTTAACTTCTGAATTCAAAATTATTCTTTGCAGTTCCACTCCATCGATTTCTAGTACCATGAACCACAAGCCAAAATTATTCCAAATCAACACAGCAACATAGCCTATCGTATCCAGTACTAATCAATCATATTTAGCATGCCTTAAGTAGATAATAAAACAGCACAGATCACGCACAACAGGAGCAGAATACTTTTCTATTCTTGGTTCCTGGACATGGAAATGAAATGGCCATTATGCACAGAAGTGCAGAAATGATACTTCAAAGTGCTGAGTTTTATGTTGTGAGGCACCATCTCAGCAATCTGCTCTCCCAGTAAATCATCAACACTGGAAACTCATCCAGTTTCTGCAAGTAATACAATGCAAGCTCTAAAGCTGCATCTTTCTGAACTCTGACACGTCTTACTGCAAAACAATCATTCAGCCATTGAGGGGTTTTACCGGTTTCTTCAAGCTTTCCCAGGTACAGTTACTAACAAATACAAACAGGGAAAGACCTCCTGCATAGTACAAGACAACAGACAGAGAGATGAAGGGAACCAAATGCATACTGAAGATAAATAAGGATGACACAGGAAAATATATCTAATTGTATGGTACACACAAAGAAGAACGAACTTTTCAGTTAAAATTCTGTACTCCAGTTCCCGTTGAACTCCAAAAAGAGCAGCTAGAAGCATGCAGATCCATGCCATCATCTATAGAGAGAAACAACATCGTGCAAAGGCTGGAAGACTGAACTTACTCTACAGGCAGGAGAAAATGCCTGACAAGGAACAGTCCCACAAGGCCTATAATCCAAACACTACTTCAACCAATCAGAATATTATTGAAAAGCTAACTGTGGGGCAGAAAACTTTGCAAGCAGAGTTTTACCTGGATGCTCATAGTCTGAAGTACATAATTCACTGTTAAGTTAAAAGGGGTAGTACATAACTGCCCATGAGTGTCAAAAGGAGAACATGTTCCATTAGACACCAAAAGGAAAACTGTTGCAGACACATTAAAACTTGCATTCTAGTGGACACAGCTCCAACAGGTCACAGGGAGGTCAGCTTTGAAGGAGAAATCCAAATGAAATATAAACATGGCATTGTGGAAACCAGACAAATCTCCCATAGCTTTGTCCAGCCAGCACTAATCTAGGCATCAGCTGTGGTGCATAATCTAAACAAAGGGATCAGTCGGTTCATACATCTGGAAGCTGTCATATTTTGGAGCCTCCTAACAGTTATGTGTAACTGAAATATCCACTTGCGTGTAATAGCCTTTAAATTTGTTGTGCGGTCAAGAACGTGCATACACCATGTAGTATTACTACTTTCTGGGGAGCCACCACAAATACTATTTAATAACAGGGCTTTGATCACCTCTTCCCACGGAAATATTAAATCATGAAAATAGATGGATTCAGGGTAAGGAGACAGTTTTCCTTAATGCATTTTCTGTTGAAAGCAAGTTTGAGTACCCATGGCTTTTGGAGTTCACTCTTGTCTGAACCCCGTGTCTGCTGAGGAATTATGAAGAAAGGAGGCCCATTCTCTACCAAAATAAAATAAAATAAAATAAAATAAAATAAAAAAAAGCAAACCGTTCACCCATACGAATACCCCAGGGGATGTTCAGACTGGACATTAGGAAAAACTTCTCTACCGTGAGGGTGGTCAGACACTAGAACAGGCTTCCTAGTGAGGTGGTCAACGCCCTATGCCTGTCAGTGTTCAGAAGCCACCTGGTCAACATCCTCAGTGACATGCTGTACCTTTTGGTTAGCCCTGACGTGGTCAGCCAGTTGGACTCGAAAATCTTTGTAGGTCCTTTTTAACTAAACTTTTCTGTTCTGCTCTGTCCTGTACCTCCACGGAGCACCTCAACTAGAGCAGCAGAGGGCCCAATGGCTGGGCCAGCCCCTACTGCTTACCTATACTCCCCCTGTTCCAGCTCCGCAGCAGCGGTGTGGGGGCCAACAAGAAGGTTATGTGGTTTTCAACTATTCTACTTTGCCCCAGCATTTCTGCATGGAATTCATACATTTCTGCAAGGAAATCACCAGGCTCTCCACAACTACAGAAATGCCCTTGGACCCTGTTCACGACCAGCAAAATCCGCAGGGTGTGGGAAGTCACTCAAAGCTCAGGAGAGAGGAAGCGAAGAATGGTGCAAGTGAGGCAGCAGTTCAAACAGACATTGCAACAGAGGAGTGAGCCGACCCTCCCAGACAAGGATCTACAGGGCGCATTCTGGCATGCACATTAGCCACAGCACGTTAAGTTTGGAAATAATGATGACGATTAATTTTCTGGAGCCTTGAGTAAATTAAACGCCTCTGAAGTCTGAAAGGCGGAGGGACCCAGGCTACCCTGTGGTTACAGCCTAGGTGGGGATGTGAGCTCCACAGAGCAAGGCCCTCCTCTTGCCCTTCCCACAGCAGGGGCCCTCTGTCACTGCTGCGGCTTCGTACCAACGCTGGGCGGAGGCCTGGCCACGCTCAGGTTATTCTGCCTTCTGCCACTGAGTTCAGGATTTTGCCCTTTACCTTCTCAATGACCCCAGATTCCTTCACTGAAGCTCTTAGGGAGAGAAAGGGGAGTTTGAACACTGCAACTGGTTTGGTTTTGCTTTGGATGCAGGAGCCCTTCAGCAGTGAGTGATGTGGACACCTGTCAAGATGAACCCTGAATGAGAGCCCCGGTGACTTTGATTTCAACAGCCGGCCCCTTAAAAGACAACGATCATACAACCACATAACTAAAACCTTAAATGGCATTTTCTAAACATCTAAGCATAAGAAAACTGAGGGGGGGCTCACTCCACAGGAACGTAATACCCATTGAACTGATGTTTTTACCCACAAACATCACGTAAAGCCTAAATACCAGAATTTGATGGTAATCTTCAAAACAGAAGCACAGATTGAAATATAGCCCCATTTCGATCAGCAAACTTGAAAAAGAGCACCCGGCCTAGGTGACCGTTCTACAGCCATCATGTGGGAACACCACCGCCACGCTCACGTTTGAGAAACCACACAGTAAATCACAATCAATTCAAACAGCGGGCTTGGAAATTTTCCAGATAAGCACCTTTCAATGAACCCTCGCACACTCCGAGGCACGCAACACAGTGTGAGACAGAATTCAGAGACAAGTAAGCTCGTGCGTCACGCGATCCGCAGGGAACTGTTAAGATTCGGTGACGCGACGGGACACAACTCCCCACACGGCCACGCAGCCCACCGAAATCCTGCCTCAGAAGCGACTGCTGCGGAGATGCGCCTCCAGCAGTACTTCGTTCCCTGCTGCTGCGAACACACGTGGGTCTGTGGAAGCACTGAATTACAACTGACTGGGTCAATTCCTGCTAACTGTATTGAAACCAAGCATGTTACTCCGGACCACTCACATAAATTTGTCTCCTTAAAACAATAAATTCACAAGGATCTGTTCCTCTACTGTTCTTTTTTGTTTCTTCAAAGAATACTAGTGTAAAGTTAACTGATGCCTTAGGCAGAACTTAAGAATAACTTCCCTCTCCACCTGCACTTGATCTTGCTGGGTTAAGCAAACTGAGAAGCTACGGAAATAATACTGACTCCTGCATCACTCATATGCTTTCCTCTTCTTCACCTCACTCTTGTGTTGCATGGGTGGATTAATGTATTTTAAGATGGGTTAGCCACAAGTACGACAGTAGAGTCACTTGGTTTCTGCCTCTTAAGAGCAGAAGTAAGTAACGCTACACATCATTCACATCCTCACTTACAGTTTGTTGTACACCCTTAGCGCTAATTCACTTACAATGAGAGAACGCTTTGTTCCAAGTACCAAAACTGATCTTTCTTTGTGACTACTGAGGCATTTTCTCTTCCCTGCAGGTTGTCCTATCCCTGCTTGTATCACGTACCCTCTTGCTTCCAGCTGGTGTAACGAAGGGGCTCTGCATGTTAGACTTTGGTTAGCTGTGCAAAGAGGACTACCAACACAGAAAACTGCTTGCAGAGGGAAAAGTCCAACTGAGCTACAGATAGCACAAAAACTTCAGAAAGCGAGAGAGTAAAGAAAGACCACCATGATCTCTGACCTCTTAGAGAAGAAAAAGGCATGAAAAAAAAGCGAGGAAAAAAAATCCCAAGACAATGGCAACATGAAATGAAGTATCAAGGAACAACACGAGAGCATCTCTCCCCTTATGAGCTGCTCCAATTAATGCCATTCAAGGCACTGCAGTAGCCAAATTTCAAGCTCCACTTAACAGAATCTTCTCTGGAGCCACAAAACTACCTTCTTTCAGAAGCAGAGGCTGTAAATTTACATGTGTGACTGCTGTTCACAGGCCAGGGTCTTAGAGAGCAGTAGCAGAAAACATAACCAGTTATGGGCATGATTTCTTTTCCATCCAGAGCACTTCCTAGTTATGAATGGATGTTTCTAAAACCACGTCTGTGTCCAACAAAATTCAGTCACAGAGGAAATCAGTGCAAAGCCCTTTTTGTTCTCTCGAGGGTGTATGATGTATAAAGATGCTAAACAGTCTCTGCAACCCCAGTAGACACGGACACCCACATGTAGCAGTTCAACTGAAGCGTAAGGGCTGTGGATAACAGAGCTGGCATTAAAATGACAGTCTGGGATTTGTTTGTGCAAGAAACTACAGTGAGCACCTTACAACAGGAAGGTGTGCACGCAGGGATGACAGACCTGCTGACGGGACGGGGAGCGCCACGTGTGTGGCCCCCTCAAGGGTGCCAGCGAGACAGACCGCAAGACAGGAGCACAGACTGGGAGCACACTGCGGGGCACGCAGCAGGAACTGAAGTGCTCTGAACAGCAGCCAGAGCAGGGCTGGGTTTTCAAAAATAAAAATAAAAAAATAAAAATAAAAGAAATGCTACTCTGCAACACTTAGTGCCAAGAAACAATTTGAGAGGAAAGCCACTTTGATATCAGGAGGCCAAGAGGGTTGGCACAAATTCTGAAGGAGAGAGACTACTACAAGAAAATTGAAAGAATGATGTTTTGGAGATCTGTTTTGCTTTTTCTCTCTTTGAAAGTTTGCCTACCAGGTGGGTTTCTGAACTTCTTATGTAAATATTTCAGCCATAATAGCTTCAGGCCCAGACTACTAAGCATTTATCTTGGAATGTGGATGGTCTTAAAACTCATTCAAACTTCACTTCACTATTTTTAATTAATTGTGTTATAGTTTTAAAGCAGCCGTTTACTTCTAGCAAACTTCAGCGCTGTGTTATGTTCCATGCTCCATGGTATTCAGAAATACACCATATAAAACCAGTCTCTTTGTGTAAATACTGCCAATTTATTCAGCAGTAATAACTGTAAAAAGCTTCAGTAGCAAATCAAAACTCATTTTATTGCAACTGTGACTAGAAACATATTTCAAGTAACCTACCATATTTGGCCAACGTTGCCCAGTTCATTCAAATTCTTGGTAAACGAAAGGTAAAAGCAAAAATAAGGCTGTTATTTTAATAAACAGTGCAATTCAGACACTGCTTCTATTAAAAGAAAGCTTGATCTATACGGCCCCTTAGTATAACAACTTCCACGGAGTGTACTTTAACTACAAGCTCAGGAGCAAGGACCAGGTATCCTCAGCTCAGGGAAGTGAGTTTGGTCTCTGCTTTCCGCTCCTGCCTAGGAAGAACACCACGTCAGACACCACCTCTCCCTGTACCTCTTCCACTTCAGATTCTCATCCTGTATTTCTGCCTGCAGTTTAGCCACAGAAACACGCAGTTGCCATTCAGTGGGTTTATTTGCATAACACCCTTGTTCATGACCAGAAACATACAGAGTATCCACAATTTAGCATGCTTTTTTGTGTCAATGGTCATGTTGTGCTAGAACAGGAAGACTGTGAGTTAATTTAAATTAAAACCAGAATATTTTATTTCAATGTGATCAGCTAGCCATTTCGCGCCACCAACACACACAAGGGTTTCTAAGCTTTCTCTGTTTAAATAAAGTTTTAGTATTTGCCTTGTTTAATTCTAACAGGGAAACTAAACCCAAATTACATGGGTCAGGTCTGTCCAACCAGCTGCCTTGTGAATTCACCTTGGCCATAAAAACCTCAGAGATCACTTTCAGCTAGGTTTTGTGCTCAGGACCTCCCCACGCACCCCACGAAGCAATAATGACAGCAGAAGAGGTCAGTGCAGTAACTGAACCACGCGGCTATTTTGCAAAACATATTTTTCCCTTGACAGTTGGATTTTTGCTGCTGGGCCAGCGAAACACAGGCTCGGTCAGCAAGCAGTTTCTTGGTATTAGGCTGATAGGAAAAGCAGGTGGCGTTAGGATGGGATCATCCTTCCTAGCAGTGGAACCCAGTGAAATCTTGACAGGAAAACACAGGGAACCATGCTGGACGGTGACAGGAAAACATAGGGAACCACCCTGGACAGGCCTGCGGTCAAGTTTTTCTACCTGACACGCAGAAAAGTAGAGGCAAAAGGCACACGACCAACAAAAATCGATAAAAGGAGCATTTTTTAGAATTGTTTGTGCAGGTAACTGAGGGACTGAGGCCCCAGCGACTGTCACAGGACGGCCGTACCGGGGGATCCCTCAGCGCCTGCCGCTCCTGGGCGCTGTGGCAGCAGGTCCCGCCACACCCCGCAGCCCACCGCGCTCCCCCGCGGCTACCCAGCGACCCCGCAGCGGTCCCCCCGCAAGGAAGAGCCGTCAGCCCGCAGCCGTGCCTCTTTTATTTTTTATTTTCCGCCCCGAGACGAGCGCTCCCCCCCGCAGCTGAAAGCCGTCCAACTGCACGGACCACACACAGCTCGCCCGCCCCCTCCCCCCCACACCCCCCGCCCCGCGGGCGCGCGCACTCCCAAGATGGCGGAGGGGCGCCTCCCCGCACCACCGCCGCCCCCTCCTCCTCCTCCTCCCGCCGCGGGCACGCGGCAGCCCCGCCGCCCTCCCGCACGGCGCCGAGCCCCGCAGCCCGCCGCGGGGGTCGGCCGCCCGCCGCCCTCCCAGCGCTCCGCTTCGCCCCCGTTGCCCGTCCGCCCCCCCCCCCACGGCGGGCGGCGAAGTGGTACCGCCAAGCGGCGGTTGTGCCGCCCCGCCAACCGCCCGCCCAACGGCCGCGCCAACCGGCGG
>NC_048926.1:44825892-44827379 GCF_011077185.1 Oxyura jamaicensis
CGGGGTCCGCGTCCGCGTCCCGGCGGCTTACCTTCCACCCACAGCTCCTCCACGTTGGTCTCGAGGTTGGCGGCCCGTAATCCGACAGCGAACGCCCCGAAAATGAGGAGGCCGACCACCAGAAACTTGCCGCAGTTCTTTTGAATGTAGCAGCCCAGTTTAAAGAGCAGTCTCTGAAACTTTGCTCGCAGCCACAGCGGCGCCTTCCTCCCGGTCGCTCTCCCCTGCAAGGCAAGAAGAGGTCAGTCGGTACCGGGGCGGCACCGGCACCGCTCGCCCCCCGGAGCCCCGGGGCAGCGCCGCCCCAGCCCCGCCTGGAGCGGGGGGAGCCGCCCGCCGCCCTCCCCCGGGCAGGGATCCCCCGCTCAGACCCCGCAGGGCCCGGGGCGGCGAGCCCGGCCGACAGCAGGCAGCCGGCTGCCGCCCCCCGCCCCCGGCCCGCTGCCGGCTGCTATCACGGAGCGGTGTCGGAGGCAGGACCCACGTGGTGAGCAGCGCTGCGAGATCAGCAGCAGCTCGCTGCCACAGAGCTGGGAGACGCTGTGTGAGCTGAATTAGGAAGTAGAGCGGCCATCTGTAAGTCACGGCAATGTTTGTGAACGGAAGAGGGCAGCCACATGGATTTTTTTTCCTCCTCTCTTCCCCCTTTCCCCTTCTTACAAAGCCCGCAGATCCGCTCCCTGAAAACGAGGCGATCCCCGCGGCCCGGCAGCCTCCCGGGGCTGTCTGCTCCCAGCATTTTTTGGCTCGCAGGGGCCGGCGGCCAGCTCCATCCCCTCCCGGCCCGAGCCGGGGCTCTCCCGCAGCCCCCCGGCCGGCTGGGGGAGGAAGGCGCTACGAGCTGCCTCCGCCCCGGGACCCCCCTCCTCCGGGGGCAGCGCCGGCGTTTCGTACGCCCGGCGGAGGGCTTGACAAAAGCACGCCTTCTGCCAGGAAAGCGGCCGCTCGCTCTCTCCCCCCCGTGCCGTGCCGTGCCGGCCGGGGTGCTGCGAGGGGCCGGGGAGGAGGAGAGGAAGCGGCGGGGGAGCGGCGGAGCCTGCTCCGGAGAGCGCACCAAGAGCCGTGCCGGCCGCCCGAGCGCAGCGCGGCAGAGCAGGCACGGGCGGGGAGGCAGGAAGGGAAGGAGGGCACTCTCTCCCGCACGAAAGAGTCACAGACGTCCCTCTCTTTTTTCCCAGCATTTTATTGGTGGCTGTTGGGTTTCCATCTCCTCCTTCCACCCCCGCGAGAAAGCACGCCACCCCCTCCCCCGCCGAAAAACTAACGCTGGCGCTCGCGCTCCGCTCCGGGGGGAAAAAGAGGGAGAGAAGGGAAAGCACCTTTGCGATCTGCTCCAGGGCGAACGCCGCATCGCAGTAGCTCGGCCGCTGCAGATACTCCCGGTCGGGCGCCGCGGCGCGCCGGCTGCCTCCCGTCCTCCGCCGCCTGCCGCCGCCGCTCCTCGCCGCCCGGCCGGGGTGGCCGCCGCCGCCCGCGCTGCTGCTGGT
>NC_048926.1:44832379-44865810 GCF_011077185.1 Oxyura jamaicensis
TTTTTTTTTTTTTTTTTTTACCCCAAAGGAACCGAAAGTGTAAAAAAAATAACCCTCCTAGGTTGCAGGCATTCTGCAGAGTGCTGGAAAGGCTCACAATTACATGCCTGTTTCTATTAAGCAGCTCCATCGTCCTCCATGTGGGTGGTCTGGCTCTCAATAGGCAGGACCTGTCAGGGTCACGTGACGAGCCCGCAAACTTTACCCCTTTACAATAAACTCCAGGAAAAAAGCAAAGGAAGCGAGAGCCCCGTGCCGACCGCCCGGACCCGGCCCCGCTGCCCCCCGGCACAGCGCCCAGGTCCCGTCCAGCCTCTGCCCCCGCTCTCCCCTCGGCCCCCCGGAGGATGGGGAGCAGGGAAGGTGCCCGCCGGCGGGGCGCAGTCTGCCTGCCAAATGCGTGGCTGGGCGTGCGGGGCGAGCAGAGGGGCGTCGAGATTTGCCCCGGCGGCTCAGCACCCCGCGCTGCCCCGACGGAGCGTGTCGGTGCCCGAGATGCTTGTGTCCGTCCTGCTCGGTTGTGCTAGAGGTCACTAGAAAGTCAGCTTTCAGGTGGTGGAGAAAGGCAAAGCGAGGAAAGCAGCTCCTGTGAGCAAAACCTGAGTGCTGCTGTCACTGGGAAAGAACAGCGATTTATTTATTTATTTATTTATTTATTTATTTTCCAGCATCTTCTTGAATAGTTCCCAGCAGGAAACAAACTGCTCAGAAATTTGCTACCACCGTTTCAGGGTCTTGCGGTGGCTGAGTATCATTACAAGGTCTGGGAAAACTGACTTCAAGTGCTGCTCCTGGATTAGAACACGATGCAGGGAACAAATGACGTGTCTTGGAAGACAGGTCACTAATTGCTCATGGAAGATCCTTTTATTCCAGTCACTCACGCTTGATTTGCTGTCAAATCTGCAATATCTACAAAGTATTTTGAGAATAAAATACATTCCGTATTGCTGTAGTCTTGTGCCCAAGTTGCCCAGAGACTTCTGTTTGTTCTACGTTTAGAAAACATACTTCATGATTGGGTTCAGTGATTTCATGGCTTTTTTTTTTTTTTTTTTTTTTTTTTTTAATATATTTTTAAGCTTTTTGATCTATATTACTCCTATTACTGAATTCCCCTAGCAGAAAATAATGTGTATCTTAGGGTTATATGTTTGCTTTCAAGAATGGAAAAACTCTCTAAGAAGAAATGTTAGAGAACATCTCACAATCAGATTGCATTATACAGCCAAACTCCATACATATTCTTATCTACATAAACCCAGGCTAGACAACAAAATAATGAACAAGACAGATATTTTGCCTACAAAACTGATATTATTTTTACATGACAGAGGGGCTTGTGTCAACGATAAAGAGTTGGAAGAGCATGGGAAAAGACATTTTACAGGATTTTAAAGAGTGCATGAAAAACATACATCACTTTTTATGGCCTCACTGATCAATCACAGAGTTAGATACTTAAGCAAGAGACAGACAGCAGGGATACAGGGTGCATAGATGTCATGGTTGTAATCCTTCAGTCTGTCCTCCCACCCAATACATTCAATCTTGACAATTTTTCCAGAGAAACTCATCATAATTCCTGATAATGAGTTCCAGTGCTTTCAGGCTCTGCATGTCGGACAGGATAGCCTCAGCGGTGCCTCGCCTAGCTATGCCATGTAGCCACAGAGCGGTTCTTGGAACAGGTGGGAGGCAGAAGGCAGCCCCATAAAGGATCAGCAGCTGCCCTGCTGGGGAAGAAAGTCGGGTGAAGTAAGGCAACGTGCGAGTACACGGTTTTAGGAAGAGGCATGAGGTATGGACAAAGAATGAAAACAAAACAAACCCAGACAAACAAACAAACAAACAACAATAAAAGAAGTGGGATGTTAGTGTGAGCTAGGAAATGTCAGAGAAAATAACCTGAGAAATATGTTACAAGCCTCCTCACTTGTTCGACATCAGAAGTACATCTACAGCTTTCATTGCCTCTTTCATTTGTCAGTCCAGTTGCTGCAGTTTCTTCTGTCCTTCCCAGGAGTCTTCTGTACCCCATGGTACTGCAGTTCCTAATGTGTTCAGAAAAAGTAACTTAATCAGATATTAACTGGCCAGACACGTGATAGGAAGGAAACTAAAAAAAAATAAACATGGATGGGCATCACCCAGAGTTTGTCAGAGGTAATGGTGGCAGCTTCTTCATGCTCTAATGCAACTGTTTAAGCAAATATGTAAATACATGTGGTTATATATATCAGGAAGATTAAAGCAGGAAATAATTATTCTATAACCATCCTGTTTTCTATACTATTTCCATAAACACCTCCTCCTAGTCTCCGTTGGAGGCAATATGCTGGTCAAGACGGGCATTGCAAAACAAACTTTTTATATATGGTCTTTATTTATCATCTGCAAACAATTTGATAGTTTGTCCATAACTTCACTAAATTTTTATTTACTTACAGGAGTTGCTTCTAAGGGGCAAGTAGCCATTTGTGTCTGCACATAGATCCTGTTACTACACAGCCTGTACTCTCAACAGGACCAATGATTATAATCCATTGACAATAACATTTGAAAATGGTGGGGAACAAAATTAATAGCCTGGCAAACATGAACAATCATGCTGTCCCGAATAAGTGCAAGTGACTGCGTGAGTTCCCATTTGCAGATTAATTGTAAGAAGGTGGTTACTCAAGCGTGAAGGCTCAGAGGCTTCTGGTAGATGGTTTCCAAACCTCACACAGCTGCCTAGCACAGACAGGTAACCCCACAGTGGCCAGTGCTGCAACATTTGCTCTACCAATAATCAGAAATAATAATCTGGAAGTGCACTCTAGCTGGACCTCAGTGCTTCACAAGGGAATGGAAGGAAGAAGTGAGAAAATTAACCTGACTTTCATAAGGTTTTGCTGCTTAAAAAAAGACATGTTCTCTGTAAGTGGCACCATGCTGCAGGAACTTAACTTTTTTTTATTCCTAGTAACTTCTGTATTAAAAAAGACTGAAGTTCAAGCCTGTTCTGTACTTTCCTTCACTTCTGAATGTGTTAAGCTCAAGCTGTTTTGGTTGAAACTACAGGCAGCACTGCCAAGAAAAACATTTTCAGCATGTGACAATGCCATGGTGTCAATGGCTCTGTGTCACACCTCCCTTGGGGGACACGGTTAAGGCAGAGGCCTAGCTAATACTGAGAGGGCTGTCTCCTAGCCTTGCTCTGGTCATGGCTGTCTCGTGCCTGGATGAGTGAAGCTGGTACCAAGTACCTGCTGATCTGATGCTGTAATGAAGCAAGTTCCCAACAATCTTTATACTAGAAGAGTCCCTTATTACCTCAGTGCTGACCCTCACTATCAAGAAAACAAGTGTGGAGTCCTCACCATCCACTACTGTTGAAGTCCCATGGTTTTCAGCCTTGTGTTCACCTCTGGAGCAGAAAAAGGAGAAAGAAGATGTAGAAAAAGAAGGCATTGGCTGCATTGATTTCATTTGTTACACAGAGAAAGAACAGCTGTAGATATAAATTTGTTAGGCCTTTGGTAAGTTGATACCACAAATGTCTTAAATCACAGTTGGTGGTATAAGGGAGAAATGTTCAAACTGAAAAAAAAAACTTTCAGGAAAACCCACTAGAAGTTTTAGATCCAGCTAAATCATCTGGTCCATCATCCTTCCTAAGACAGGATTGGTTCATATGATATTCCTGGAAGAACAGAGTAGCTAGAAAGTTTTTACCAAGGTCAGACCCAAATGTCCTTTCCTATAACTTAGATTTCTTATCTTTTCACAGAGAACTTGAAGTTTATTTCCTTTCTGTTTACACTAAAATAAGTAAATAGCAAAGAAAAACAACTGAAACCCTAAAGCAAGCCAAAAACCTGTCCATGGTTTTCCTTAGTTTTGAGTCTCTAGACAGTTCATTTAACCTTTCCCCAGAAGCATATTTTCTAAACCTCTAATCATCGTTATTTTTCTCTCCGTGATATTCTACAGCTGGTCCAAACGGTGTGGAATCATGACTTGCATACAGTAACTCTCTATACCCTCTTTTGCAGTATCCTTCTCTGAAGCCTTCTTTTTAAGTATATCTACATATCACTAGAAAACTGTCCTATTCCACCTTTTTTTTTTTTTTTCTCTATTTTTTTTCCTAGTATGGTTTTCTTGTCCATTTTACTTTGGTATCATGGAAAGCTTTCCATTAAGAATGTGGTGAACATTACATCAATGAAAACGTTAAATGCTTTACCCTACCTCTGGCTGGTCTAGTTAGAAAAAAAAAAAAAAAAATCTTGTTAACCATGCAAGGGAAATCAAAATTCACTGACTTAATTTAAAAATATTGCTATATGTATTTATTTATTTATTAGGGATTCTCCAAAAATTAGTAAGTCTGGCATCTCTTCTGCTGGGAATTAGTCCATCTTCTATAAGCCATTAACAGTAAGTGATTTACATCATTTATTCATTAACTAACTAAAATTGATGGTTTAGTTTCAGAATGACATGCCAAAGATACAAGATCCACCGTCATGTCAATGATTGCTGCCATGCTAACAGAAATTTAGAAGTGAGGGAAGCTCTTTGCAGAAAACAAATGATCTCTGGGCTGCACTCTTTGGCCTTCCCCGGCCCAAGAGTTTTCCCAGGCTTACTGAGCTAGTAAATCAAGCACATAAGTACTCCTCTATGTTCATGAAGGGAACTCCTAAACAGAATGCAAGTAAGAGAAAGCAGAAGAGGCAGATCTTCTACATGGTCTCTGCCTTTCCATCAGCCTCAAAGCCAGAGCTGTGAATTTTCTCATTGTGCCTGCAAGTTTCTGTGGCCTTTTCCTAAGCCTCTTTGTCAGCCTAAAGATGTGGAGCAAACTGTCTCTGCGGGGCCAAAGATTTGATATGGTGCAGAACAACAGGAACAGCACCAGGGGTGTGACTGGTCGCGTGGCTGGTCATTAGCAATTTGCTTGGATTGAGCAAATGGATTCACAGTTTGTACCTTCTGAAGCCTTGGTCATAAAAGAGGACTTGGGGTGTATGGCTAGGAGGACATATCAAAGAGTGTGTCAGCATGTAAAAGTCCAGTTCCTACAGTAGCATTTCCCAGATCCATGCCTTGCTGTAGGGATTTGTAATTTGGTGAACCATCACTGAGCATATGGGTGCCTTTAGTGCTTGGCAAGTCATGGGACTCTGCAAGTGTTTTGTTCACAGGCCTGCTGCACAAGGAAGTGTTATAGAAGGCTAAGCAATCCGCTCTTCTTCCCATGGCGTGTTGTAGGACATTGGAAGCTGTCAGGGACAAGGAGATTTCCTATGTCACCATTTGCCATTAAATGAACTTACCTCTACTTTCAAAATTGAGTGATAGTCATGTTGGAATCACGTATGTAAAGATATAGCAAAAAGGTAATTTTATTTATTTTTTTATTTACTTTTAATTGGAACAACTAGAGTTGTTGGGAATCCAGGTAAACTTGTAGGTACAGTCTTTCTTCAGTTCTGAAAGAGAAACCTCAAACTTCAAAGTTACGTGCAAGTTAGGAACAGTGCCTGTGGATTTAATTATACAGAGTTTAATTAGAAATGAGAGGAAAGGTATTTGGGCCTCTGGAGTAGAGTGAACAGGTGCTAAGAACTGTTATCTCCTAAGATAGTTGAGAAACAGGTAATTTATGGCCTAGGGAACACACGGAGCTCTTAGGAGGGAGCTGGAGGAGAAAACGGAAGAAAGGAAGTATGCCCTAAAACCGCTAATGAATCCAGGGCTTCTACTGTCTGCTGCAGTTATGAGCTTTAGTTCCCAGGTGCATCTTTTGAAGGGAGTATTTAATAACAGAAAGGTTTGTGCACCCAAAAGCTATCATTTTCCCTCCAGCTGTACAAGTTGGACTAATAAAAGATGTTATCACCACCTACACATCTTCTCATTTTCACAAACTGGCAGTTCAGCTTCAGAAAAGCCCAATGGGTTTGAGTGCCAAAACATTCAGACGAAAGCCTCACTTTCCTCTCCTCTTCAGGCATTTACTTTTTCAGCTATAGATGGCAAGACAGAAATCTGCTTTGTCCTTTGCTGGTGTATTTAGGCCCTGAAGCGTAAGAACTGAAAGGCTGTGCTTGGCATTTCATCCCAGCAAAGTTAGCTGCAGAATTTTTCTCCCCAGATAAATGCCAGCTATTTGCCTCAGTAACATTATGAAGTTGTGCTTTGCATGGTTTCTATGCCTTTTCATTTTGTCAAGTACTTTCATGTTTCAGAGGGGGAAGAGCAGCCAGTTAGTCTTCTCTACAACATTTAATGAGTCTGGGTAAAAATACTGTATTATGAATTGTAACCCAAGACACTCTTGTGGTAGAGTATTTCCTCTTAAATAACAATGGAAAAATTTTGTCTTTTATTTTGTAAAGTAGGGAAGGAATGCACAGAGCAACTCTCTCCCGCTTTCCCCAAGAATCATGCATCACAATACACTTTCTACATTTATTTTGGCAGTTTCATTTTCTTTATTAACAATATTATTTAATCTACTAGCAAATGAGTTAATGAAGTCTTAGCACTCACTATGCTATTACACTAACATAAAACTACATTGTAATGCTCTGCTACTAAATCTTTGCTGAATGTGAAGCGTAAGGAAGTACCCACGTTAGTTAAGCTCAACAACATATGCTATTGAGCATTCTGTACTCATTTGTAACAAATTGTCTGGGCAAATAGACTAGGTTTCACTAAACTAACAACTACTCAAAGACGCAAACACATGTTTACAGTCATTTATAATGCTTACTCATTTCTCTGTATCTCATCATTACTGCTTGTACACCAGTTGGAGGTTATTTGTCCTCTGAAGAGTTGGTTGGGGCTTCTGCCATCTTGCAAATGGCTATTTCCACCTTTTGCTGATGGTGGTGATAAAGGTTCTTCAGTTCATTGCCGAGGTATGGCTTGCATTTTCTGTTTACATACACTATTCTTCATTTTGGGAAGCACTTAATTTCCTCCACTTCAGAGTCAGTCTGGAGCCCCTCCTCAAATACATAAACAAACAAGAACCCACTTCAAAAAAAATGGGACCTCACATAGCAGAAGTGAGTGTTCATATCCTGGTAAAATTCGTGCTTCTAAAATACTTGTGGTGGTATCTTTTCTGAGCAGTAATTCAGTTGCAAAATGAGGTGACATGATATCTGGATGGAAGAGCTTAGAAAAACACAGCCTTTTAGAGCTATGGGCTTATATCCAGCTGTGTTGACTTCACCGAGAATTAATTGCTCTTGAACGAAGTAGTGCTGTTGATTTATTCAGCAGAACTCTTCCATCTGGGTGAGTCCTAGCACTATGAGCTAGTTAGAGAGTTCATTTGTATTTTCAAAATCACGAAAGCTGCTCATTTTGGCCTACTCATGTGTTATGAAAGAAACCATCTCAGTTCAGATTTTATGAACAATCAGAAATGTCTATTTCTTCTTCAGTACTTTATAAAGAACACCTTTTGCAAGCCCGGTGCCTGTATGTTAGCAACAGAAGATATCTGCCTAGAGTGAAGTCTCCTGAAATGCAGCAAATAAAGAGGAGCACTTTAACATCTCCAACTAGCAGCCTTTCTAGCCTTTTATATTTAGTTTGAATATCCTATATAAAAGCTGTGTGGGCTGAGTGACACAAGGTTAAATTTAGAGCCACTGTACAATGAATTATGCTGAACTGTACTTTGAAAACTGTGTCCTTGTCTGCTGACCTATATAATATCATTAAATCTTCTAACCCATATTTTCTTGGCATGTTACTTCAAAAGAATGCTTCAGAGCATGAATTGCTTTAGATAATTAAAGAGAAATGAAATTCCCTTTTGGCACAGGGCCACAGAGTACAGCTTTGGTTACAGGAAATAAATTCCATTCTCAGAATTGACATTTCTGATTATGGCTGCCATTGATTTGGCAGTACTGTGGCCTAGAGCAGGCATCACAGAAAGCCTGACAGATTTAGGGAATCTGAAGAAACACCTCTTGAAGCGTGATATCAAGAGGAAAAAAGTATGCTTTGATTATCACTATCAGCACCACAGAGGCTTGTTGGTGAGGATTATTGTGGTGCAGAAATGGGGGATTCAAACCCAACAGGTGTGACAAAGCCTCTGCAGTCCTGTAGGTGCTAGGTGTCTTTTGATCTGAGATTACACCAGTTTGATAGCAAGGTCTGTGCGGCTGCTGCAGGTTAAAGCAAAACCATACCAAACCACCACCACCACAACAATCAGTTCCCCCCTACCCTCCCACCTCAAAACAACAACAACAACAAAAAAAAAGCTTCTCCACCCCCTCTAAAACAGCAGCAACAAAACCACAAGGCCTTGTCATTAGAAATACCTCTAGAAAGCAAAAAAAAGGAATGGTGTCTCATTAGTGATATCTGTCAGGGAAGCACACTTTCCTTTGTTTTATTGACACACTGCTTTCCTAAAAGCAATCACCCTCAGCTAAAATGGATTACTCCACCAGGAGGAAAACTAATCCTCCTCTTTAGCTGCCAATCAGGGCTGAAGAGTGTTCCAAGAATTCCACAAGATGACACTCTTAGCAAAATAAGAGTAGCTTGGGGAAATCCTTCCCGTTTGTTGTCTTGTGAGGGAGTCATGATTTACAGGGGTTTCACATTGGTCTGGAGCTGTTACCAAGATTTCAGCACCTGTGTCATAACAGCAACATTTTTTCTTCTTTCATTGAGAAATAAACTGTTGACCCATAATCCCAGCAAAAGTGTCATGGAAGTAATATATGTATCACTAGGGAGTAATTGTTAACTCTTGCTACATAATGTATGTCTTCTTGGGACTGGCTTTTCTTATATGAAAGAAGAAGTAGGACATATACCAAATAAAAATGCATTCATAACTACAATTTTTAATAGTTCCTAATCTTTAGCCACCACAG
Organism: Oxyura jamaicensis; assembly: GCF_011077185.1. Classification (NCBI taxonomy): domain Eukaryota; kingdom Metazoa; phylum Chordata; class Aves; order Anseriformes; family Anatidae; genus Oxyura; species Oxyura jamaicensis. The sequence continues at coordinate 44,841,301 of NC_048926.1, forward strand.
TACATAAAAACATCCTTGGCTGATCCCTTGGATTACCCTGATATTTGTAAGACCACAAGGAAGTTGTTCTAAACTTGTGTTTTCTGAAGTTAGTTGGATACAAAGAAAAAAAAAAAGTAGGAATCTGTATTTTTCTGAGAAATTTGAATACCACAACAGTGATATGATGAAAAAATTAGTGATCATAACTTATTATGAAAATTTTTCCATCCCTTCTTCTTCAAAGTATAATCAAGTCAAGGGCAAGATTCCACCATCTCCTCTCACACAGAAGGGTCGTTGGCATGGAAATACTGAATTCACTACAGCAACTTGTAGGACGCATCCCTTAACCCACAGCAGAAAATGAAATTTAAAAATCAAAGGTTGCTTCGATTGCTGTAATTTTGAGTTTGAATGTTGAGGTCAACAAGACCTTGGTTTGAATGGACAGGCACAGGTGGGAGACAGGACATGGGCTTTTGGACTAGTTGTGACACTGAAGGCTGCATCTTCTGCAAGTATTACATGAAGACACCATGCCAACCAACCTTACAGGTGGTTCCTTTTTATTTTTCTTCTTCTTATGCCTATTCTCCAAATGTCTCTTCCAGTTTGCTGCTGCCCTTCCTTCCACCCCTCACCCCTCCCAAAAAAAAACAAAAAAGAGCAAAAAGAAATTGAAAAAAAAGTAACAAAAACATCCATGGGTATACCTGAGCTTTCTGAAACCTTCCAAACCACTTCCTCAGTTCTGCTCTTTCAGTTTTTGCTGAACTTCAGTTTGAAATCTGAGCTGTTGAGTCAGTTTTCCTTTCACTAAGAAAATGTTCAAAAGGAGGAAAGATCCTGCTGAAAGTGAGTTTCTTTAGTAGAATGTTGGCCACCTCTATTAAAATATATTAAACGTAAATAACTCCTATAAATTGAAGTGGTCAGATCATATGAAAAGTTGTCAATTCCAATTGAGAGAATACTAACGAGAGCTAACTCAATTCCAATAAAGCCAATGGCATTGCATAAAATTTAAAAACAAAGCTGACTTCAGCATGGTGCTCAGTCTCCAGAGGACATTATATAGAGCTATACTACAGGGAAGGACTTCAAGACCTCTAAAACTCTTTTGCTAATCTGATGGGCAAATGGTGTTTAAGTGAAAAATGTTTAGTTTTCATGTGTTTCGTGAGATGGGTTTGAACAAACATCTTTGTGTTTAGGTACTAAATTGAAGTGTAGGATAGGGACTATCTTTTAGGAGTTTGATAACACTTGAAAGTGAATTCAGATGAAAGGGTCTGAATTCATGGCATTCCAGTTATTTCTGGCTTACTTCAGATGTGAGCAATCTCACTGGAGGGTAAAGGGACCTTGCTCCCTCTTAGTTTACACATTTTCGGGATGAATTAAGGTATGTTGGAACATTGTGCTCTTGCTTGACAATGAGGTGGAAGGTACGTGGGGATAGTTATCCTACCTTATGTGTAATCAAACGTTATCTTGTATATCTACTTTAAGAGGGTTATGATCCTGCCTAGCATTTTTTTAAGCTATCACAGTACAAATGGCATGTAACACCTTTAATAAAGTCAATTGATAATCTGAAGCATGAAAAAGAAAGTCTCTTTTGCACTCTGCCTAACCTTATGGCACCTCTTCTTATTGCCACAGCATAAATAAATAAATAACAATAATTGTCATTTGGTGTGAGGATGTTGATCTGAAACTTTGACTGTACTCTTCAGTTTGTACAATTGGTTTGAAAACCTCATGTATACAAAAGTCCTCAGGAGATTTCTAATGCTTCTGAGCAGGCTAACAGTCCTCTGTAAACAGCTGTTTTATGGCATTTCCTCACTTCCACTTCCAGTCCCTGCAGCAATCAGAACATACAGCACTAGCAGGAAAAAGAGAGAGAGAGAGAAACAATGGAATAAAGCAATTACACTCTTTCAAACTGCCAGCAATGCCTGCTTTAAGCTTGTATTTGTTCTGAACTGATCCCTCCAGCTCTGCTTACAATTTTGGGTGTGACTCAATTGAGGGAGAGGGGGAGACATCAATTGTTTTCTGTGGTGAAGAAGGCTTGGATTCCAAGAGAAAAAATAAAATAAAATAAAATGAAATAAAATAAATAAATAAAGTAGATGCTTCATAGGGATCACACCAGGGATTAGGTCCTAACTTTAAGAGGCAAATAGCTCTGATCAATGGGTATATTTGGCTAGCACTGGTTGAGTGGTTTTCAATGGTTGCCCCTGCTTAGCTCTTGAAAAAACTGAGCTGCAGCTTTGTAATGTAAAGATTGCATTTAAAGTAACAGTCAGTAAACACAAAGCACTACAGAAATAAGGGATTTTTACAATGAATTTAGGACTCATGGAACATCATGAAAATTGTTCTAAAACTTTTCTTAATAAATCTCACTTTTGAAGAGGAAAAGTTTTTTTTTTTTTTTGTCTATGTTGAAGAAATTCACTTATAGGAATATTTGCTCTTTGACTGTAGAGAATTGCATAGAAGAGTATACGGTTTTCTGGTCTTTAACAACAAAGATCAGTCTTGTCAGTAAAAGTCTATACTAGGTTCATTTCTGGGAAGGCTTTTCTTTGCATGATAAGTCTTGATAAGACTAATAAATATGCTTTCAAGATCACTAGTAGCTTGCACACTGTTGTGCAGAGCCCATATTGGTATGGTCTTAACGTTAATACCTAAAACTATACGTACATAGTTAGACTGAAATCCATATTTCAAAAGATTCAAACTCCCTGTAGTTTCTTCTGCCTGATTATTGAAGCTGCTGTAGGTACCACCCAGTGCAGCACTGGCTGGTTAGCACTTGTAAAGACCTGGGAAGCCACTTCCATCTCAGATTTTTAAAGATAGAAGGAACCTTTTAACAGATGCATAATCACAGAGGAATTTGAGTGTTTAATTTCTTTTTTAGTCAAAGTGTGGCCTCCTAGTTTGCCTTTTACAGCTTATAAAATAAAGTGGTTGAATAAGACTTTATTCCATTGGGCTGAGAGAATGCAGGATGTATTTAATCTGACAAATTTATTCTGAATCTAAAACAAAATGGAAAGCTCTGAATGCTGAAATTCATAACTCATTCACTTTTTCTTCTCTAATACTCGGTAGAGTTTTCCTCTTAAATAATCAAATAGGTTCTTAATTTAAATACATGATTATGTTCTTTCAGGCCATTGGTTTTTGGCTATTTAACATGCAGACAGGCCCAAATAAGTCCTCCAAATTTTCTGGTGCTCCACTTAAGCCCTAATAAATTGGGAATAATAATCAGTTGCAGGGCTATGGATGGCAGATTTAACAGAGAAACTGTTGACAAGCTGTTATCAATGGCACCCATAGTTCGGAACTGTTTAAAATAGTATTTTTCATTTCTTTCCTCCCCACTTTAAATTACAGTAATGACTGTGGTATAAATAAAATGCTATTCAAACACTATCCAGGGTGTCATAATACAATATTTTTATTCGAGATTAGAAAATGTGAGGAAAATTTTTCTTTATTACATGAGAAAACGAGACAATATTTAAACCATAATTTGTGCACACTTAAGGAAAATTGAAAATTTATACTTAATTTTTACATTTCCTGGTATTACAGTCCCTAACAATGTGCCTTTAAGATGTTTTTGATATGGCTTTTAATTTTTTTTTTACATGTTCATAAAATGAAATTAACATTTTATTATTATGCATGACTTCTGAACACCAAAACTGAACAAATTCTGAGTTTGCTGCATTAAGATTACAAGAGGTTTGTGTTCTACCACCACTGCTTTCTCGAAAACAATCTCCCTCTCAAGAAAAAATAGATCTAAGCAGAAGCAATGGAGTCTGTATCCACATCCTTCTAATTGGTTTCTTCTGCTCTTCCACTGGTGGAAAGACCATTTTACTAGCATACTGAGGAGTAGATACAAGTACAAGCAGTTATGTTTAAAAGAGACATTGAACAAGAAAAGTTTGGAAAATAATAAATGTTTGTGTAGCTCTGCAGCATGTGAACCACTCCAAGGTCATTATCTGATTGCTCTGCATTGGTGAAAGCAAAGTAACTGGGGAGGTGTTCTCGATACACAACTCTCTAACATTTAAGCTGGATTAGGGCTGTGAACTGGTGAGAGTGCTTTCTTACTTTATTTCACTTTATTTGATGCAGCCAAATGGGCACCAGAACTGGCATGCCAAATGCCCCCCAGGAAGGCTGGAGACTGGAAGATCCCTCTGACAGCCGCCCTGGTTCCACACCCTCAGCATAGTTGTCCCTATGCTGAGGGACAGCAGCTGAGGGATAGCAGCCATGTGGCAGGAGAAAGTCTGAGTGCTTGAAGGGCTGAAATGTAGTGTGAGGGAAGAACAATGTGGCCTTCATCATCTATAACTAACAGCTGAGCCAGTCCTGTTGTCCTTAAAATACTGTCGTTCTTTTGCAGTGTAGACCAACTGATCATGTGGATTGTGTCAGAAACGGCAAAACAGCTGTGCAAAAATCTGCTCTTTAAAATGTCAAGACTGCATAAACGATCTATTGCTTTTCACTAAGGACTCATTCTTAGATCAAATAATTATTGAGAACTTCGCTACCCCCTCATATTACTTCACCTGTTGCATAGCTTAGAACTGAATCATTCCTTTACTGAGATTTTTGTGTTATTCATTAATACTAGCTACCACACTTCAGAGATTACCCAAATGCTAATGCAGAAAACCTAGTATATTTTGCTCACTCTTGTCAGCGTATGTCTGTCATGACTCGAGGGAAGCAGGGAAGGCACGCGAAAATCAACACTGCTCCACTCAGACCCCAGGAGACAGCAGAGCATTCAGGCAGAGCATTTTGACTCTTGGGTGGTATGACTCTGCAACTGGTAACATGGCAACACAGAAACCACCGCAAGACAAGGAGAATCGTCCAAAGGAAAAGTAAACATTGTTGTCACCATATCTGACAGAACAGAAAACCCGTGCAAGCAGCATAGTGTAGTTTATCAGCAAGAAACTTTTCAGGCTATTCTGAATCCTTGACCAGAGCAAGTAGTTGCATGCCTACCTTTATATATCTTTTTAAAAAAATGAAAATATGCACTGTCTATTTATTTACAACCCACAGAATTAGTAGGGTAGCCTATGTAGAAGCTATGTTACCTTCCCCATATTTTTCCTGAGTCTCAGTCTCTACAGCTGAGAAGCTGATTATTTCTCTCTTATGATAGTGTCAGATGGAGTGACAAGAGAGGTGACTTTGAATATGGAGACAAACAAATAAAATGTTGTTCTGTTCAAACACACTAATTAATTTGGTTTCCCAGATGTACTTCAGGCTCTTGCAATAAATTTAGAAATGTCTTATCTTTCAAATCTGGTTAAAATCAGTGAACAGCCAGACTACTTAATTCCCTACTTCCCGTTTTTCTCAGAAAAAAAAAAAAATGCTAAAATCATGTAGTCATTTGCTTTAAGACACAGGACTGAAGAATGTTTTGTAGGTATAACATTAGTTTTAAGCAATTCAGTCTTTCGCAAGAAAGACAAATTATTACAGCCATTGTATGTGTAGAATTGTATTTATCATTTTTGCCCTTAGCTGCAATACACCAAGTCTGTGTTATTCAACAATATGCCTGAGAATGGTTATATGTCCTTTTACAGCCAGTCTGTACCTACAGAAGCATGGTTACTCATTAACACCACTTCCTCTAGCTGCCAGAGTTGTACATTACTGGAGATACCCATACTACATCAGTCAATAACAATCAGGTGAAAAGGAAGGTACACATGCTGAAAAAGTCAAGGTATTTTTTTTGTGTGATAGCTTGCTATTTGTGAATGAGAGTTTCACAGGTGTTTGGAACCGGGATGTGCTGGTGCCAGAGGACATTGGGTGTTTGTACTCGATCCACTTGTTCTGAACTTTTACTCTGCTTTCCCAAACACCATAACGTACTGTGGTAGCAGTTCAAAGGTGGGGAGTAGGGATGGTGTGCATCTTTCAGAAACTGCAGGTCTAAGGATGGTTTAATGGGCAGAACTACATTTTAGATAAGCACACAAACAACTCTCAAGGGCAGTTCTTGCCAAAGGATGCTTATTTCTTTTTCTGTATGTCTGTCTGTTCAACAAGCTGTGGTACTGCTGAAGACTGTCTTTCTGACAGCTAAGGCTGTGTTGACAGCATCTCATCCACATGATGAAGTGGGCCTAGATAGCCCCATCTTGCCTGAGTTGCAGCATTTTATTTTTTAATTTTTTTTTCCAAGGTGATTTCCACATAATATAAGATGGAAAATCAAAGCAAACAAACAAACAAACCAAAACCAAAACATTGCTTTTTGGGAGCAAGATGACTTGTTGGTGGAGTCTGCTTGAAAATTAAACAGAATATTAAGCTAAAACAGGTTGATATTTAGACATCTTACAAGCTATGCTTCTGTCGGCACTTATTTGTCAATGAAAAGCTATTTTGGGACTGGTTTGTCTTTTAAGCAAAGCAAATCCCTCATACATAACTCTTTGGACAAATTACTTTGAAGAGCTTTAAACTACTCTTTTCCAAAAATTGCCTTAACGTTCCTTGCTTCCATGTACTTGATCTTAAGATCTGGTGGCCCAGACTTCTACTGCCCCAGTGCTGCCTGTAAGTGAGAACTGGGGTGAATCTTCAAGACCTGACACATCATTCTGCGTGGATGTAAGAATATCCAGCTTGGAGCAGAAAAGTCTCCAGCGAAGCTGACTTTCAGAGAACATTGCAGAAAGCACATATAAATAATGTATTTCACCCTCCCTTCCCTGTCTTGCCTTTTACAATTAGTGTAGCCTATCAGCTTCACTTCCTAATGATGTCTAAACCTCTGCTGACTCTCTTCTCTCTCCAGCTTTACATCCATTACATTCTACTGTTTTTTCCTGCCTATTCGCTCGAAGTTGGACCTTGAAAAGCAGAGGTTATCAGCTCCTAAAACCTCTTTGCTGAGGGATCTGCAAAGTTTCTGAGGAAGAACAGCAGCTTGTCATGCACTCTCATTACTTTGGCATGTAAATACAGTGAGGGTGACCAAGGAAAGAGAGAACTTGCTGACTTCAGACTTTCTGTAGGACCCAGGAAGCACAGGATGTCGTTGGGTTTGGCTACTTATGTTGCATAATAGATTAAGAAATTAGGTGCAGTGGTCATGAATCTGTTTGCCTGGAGGCTCCTATTTTGCTGACCACAGAATTTCACAGTAGGTGTATTACCTGCGTCAGGATGTACAGGTGTGCCTGAATGCCAGCTTGCCTCAGACGTGGGCTAATTTTCTCTGTACTGGCCCACATGGGAAATGGAAGGGTTTTTGGAAGTTAATAAGTCCAGAGGAAATAGGCAGGCTCAAGGAATTAACTTGTGAATGTAGCACTGCTTGAATCATTCCATTTCAGCACTCTTTTATAACACTCATTTTCTTGTTGAGGAGTTTGAAAGAATTTAATCAACGTGCATTTCTGCTCCTATTTAAGCAGTCACTCAGCTGGTACACTAACTGCATGATGAATGTTTAAACACTAAAACACTAGTCACAAAGAAAATATGCAAAACAGAAAGCAGGAATTGATCCTGGAAACATTTTTTCTCCAAGATAAACTTAGCGAAGACACTCATTTTTTTTATTTTTTATTTTTTCAGAGCTATGCAATTAAAAACAAAAACCAAAATCCCCAAACACCACGTCTTCTGTTAATAGCTTCTGATTTCCAGTGTATTACAGGCTTGGTAACACAAGTTTCTGAGTTATCAGACTGATTTGCCAGTCTTGAAAAAATAATTAAACTGATTTTATTATATATATATATATATTTATATATATATATATTCAGTCATTCTCTAAATAAACTTTTAAATCTGTTTTTGGCTTCTCTAAATGTATCACTCTGGGAAACCTCGTGGTTACAAGGAATAAGAGAACACACAATATGGAAAGAAAATACCATTGCCTGTTTCCAAAGGAATCAAAAGACATACCTGTGGGTTTATTTCTATGCTAAGAGCATGGTATACACATGCCTGTTTTTCAATGGCAGTACCATTTATGTGGCTTCCACCTGCTTTTTTTTTGTCCTTTGCTACCCTCTCAGTGGTGTCAGTGTAAGTGCTCAAGTGCTTATGAAGCCACAAAATAAAGTACCCAATGGATATACCCAGTTTAAAAATAATCTCTCCCTCTCACTTTTTTTTTGGTCTCTCTCTCTCTCAATTTTTAATAAGGATGATTTCAAACTTGTCTCATTCATTGGCCCAGTCCATCACATAGCCCATAAACCATAGTCCCAGCAGAGCCTGTGCCAGTTGGAAGTGGGGCATCTCTCCAGGTGCCAAAGGATACCCACACACTGTCCTTTACCTCCCTCTTCTCTGTCACTGGGATGGTGCAAAGTGACTGCCAGGCACAAAGCGAGCTTTGCTCCTGCTAAAGTCACAGGACAGAGCAAGGGGCAGTGAGGTTTCTCTGAATGAAAGCCCCACTCAGACAAGATTGTATCTTCTGGTGAAACCTACCCGCAGACACTGCTTGTCCCCTGCAATTTGTGCTGTGTGCCAGGGCAGTCACCTCTCCAAAGTCTGCAGCCGTCTGGAAGAGGGGTTTTTAAAGCAGAATTTTGATGCGGAGCCCCGTACCCAGCACCAAATGCTTTCCCAAATACTAAGTGCTATACATGGCAGTTGTTCATGGCAGCTACATTTTTATGCATTCGCAGGAATAATATAGTAAGCATAAAGTAAACATGCATCATTCTTTTGGCTCAACATTCATTCATGACTGCTCTCATTGCAGTTGTAGAGCTGCAAAGCAGTGCCTGGTTTTCTCTTACAGACACCTCTACAGTAATTTCCTTAGGAAGTAAGCTCACTCTCCCCCATGGAAGGGCTCTTAGAAAATGGGGGAACTCCTTTTAGTGCCAGCTACACAACACTGGATTGAAGTACATGTGCTCTTTATTTATTTATTTTAAACACCGAAGTATTTCTCTGTAACAACTTGTCAGCTAATGAGTTCTTTTTAAACAGGGCTCCTAAATAACGTACACAGTATTGTTTTACTAATAGTCTCCAATTAATAGGCACTATAAAAATATAAACAGCAGGAATGGAAAAATCATTAAAAGAGTGCCTTTTGGCTTCTTTCATTCAGGCGAAATAAATGGGTTATATTGCTGCTGTTATTACCGATACTAGACATAAAGCAGATTAAAACAACATATGTTTTCAGTACTAAACTCTGACTTGAGATGTGCATGGATGCAGGCTGAAAACAGAAGAAATATACTGCTGTCAGCTTGGCAAAACGGCAGCTGGTTCGGCAGTCCTACATCACAAAAACCAGGAGACGCTGTGCCCCAGGGCCTGCACAGACGACCAGGGAAGCGCAGGAGAGGTGTGACTTCAGTTGTAAAGGCCTGAACACTCATTGCATTCCTCCAAATATTTTGGCTCCATCTATGCCATCTATTTAAATAACCTTTTTTCCTCAGAGCAGGAATAAACAGGGCTGTGCCTCCCAAAGAGCATTTATTTACTCAGTGATGTATATCCACAGCTACCAGGGAACGTGAATGCTTCATTCAGGCCAGCGCTGGTACCTCAGCTACAAAGCCACTTACACACAAGCTGCACTGCTCAATGTGTTTATCACGTCAGCGTAGCCTGGAAATAGGTTGTGCAGCACACTGCTGTCTTTCATGAGAGCTTCTAGATCTGAGGGATATGGTAAGGTGGAGGGCAGGAGGGGGGGAATAAAGCATACCTCCTAAAGCCCACAGGACATCACCTCAAAGACAGTAACGCCGGTGGGAAGTGGTATCCCAAGCAGAGTCAGGCCGACCTCAGACATGATTTGGTAACCAAGTGGAATTCAAAGGGCTTGTCTCAAAGAACCAGCCTCAATGAAGTGAGTTTAGGTGAGTTTTAGTCTTAAAACAGCAGCAGGACTAGTACAGCTAGTAAACTGATGGCAATACAAATGATGCATAACCACGCCTTTTATGCACCTTAAAAAATACTCCCGAACTTAATCGCAGAGACAAAAAGCTAAAACAGCTGGAAATGTTTGTTTCATGGGATAAAAGGTGCTAAAAGCTGGCTGTTCCAGTAGCAAGACCTGGCCCAAATTCAGAGGTTAACTCCCAGAATGGAAAAGGCCAAAGGATAAGATGTAATGTTATTTACAAGCAGGACTGCACACAGCTGGGGAAGACCATCCCCATACAAACTACTAGACAAACTGCTAGATGCTAAGGGTGGTTGGCATACCCCTTCTCCAGCTTTGCCACTGAGCAGGAGCTGTCTGGGCTACAGCTGATTCTGGAGCTTGGAAGTCTTCATGCCCCTCTTGTTACTGATCTTGTCTTGTCTGATCAGTTTCTCGTGCCTATTTCTCATTAGCTTTTCTTCTTTGCCTGGCACACACTAATTTGCCCATGGCCAATTGGAGGCCCACAGGCAGGTCAAACCTGCAACAAAAAAAGTTTTGTTCTACAGGAGTCAGTATCTTTTTCAGCCCTAAGTTTACTGCTTCCTGAATTCATGAGAGATACAGCTTCTTTCATACTGTAAGAACAGTGTTTAGCTTTTAGCTGATGAATGTATGCATATGTGACTGTAAAAAGGGGCATTGGGTTTCCCCAGGCAAGACATCCTTGTAACAGGCAAACCAGATAATGCCTATGCCTCTTCCAGTCAGTGCATCTCCTTCTGTCAGGTTTTATCTCTCCTGCCTTTAATGGAGAAAAATGGAAGAGGCTACCTTCACGCTCCTTGTCTATCTGCTTGTGCTAAATAGAATAATGATCTAATTGTAAGCTTCCAGCCATGTAAATCAGCAAGCTGTATAAATCATGACTTCATAACAGCCTGTTAGGTAAATATATAGTCTGCAGCTAGAAAATGTACTTTAAACAAAAAAACTTTGTTATCAGTGTTTGCTTTGATTCATGAAAGGATGTGTCTGGGAGAAGAAAAGTAAGGTTATATGGACCATTTCAGATCTGTAAACAGATCTTGAAATTTCAAGCCAAAAAATGACTGTGCCGAGAGAACAGATCAGGTTTATGTTCTTAAAATTTTCAAAGGTCATATAGTAGGTTTTATTTAATTACATTTTTGGTCAGAAATATTTTAACACGTTTTTTAGTCATGGTCTAGATTTGACTCTCTAAACTGAATAAAATATTAATTTCATTTTACCCAAGTATGTATAAAATCTGTATGTATATAAAATGTAAAACTATTATATGATAAATACTATTCCAGAAAAAAAATGTTTATGAAAAAAATGATAACCAATTGAATCTATAGTATGAGCAATAATTATCTTTTGAAGTTTAAACTTTTTAAATATCTTAAATATCTATCTTTTTATTTTCTTAATTCATATTTGTTAATTTAATTAACTTTTTTTTTTTTTTTTTTTTTTACATTGTATTTTTCAAGATTCTGACTTATAGAAACGTCTCCCCTCAGAAACCTCTACAGTCTTAATTAGAATGTAAAAATATGGTCCCATTTTAAAAGAATAAACTACAGTGAGGAAGTTACTTGTAGAACAGCAGCATTTCAGTGTGAAACTGCCAACACATTTACTGTCTAATGCCTATATTTAATTAAACCAGCCTGTGAGCATAACTGAGAATGCAACTTCTATGTTTTTGAAGATGGTCCAGTGTGCATTCCACATGGACCATGTGTGTGGTCTTTTCATGGTCAGAAAACAATATTCTTCTCATGTCCCATGTTTTCTGTGGTAATCTTAGTTGGCTGTGTACTCCATCCAAATGCTGAACAGTCATTTGCTTGCACATTCACAATGAAGCCCTACAGTGTCCAGTATTGCATGCAATAAATACTCTACACTTGGTATTATACTGTAACTGACTGTGAAAGCTCTGTAGATGAGCCTGTCATATCCACCCTTCAACATCAGTGGTTTTATTTTGGTGTGGGGGAAAAAGTAGATTTAGTAATGATTTACATTTTTCTATTTGTGCTCTAATTCCCATATTTGTACTGAGTTAAAACAGTTTGCTCATTAACTGTTTCAGTCTGGTTGTGAGAACATTGACTACCAGAAGAACAGAGGAGAGCTAGCAGGAGGTTCTGTACCATCAAAGAAGGAAAGTTAAAGGCATTGTTAAGCAATCCACTTTTTTCCAGAGTCCTGAAGAATCATAAAATCTGAAAAAAAGACTGATTAAGCTCTTAAAAGACTGACAACTGCATAAATAATACTATTTTTATTATCAGCTGACTCGGTCCATTTTTGCTAGAGATGTTAGAGCTGAGATCTTTGATGTTTGCTTTTCATAAGACTTTGAGATATCTTCAAGTGATCTTTAAAGTTTCAGTAAAAGACATCTTGATGAGGGGTCTCAGTTTAAAAAGCTCTGCCTGTGCCTTCACAAAGAGTTCAATTTAGTGTAAAAAGAATACAAGAAAATTACAAACAGATTTTATTTATTTATTTTTTTTCCTCCTGAATATGGGACACAGCTATGTACTTCTCATACTATTATACACTAATTTGGCCAATATCCTGGTCTCAGTCACGGCTCCCTTACACAGAGGGAAAAGAGTGGAAGAATGGAAATGGATGTCTGAAGATTCATCTCTGGTCTTTTTGGACAGTCAAGACAAAGAGTGATAGCTGGGTATTCATAACTTTGGAGACTGGTTCATCCCTGATTCATACAAGCTGTTCCCTTCAATGAAACAGGAAGAAGCCAGTACAATAGAGGTTTTTCAGAGTGAAGAAACAGGGAAGGACTTAGCATCACAAAGTAATAAAATGCTGTTATTATGAAAGATGTTATGAAATAGTTTGTGGTTCTAAGATTAATTTTAGCTTAAGCTTCAACTTCAGAGCAGTTGCCAGTCTCTGACTCTTAACTACTCCTTCTCTCAATCACAAAATGAGGGACAAACAGAGTGCAAAAACCCTTCTGTAAACAGCTGCCCTGGTGCACACAGGAGGCATGACCCCACTGAATCTGAGTGGTCCAGTCTACAAAGGCTCTTGAGACTCCTTGCTAGACACAATGTGCTCCAGATTTTATAGAGTTTTTCATAGTTTACAGTAAATTTCCAGTCCAACATGAAGAACACATGGGACACAGTTCTTTCCACTAATTTTGTGGCAGATAGACATAACGTGTCTATCTGCCACTAATTCAGGTTTAGTTGTCTGAAAAAAAAATACTGTGAAGGTAGAGGAAGACTGTAGTAAAACGTTGAATTTTATTCTGTATCTGCCATGCATCTGCTCAGTCACACACCCAATCCTGTGCTGCTCAGTTCATATGTAACCTATTGATTCTGGGCTGTCCGAGATTTTGCACTTCAGGTGTAGCCAGATTCTTGTGGCAGCCATCCTAGACACTGTGATATCCAACATCTTCAGAATCTTTAAACAGTACTAAGACATCTTAAAAAGTCTGTTCTGTGTATAATTTTTAATTTCATCTTTGGCTGTAGTTCTATCTGTAGCTCTAGTGAGGTTGAATGTAGAATTAACACACTTCTCCACTCCTGCAAGAGAACAAAGACAGGTAAACTATCTTAGAAGTTTGTTTAGAGGTTTTTGTTTTGTTTGTTTGTTTGTTTTAACATGCCAAGACAACAAGGCACTAAAATGCATTTCTATTAATATGCATTAATCATAGAATCATAGAATGGCTAGGGTCAGAAGGGACCTTAAAGATCATCTAACTCCAATCCCCTGCCATAGTCAGGGATGACACCCTTGATCAGGTTGGCCAAGGCCCCATCCAAGGCATCCACCCACACCTCCAGGGATGCAGCAGCCACAGCTTCTCTGGGCTTCTCTATTCCAGTGCCTCACCACCCTTACAGTGAAGAATTTCCTCCTATTGTCTAGTCTAAATCTATCCTAATTTAATTTAAGACCCTTCCCCCTTGTCCTATCATTATCTACCCAAGTAAATAGTCCTTCTCCATCTTTTTTGTAAGACCATCTTAAGTAGTGAAAGGTTACAGTGAGGTCTCCATGAAGCCTTCTCTTCTTCAGACTGAACAGCCCCAGCTCGCTCTGCCTTTCTTCATAGGAGAGGTGCTCCATCATCTTTGTAGCCCTACTCTGGACTTGCTGGAACAGGTCCACATCTTCCTTGTGCTGGGGCCCCCAAACCTGGACACAGTACTCCAGGTTGGGCCTCACAAAAACAGAGCAAAGGGGGACAATCACCTCCCTCGACCTGCTGGCCACTCCTCTTGTGAGGTAGCCCAGGATGCAGTTGGCCTTCTGGGCTGCAAGCACACACTGCAGGCTCATTTCAAGCCTTCTGTCTACTAGAACCCCCAAGTCCTTCTCCACAGGGCTGTTCTCAATGAGTTCTTCTCCCAGTCTGTACTCATGTCTGGGATTGCCCCAACACAGGTGCAGCACCCTGCACTTGGACTTGTGGAACCTCATTAGGTTCACATGGACCCACTTCTCCAGCCTGTCCAGGCCCCTTTGAATGGCACCTCTTTCTTCTTTGGTATCAACTGCACAACTCAGCTTGGTGTCATCTGCAAGCTTGCTGAGGATGCATTCAATCCCATCATCTATGTCATTGATGAAGATATTGAAAAGCAGTGGTCCCAAGACAGATTCCTCAGGAACACTGCTCATCACTGGTCTCCACCTGTACATAAGAGTCATTGACCAGCATTCTCTGGGTGGAGCCATCAAGCCAGTTCCTTTTCCACCAGATGGTCCACCCTTCAAATCCATATCTTTCCAATCTAGAGATTAGGATGTCATGTGGGACCTTGTCAAAGGCCTCACAGAAATCTAAGTAGATGACAGTTAGTATTCCCTTGTAGAGTGATGCAGTCACTCCATCATAGAAGGCCACCAGATTGGTCAGACATGACTTGCCCTTGCTGAAGTCATTCTGGCTGTCTCAGATCACCTCCTTGTCCTGCACATGCCTTAACATTGCCTCCAGGAGGATTTGTTCTATGATCTTGCAAGGCACAGAGGTGAGACTCATTGGTATGTAGTTCCCTAGGTTTTCAGTTCTACCCTTTTTAAAAATGGGAGTGATGTTTCCCTTTTTCCAGTCACCATGGACTTTTCCTGGCTGCCATGATTTTTCAAATGTGATGGAGAGAGGATTGGCAACTACATCAGTCAATTCCCTCAGGACCCTGGGATGCATGTCGTCAGGGCCCATAGACTTACAGTTGGTAAGCTGCATTGGGAAGTCCTAAACTTGCACTTCACTTACAGTGGGAGGGACCCTACTCCCTCAGCTCCCACCTACAGGTTAAGGGACTCAAGAGATGTGGGAAGCCTGACCAGTAGTGAAGACCAAGGCAAAGTTGTTAAGTACCTCTGCCTTCTCCTCATCTGTCATTACCTGTTCTCCATCTTCATTTGTCAGAGGCACTACACCCTCTCTAGTCTTTCTTTTGTGGCCAATGTACCTGTAGAACCCCTTCCTGTTATTCTCTGCATCCCTTGACAAATTTAGTTCTGTCAGTGCCTTGGCTTTCCTGATCACATCCCTGCACATCTGGACAGCATTTCTTTACTCTTCCCAAGGCACATGGCCCTATTTCCACCATCTGTGAATTTCCTTCTTTTGCCTAAGTTTGACCAGCATGTCCTTATTCAACCATACTGGTTTCCTACATTCCCCACTTGATTTATTACATATGAAAATAGAGAGCTCATGCGCTTCAGGGAAAATATCCTTAAAGTGTTGCCAGCTCTGATCAGATGCTCTGTCTTAAAGACAGTGTCCCATGGGATCTCATCCATTAATTATTTGAACAGCTGTAATCTGGCTCTTCGGAAGTTCAGGGTCCTGACTTGCCCTTAGCCAGGCCCATATCCCTCAAGACCACAAACTCAACCAGGGCATGGTCACTGCAACCCAGGCTTCCTCTAATCTTAAACCTCTTTCTGAGCTGAAATTAATCAAATTGTTCATTTGATTTCCTATCCATTCTTAAAAAATAATAATAATAACAAATAATAATAACAAATAATAATAACTTGTAGTGGTATTACCTAGAACACTTACAGAGATTTTTTGATATGACAGTCTTCCGTATGCCAGTGCACCTAACTGCAGTCTTAACCTTGGGAATTTTTTCATCTGCCATATCAGACAGAAATATTTTTTTTGGTGTAGATGGCAGATTTTTTATATTGTGCCTCGGTAACAATTTCCAACCATTTTGGCATCCAGAGCAAACTACCTTTAAATGCTGCAGAAGCCAGAAAAGAATGCTGCAACATTTCAACTGTGGCTATTTTCTCTTGTAACTGTTCCACTTTTTCTGTCCCTCCCCCAAATTCTTTTTGATAGGGAAACAATAGGATGAACCATTCTCTATAGACATCATTTTGCTGCCAGAAAGAAACAATCTAAGGAGTAAAGTTCATGGTAGATAAATACACTTGTGGCTATACAGACCATGGGGAAAAACAAACAAACAAACAAACAAAAACAGTATGAAGTTGAGAGCCTCATTATCTTGTTTTCCATTTGTCAGAACGAAAACACAATGACATCAGTTTTACAAAAATGCCACATAGTAAATAAAATATAGTTTGGTGTAAAGGATGGGACTCTGAATCCAGAGCAGAAATTTTAGAGAAGTGGGTAGGTGGTAGATAATGATAGTAGGAACAGACAATAAGCATGCAGAGGAAGGTCAAAAACCTGAGGATAAGCAACTCTTTTCTGTCTATTTGTATTCTCAACATAAGATGGGGAGCAAGTAATTTCATGGAAGAACAGGCCACTGAAGGAAAGAAACTCAGAGGAGTCAGAGAATCAGGTCCTTATTTCTACTCTCTACTTCTCACCAGTCTTTGAAAGGAGAGGGAGCAGGTAACACAAGGTCTGTAAGCTGCTTGGTGACCATGGGAAGATCCACCACACTCCTGATGCTGTAGTCCTGGGACACCTGCCATGTCCCTGGGGCAGGACAGACATGATCCATGAGTGTACCTTAAAGCCTGCTCCTCCAAAACAGAGGAACCATGGGAGCAACACAGGACTCTTGCCTGTCAAGGGCTTTCCTTCCAAAGAAAACCAGAGAGTGAGTACTGTGTGGTAGCAACGTACTCAGATCTCAACCCAGGATGAAGTTAGGAGGCAAATAGGAGGTGGACTTCTAGACAGACGTTACTGTATACAATGCAGGTACATCAGTTCTCAACTGTGTAATGCCACTCTGATTTCAGGGTATGTATGACAATTTTTGTATTGAAAGATGATAAAGATTCTCCTTGTCCCCCAAATGCAAGAAATATTGTATAAACAAAGAGCCAAACCCTCATTTGCAGCACAGATTATCCCATTCAGAGCTCTGCTGTTGAATTTTGCATGTTCCAGTATTAATGCAAAATACACACTATAACTGTAAAATGACAGCAGATTTAGATTGCCCTCCTGTCCACTCGACATGGTAACATTTCAGAACTAGATGTGCTTTGTCCATATATAATTAGGCAATCGTTTTGTAACTGAGTTTGCACAGATGGTGAGACATCCATCAGCATAACATGAAGACTATATTGTAAGGCCTCTGGGGCAGGACCACCTTTTAAATCAGTGTTTATATAATGCCCTGCATAATGGGAAACCAAATCCACTTTGAATTCCTAGAGGCCATCAAAATGTGTCTCTAAGTGTGTATGTATCACCCACACGTTACTTATGCATTATAGAAGGACTGCATGACAAGTAAGTAAAAGAGAGATTCCTTGCTGCTATTTACTTATAGTGTGATTTTTGAGGACTTCTGGATCTCTTGCTGAAATGCTATACTAAAGGGCTAATTTATTAGACAATAAGTGTATGAAGCCCAATTTTCTGGAATAGTTGATTTTATATGATGTTACCTACCCAGATCTAGTTATATCAGGGGCTAAGGCAAGGTCACAGCTCTGCTATAAAGCTTGCAGAAAGCCCTTTGGTCAAGAATATGTGTGGCTTCATAATTTAATAATTGTAGATCTCAGACTGAGATGAGACTATTTTCTTTGAAAGTCTTTCAAATGATATCTGGGTGCACAACTTATGTGGAGCTATGAGAGAAGTGAAGGCTGGTGTACCACAGGCTCTAAATGCCCCTTGCTGACTGACTGGATTTCTTTGGACCCAGGCATTTGAGAGCAAGATCTGTGATCTGATCCCAAAGGACTATAGCAAGATTAAATCTTAGAAGAATTATCTGCTCAATAAAGATCATAGTCTTTTATCTTGGAAGTAGTGATTTGAATAGTAAGCCCTGAGGCACTGGTAAAGACAAACACATAGCAAAATACGTTCAGCTATAGAGACTCTTAGGAATAAAAGAGCTGTTTTGTTTCTCTTCCTCTTCGTACTTGGTATATACATACATATATATGTATATATATATATATGTATATATATACATATATATATGTATATCTGAGTATGTATATACAGAGAGGCATATCTTTATACATACATATATTTCAAATTCAAAAAGACTTTAAGCAAACTAAAACATTTTTCCTTGAGCTGGTTTCCTAACTTCTCTTGCAGCCTAATTTCAGAGATTATATAGCTGAAGGACTCTGTGATAGGTATCAGAATGAGAAGTATTTAACAAAGACTGTCTTCACCAGTTTTTTCTCCCTTACTAAAATGGAACACATTATGTCCGAGGCCACCCTGATTTTATTGAACTCAAAACCACTACAGGGACTGAAAGTGACTGAAGCTGTGAGCATAAACCTTCTTTGTTGTGTATGTGTGTGTTAGCATGTCATCTTTTGGGATAATTGTCCAAATGTGGTGCCTATGGAGATGTGGCTGATTCAATACTTGTGCTCCCGGGTGGTCAGCCTGTAATTTAAAGATTCACTGGCCTCATGAAGATAGCCACAAATGGAACAGTAACCATAATTACAAGAGGCTGTTCCACTAATCCATGGTTAACAAATGTTAGTTAAAAGATAAATAAGCCTTACGCAAGCATTTCCTGGAGGTATATGAGCCTTGTGTTTTCATTTGTTCTGACTTCCCTCTTCTTTAGAGAGGGGTACAAGAACAGAAAAGATTTTGTGATCTAATTTTGTTTCAATTGTTAGAAATCACAGGGAATGTCTGAAGCAGTTATCTCTTTATATATATATATAATTAAAATAATAATAAAAAACCCCACCAAACTATTGCTTTTTATTTATAAAACTGAGAAAAAAGTAATTATTTTCCAGGCTGAACTTCTCTTAACTGTGTTTTCCTTTATGAAAAAAGAAGGGAGTATTTGCTCTACTTTCAGTATACTTGTAACATTTAACCTTGGCACTTTTTCTGCAGTGTCTTACTGTCTCAGTTGTTCTAAATTATACCTTTTTTCAAGACACAACAGCATCCATTTTCTTTTAGGTGATAATCTGTTTTAGAACTTAATGCAATTGAAACAAGGTTGATTACATGGCAATGAAGGAATATAGGAAATATATTACTGTTTCACTAAGCTAGTCTTCCTAAACAGAATGCATATATCATCTTCCATTCCTGCAGAAAATGGGGTAGCAAAAATATGCTGTAATCTACCAACTGGTAAAAGTTTTTACTTAGCTCTCAAGTGGATAGTGTTTGTTTTCGGAATTTAAGAATTAAGATTTATTCCTTTATTTTTTTTTTTGTCCTTTTTAATGTAACTTTGGGTATTCTCATTATCCATAGAAATGTCTAATCCTTTCTTGAATCCTGCTAAGCTCTTGGCTGCACACACAATTGGTATTCTGCCATATCCAAACATTGCTCATACCACCAAGGAACTATGCAGTTGTGCAGGAGGGATATAGAAGCAAAGATTTTGCCCCTAAAAAGCATCTAAAAGCAAATAAAGGGGTGTAATTTATTGAAACTAGTCAGTTGTTTAGGTCTTCTCTCTTAAACTTATAAACATTTAAAAATGTTGATATAAACAGTATACGATGAAGATAAGTTTAGTCAATATACTGTTTATCCTTAACATAGAAAGATCCTTTGTTCACAGAATACTATAGTAAGAGGTCATATCTTGTTAGATGAGATGCTACAGGTGGAAAAACAGACAAAGCTTTCAAGTCCAGCATTCCTCCACCAAGTTTGAGAAGAAGCAGAAAAGTCTAACCTAAATATAAGTTAGGTGTAATTGCTTTTAGTTAACTATGGTAATGTTGCTTAATTAGAACACCTGAGAAAGGCCATTAATAACAGTGAGCAAGAGATGCCTGTTCCGAGGACGGAGAGAACATAGGAAAGTTGAGAGAGATGGTGGAATAGAAGGAAAAAAGCTGTTAATGCTTATGCAATAGGGAAGGAGTAGTGGGAATTTTATGAAGTGCCATAAAATCAGTACATCTGTTGAAAAATATGTTTTTGTTTTTTTTTTTTTTTTTTTTTTCTGTAAAACTATAAGCTTTTTACACTTTTCTTGAGAGACTAAAGTGGAACTATGACTGTGAAAGTTGTTTCCCTATTGGTGTATGGTTGCTCTCACTCACTGCTGTGGATTCTGGTCAAATGATATTTGCTTCCTCCGTTTCTTTTCTATCAGATCTCTCAATGTACTGAAAGAAATAGATAGTTTCTTGGTCTGAAGGTATAGGATTCATGTAGGGTCTAGTACTTCTGCATATTTTATTTGGGTGGTAGGTTCAGAGATGTGATTTATTTCTCTGGATGTGAATGTGTGCATGTGGAGATCATCTTTAGCCAATAGTAATGTATATCACACGTTCTCCTCAGAACAAATGCAAATGGTATTTGAGAACCTAGCTACATGCTGTAGATTTCTTGTGTATTTGGTAATTTCTGGAAGTGAAAGTATTGGCCTATGAACTCTTGAGCAATGGTCTGCTGCCAAAACCTTCTGTTTTTCTTTAAGTTTCTTTATAAGACCGAGTAGTTAAAAGTAGCTTTAGCATGGTGTAAATATTCTTCAGAAACTTCTTCAGGAAAAAAATCTGAAAAACAACAAATGGCAACAAGCCACTTTCTCTTCTGTCCACTACTGATACAGTAAGTATGGGATATGATATTCATGAAGGAAATATTTCTTCTCTGGACTGGTCAGAATAGGTATAACAGTGTAAAAACAAAATACTTTATTTTCTCTGTGATAATCAAGTGGGCATAGGAATTGTATTCATTTAATTCTAGTGTCAAGTTTAAAAATGAGGGTATACTCTTAAGAGGGTTTGGGAGACTTACAAAGGTTTTAGAAGAAACTAAGGTGAGAGTTTTATTGCTTTAATTTGGAATTTGAAAAATTATTTCCACCAGAAGAATTGCTCATGTGCCATTAGGAATGTCCCTGGAAATCATGGTCACTTCTTACACTGCTGTATGGGTACTGTTCTCCAAATATGAAGATGAGACCTCCTGAGAAACCGGAACATGGTTTCATGGATTTGACCTTAGAGCAAGGCAGGAAGATCTGTTGTATTTTTTCACTCATAGGTAAAATCCAAATGATAATTACTGCTGTAGTGGATCATAGCAACAGGAATGATAAATACCTCCTCCAAGTGTCCTTCATATGAGGGCAAAACATTATTCTCATTAACAGAGCATTAATACCCCATAAAATAATAATTAAAAAAAAAAAAAAAAAAAAGATATCTCTGCCAGCTGAGTCAATCAAAATAACAAGCTTATCTTTTCTTCAAACCTTTTTTCAAGCAGCAACAATTCACGATTTTGAAAGGTGTAAAGCCTTCGGGGCTCCTAATACTGAGCTGTATCTCTTCTTCTCCTTATGAATATGCTTTCAAAAGCCTCCCCAGCCATTTTTTACCATTGCTCAGGTGGGTTGTTTTACTTAATGATGCTCTAGCAGCAGACAGCTTCTCCTAGTCTTTCTCTAGATTAAAAAAAAAAAAAAAAAAAAAAAAAAAATAAATTAAATTATTATTATTTATTATAAAAAAATGGCACTTGATTTTGGGATAGAGAATCTCAGATTGTCAAGGTTTACAACTTTTATTTGGGATCTCTAGTTTCTTTTACTAAATCGTGTGTACCAGCATAGGTGGAATATGCAGAGGTGTGTGCAGCAAAAAAGAGTGGTGAGGGCAGCAGTTATTTCTGTACAGCTGTCCTGGGGGCAGAGTGCCTCTTTGCAGCAGTGCGTGGGGACTGGCCAACTCAGTTCTGGAGATTTTAGTTAGACCAGTCAGTACAGAGTGCACTATGGACCTGATTTATCACCAGATCTCCTACCTATTCATTGCCCTCCAAAACACCATGCTTCCTAGAGGTGTAATCT
Source organism: Oxyura jamaicensis (assembly GCF_011077185.1). NCBI lineage: Eukaryota > Metazoa > Chordata > Aves > Anseriformes > Anatidae > Oxyura > Oxyura jamaicensis. The sequence goes on from NC_048926.1 coordinate 44,863,591, forward strand.
TTTGCTTTTGTTCTGTTTGTGAAAGGACAGTCACGTACATTGTTTGTTGTACCCAGTCCATTAATGTATTTGTTTTCTATGGCATCATTGTGCTTCCAGCCCTGGGTCTGTCAGAAGCAGAAATTGTGTTGAATTGTGTTAAATTCTGTGGTGGTTTTGTGATGTGGACAACTGCCAATGGCTGCTACAAGTCCTTTTTTATTATTCTCATCCAAACTACATGAAGACAAGAAAAAGCTCAAGTATTTGATTACCTTTATTATTCTTGCCTGCTCATAATTCCCTTACACAACCGAACTCCATTTATTATCATTTCAGACTAACTGACAAAGCTGGGAGAATCTGCACATAATGCCAGAAAAAACTCCAGTCATTAATGCTGTAGCTGGGGGGTCAGCTGGATTCAGCAAAACACTTGGGTGGAAAATCTATAAGACAGATTTAGTTATGGTCCAGCTTTTTAAGTATGCATGAGGGAAAAAATGAATAATAATAATAATAATAATAGTGGAATATCCAGAGTGGTTTTCTGTTATGTTCATTTTAGGCCAATATTTTCAAGTTCCACAGACACCCTGTTTTTCATTTTGAAAGGAATCTAATTCTACTTTATCCTACAGTTAGAATTTTGAGAGTATAACTTAAGAATATCCTCCCTTTTTGTTATCTGTTCAGCACTTAATTCTGCTGTTTTTTGTCTCTATTTACATGAGAAACTCCAAGGCATCCTAGAGACTAGACATTATTTCAGTTTAAAGTCCTTTAAATTCTGAAGTATCCTAGTATCTGTACATACATTTCATTTATCTGCTTTATTTTACTTGAATGTAAACCAGGGTAATTTATATTGCAGAAGCTTTATTTTATTTATTTATTTATTTATTTATTTATTTTTCACAGCATAACAAAAACGGGAGAGTATCAAGTACTGTATATGGAAAGGAATGAAAAGTACAGCTTTTGCAATCTCCAATTCAATTATACGTTAGTAGCAGCTTGTTATTTCAATCTATAATTATAATATACTTACAATAAAAGATATAACAGATGAAACTATGGAGATTGAAAACACAAAAGCTAGTTGGTCTTTCATTAAAAGGTTGTTAGTAACTAACTTTTTTAATTATAAAAGGAATACAGTTTTTGTGCTACTGTATTCTCATGAAAAATAAGTGTTATATTATAAACCGAAGTTTATAATATATCCGTATTTTCTGAAACTGACAAAAAATGACAGCAAGTGCTAAACAATAGCAATAAAGGCTTGTATCATGTTATCAGTGAGGGCAGGTTAAGTCAATTTTTTTGACCCAGGTTTATGTATTTACTTTGCATCTCTGTTAGCCTAGAAGGGTATGAACGAACCTGAATGAACATTTAAACAGAATAACTAAAAGATGTACTTCCTATTACTGAATGCTATGATATTTCCTACTAGGGACGTTGTCACTAGCCATAATTAATTTTAACTGAAACCAGAAAGGAAAGCTCATACTCTGCTGGAGACAATAGCCATGCCACAACAAAGAAAGGAAAAAAACCTGAGAAGTTGCTATTGTTTACATGATCTTTTGTTAAACATATACCTGCAAAGACTGTGGGAGAAGGCTGGACAACGTTCTCCACATGAGCTCCACAAGTGATAAAGAATAGGGAGAAGGATTAAACTATTTCCTTCCAGTAGAAGGAAACACTTTCTCTCCATTAGCAGACATTAATTCTGGTCAGCAGTCATGTTTTTGCAGCTGTCTTATGACAGATTTTTTTTTTTTTTTTTAATTCTATCTCTGCTCTCTCATGACAGAAGTCTTCTTTTTTTATTCCTAAACTCCACAATGGCGTAAGAAGGAACAATATCTTCCAGTTACTATTTTCAAAACATCAGCTGTCGAGCTCAGATCTATTCAGAGAGTGGCATAGCCGTAGCATAGCCATAATTTCTCAAGCTGTCTTGACAATTTTGGTAATACACAAGAAGAGCTTGTGCTTCTGCATGCACGCAAAGCTTTCCTCATCCAAACAATAAATGACAATATTTCTTTACTGTCCTCGATTGGCCTGTATGCTTGTCTTGTGCTGATGCCCATTTTGTAGGACATTGGAGATTCAGAAAAGGATTTGCTGTTCCAATCAATCTCTCACTCAAAATGCATTTGTAAAGCAGTTGGAGAAGAAAAAAAAAAAAAAAAAAAAAAAAAAAAAAAAAAACAAACAAAAAAA
>NC_048926.1:44875810-44899594 GCF_011077185.1 Oxyura jamaicensis
GGGAGGAGAGGGGAGGGGAGATGAGGGGAGGGGAGGAGAATAAGTACTCATTCTCTCTGTTGGATAACAAATTGAATATGACTGCAGTCCTGATGGCATGGGGATGTATCTTCTTTTGTCTCTTCTATTCTCTAGAGAATTGGACTTTTCTCACTGTCAGAATCTAAATATCAGTGTATTAATACAGTGCTTCATTTTTCACAGAAAGATGACTGGGTTTTGTTTCCAAAGCATGCAGAAAGGGTACTGACCAATCATGAATGTCAAAATTTATTACAGCATAAATTTCTACCCAGCCATCCCTCTTTGTCTCTTCCACTGAATCATCCTGCAAGGTAGCTACATTTGATGGGGGGGACTGTGGCTTTTTTTTTTAAGAAATACACATTTTTCATGAGACTTTTCACCTCCCCCTTTTTCTTGGAAGGAGAATATGATGAAAAGTTAACAACTTGTAAACAGATTGTAGCATGGTTAAATGTGTTAGCCCTGGAAACAACTCTTCTAGCTTTTCTAACTTTAAACTTTACAAATGTATTGTAAAATAATGGGAAAAGTTTTTTTTTTTTTTTTTTTTTTTTTTCATTCCAATTCTTCTATTTTTGTTCTGAATTGTACTGTAGTTATTTTTGTAATCACTTTATTTTCTAATAAGTCATACTTTTTGAAAAGTTTGTCAAACAACAGTTGAGGAGAGATCTCCAAGCCTGTTGTGACTTTGACCTGTTGTTTTTTCTTGTAATGTTCCCTTCTAGAGGCACATTCCCTATCCTGCTAAGCTAGCTGTACCTTCTCATCTGGTTTCCAGCAGTTGGAGTTGGTTGTGTTGTTGTCTCTTGGCCAGCATACATAAACAGTTCAGGACCGCCCACCCACATTTGCTGTGAACACAGGTTTCAGACATTCACTGGGACTCAGCTGGATTTTCTTAGCAGTTTTTTCTTAACATTTGCTAAAAATGAATGTGATCTGTTTAATCATAATCAAATGTCTCACTATCTGTTCATCTGTACATAGCACTTAATTGCAAGCACAATGATGCGTGCTGTGCGCATATGCGCTATCGGGCCAGATTTTCAAGTGTTTGGAGCCGGCATGTGGGGACAAATGTAAAGAGCTTAGCTCCCATTTAGGCAAGTGAACTAGGACATCTTTTGGAAGTACTCAGAACTAAATTGGCTAGGTGGAGACATGTTATCTACAAAAAAATGATTCCAAACTTGAATAATACAAGTTTTGAAAATCTAGGCCTATGCATCAGTGTATATTTGTATATTACACACCTTACCAATTGTAATGGCTACTGTACATGATACAACCCTTTGGAGCTTTTCTAAATTCAGACCTGTGTTTTCAACCCAGCCACACCTTTAAAATCCCCCATGGGGTAGCCTATTTCTCTCCCCATTCACATCTCTAACTAAAACAGAAATTTAAAAATAATTATGCTTTTTACAAACTTTCAAAAGCATAGATTTATTCTGTTCTCTCTGTAGCTGTAGATAACAACAGAGCCACCATAATGACATGCATTTACTGTTTCTGGCATGCATCACAGGCACATGTGGAATATGCTTCTAGAAGCTCTGTAAATAATTCTTCTGAGGGGAACACACTGGACTCTGATTTTTTTCTTTCCTAATCTGCAAAGTGGAAAGCATAAAATTACTATATCACAACAACACATCACATGAAGTATTTGTGTTTTGCAGCTGTAATACCAAGACTACCTATTGGCTTCCACTAAGGTTAAAAATGCACATTAACTTCCACTGCAATTTTGCACGCTCTTACTTCCAACAAAACTGTGACTTGGAAACTGCTCATGCTTTCCCAAAACATGTTCTTTTCTTTACTTGTAAAAGCTTAAGCTCTCTGATAAATGTGTATATATATATATATATATATATATATACATTATACATATATATATATTAATGATGTAGTCTTTGTTGTGCAAATTGTTAATAAATAGTGGTGTACTTTGCCTTGTTTGAAACAAAATGAGAAAACTAGTAGAAAATGAGAAATTCTAGTAGAAGCACTTGGCAAATGTACACTAAGCTTCTACCAGAGACTTTTTTTTTTTTTTTTTTTGGAATACCATGTAGCAGGTACGGCAAGGTGAATTCTGCATGTAAGGGATGCCCAATTTTAAAGAAACACTCCTGAAAGCTGCAGGGTAGAATATCTCATGCCTGGGGAGCAGGAGGTTGTGACTGAGCAGACTGGAACACAGATTAAATGGAATATGCACAGGACATACATGTGAAATTACTGTGGTAACCACCAAGAAAGACCAGGGACAGTCAGCACAAATATCTGCAGATTTTCTCTTTTTCCTTTAAAGAGTGTTTAATTGCATCTTCTAGGCAGCTGGTAGTTGTAAATCTTGTAAAGTTCTCCAGTGAAACAAAGTGGAATTCAGTCTGAACAGCAACATAGAAATGATGTGATTTGGAGGAGAGTCCGTTAAAAACTAATAAATAAATAAATAAATAAATAAAACACTGTGAAATATTTCAGAGGTTTGAAGAAAATATTAGGATTTTTTGACAGAAAATGGAAAGCCAAATAAAAAAAAATCACTAACTAAACTAGAAAATGGAATAAAAATATTAAGAAGAGATGTTTTGATTTCCTCTTGAAATCATGTTATGAGGCTGAAATTATATATTGATTTTTTTAAAAAGAAATTTCTAAATATAACATGTTGATCTGAGTTAAAACAAAAACAAATTTTGAAATAACCTAATTTCCAGTTCCCACACAGACTCTCTTTGAAGTCTTCAGCTGTGAAGTCAATTAATGACATAGATAAATACCAGATGGCCTTTGCCAAGTGGATGCTTTAGGAACTGAAATTATCTTTTCTCTTTCCCTTTATATTTTTACTTTATTTGTGTAAAAGTAAAAAATCGAGTTCAAGTAAAGGAATTACCTCTAGTCATATGAGTGAACAACACGGCTATACAAATTCAAGAAGAAACCCCGTATTTCCTCCTAGAGAATGGTGTATAACCTTCACCAGGGTCTGGACACCAAAGATGGAAGATACTCAGAAAGGCTTTGAACTATAAGATGCTGAAAGACCGAATCCATCCCTATTGCATCTTGGAGCAATAAGAAACCAACCAGAGCCCCAGAAATTGGAGCAATAAGAAACCAACCAGAGCCCCAGAAACTCTGTCTGAAACCTGGGTACAGCGACACCAAAGCTGGGCTCCCTGTCTCTCTCCTCAGCCCTCCCAGGAATTCCCATCTCACTACACACTGGTGGAGGCCAGAAGAACCTGAAGCTTTCTCCCCTCACCAGATGAATCCTGAAACCAACTATTTACTTGCATAGAAATGTTCAGGAGAGTAAAGTGGTCAGAATACTGCTAAATTCTGTCTGAATTCTACTATTTCTGACATTTATGATCATATGGGACAACCTGTTTACAACGCTGTTGCTTTCTTTGTAGCCATGATATTTTTGGAAAATTTGATAGTCTGACATATAATTATACTGCACAAGTATTAAAGTTTATCCTACAGATCTCTAGTTTCTGAGGAAAGGCATATTTAAATATGCCCTCCAATACTAAGGAGGTCTTTACCTTTCTGAGTGAATTGGTTTCTCTGTCAGTATAGCAATGTGGATCACATGACTCTAGACAGAGTTGATTACTGATTTCACCTGATTTGTTTTGATTTTAAGAATGCACTGAAAGAATATATATATATATAAATAAGCCATTGTTAAGTCTTCATTTAGTTTCTTAGGGACCAGGTTATTTTTGGCTTAAGATACTATAAACATCTATTTAACAATATTATATTATTAATGTAAAGTCATAGAATCATAGAATACCCTGAGTTGGAAGGAACCCACAAAGATCATTGAGTCTAACTCTTGGTTCCACACAGGACCACCCAAAAATCAAATCCTGTGTCTGAGAGCATTGTCCAAATGCTTCTTGAACTCTGGAAGGTTTGGTGCTTTTCCAACTGGCATGAAGGACCATGACACTGGGGAGCCTGTCCCAGTGCCCCATCACCCTCTGGGTGCAGAACCTTTCCCTAACCCCCAGCCTGACCCTCCCCTGTCCCAGCTCCATGCCGTTCCCTCGGGTCCTGTCGCTGTCCCCAGAGGGCAGAGCTCAGCGCCTGCCCCTCCGCTCCCCTCGTGAGGGAGCTGCAGGCTGCCATGAGGCCTCCCCTCAGCCTGCTCTGCTCTGGGCTGAGCAAACCAAGGGGCCTCAGCTGCTCCTCATACGTCTTTATGTTTATGTACAAGTTCTGTTCAATTCTTCTGCTCGGTATATCCAACAAGTTCATTTCCATGTCTCAAATTTCTCTCTGTCTTGGAAAGCTCATAACTTTTGATGGCTAGGAATCATACCTTATTTAAATGGCCCTGCAGGAATTCCTCAGAACTGTTAGGCTTCCAGTCAGTGACTACCTGGCTTCCAGTGGTTAAGTCTACACAAACTGTTTATCTTACTATAAAGACTGGTACTTCTCAGAATCAAAAGGGGAGCAATGATACTGTTTCTCATTGCTTTCTAGATCTGCAATCCAAATGTAACACCTAAATATGCTTTAAAGTTCAGTTTCTGAGTTGTTCTGTTGATGATTCACATGTTTAAAGTTAAGTGAGTTTGTAACACTCATGTTCATTATTCGCTGCATGCTCAAATTAGAAACAGTTTTGGGGATGTTTTTAGGAATATGTTTCTCCTTTCAAAATGCTTACTGTGATATCCACAAGGAATGATGTATACAAAAGCCAAAAGCTGCATTCGGATAAAAAGACAGCTTCAAACATAAATACTTTCAAAGAACAAAACCTCACTGCTTTCAAAGACAGAATGAAGAAGTTTGCTGTAAAATTTTCTTTCACCTTAGCATAGTTTTGAAGGGGATTAATTCTGCTTGTTGGAAGGGACATTGGAGGTCATCTAGTTAGTTCAGCCTGACCAAAGCAAGTTTCATAGTCCTCTGTCAAGATGTTTTCCTTGTTTATTTTCGCTCTGCTAAAGTAGGTACAGAAGCTTTTATTGTCACCTCTTTCTAGTTACAGCTCTATAACTCATCTCTGAGCTTTGGCTCATCATTGGGTTCATCCCAATACATCCCAAACCCATTCATGTGACATGCACCATCCACGGGTGTCACAGGCAAAGTTCCTCTGCTAGTTTCTCTTTTGTAACCTGTCCTAGTATATAGTTTGGAATCCTAAGAATAAGGAGTATATGTTACCAAAAGAGCTGTACAGTTCTACAGAGTTGAGATGAACGGATGAATATATATATATAAAAGTAATGCCTGCTTAGTTTTACATTATTTGCCTATGACCTATGTTGGCCTTCCGTAAGCACTCATGCAACTGAGACATAGTGGCCCAAAAGAATGAATTTAAGAGTCTTATTCAAAACTATTAAAGATGATGAAGATTTAAATTAGGAATTTTAAGTATACTTGTCAAAAATATTGCTGCATATTAATGTAGTCTGGGATCAGTAACAATGTGATATGAATTAGCTGAAACCAGAATACCAGAAATGACATAGCTCTTAGTGTGTGGTTCATTACTGAATAACTAAAAAACTCAATAGCTCACAATTAATATGTATTTTGTAAAATAGTTTAATGCCTAAACATAAAAAATAAAAAGATTTTGAGAAAAATAGTTGGAAGACATATATCACAATTTGGCACTGATATTATGAAAAAGACATCACAGAATCAGAAGCAACAGTTCTATCAACATACAGGAAGCTTGCTCAACTGGATATTATTTATATTTGTATTACTTTAGAAAAAAATGGTTATCATAACACAAGTTAAACACATTTGTCGTACTTCTTATTTGCTGAATTACTAGTGTCTGTTGTTTTTTTACACATCATAGCAGTATCAGGATCTAGTATTTTCACTAAGCAGTTTATGTAATTTATAAGTCAGAAAACCATTATATTGGCCAAAGGAGTGCAGCATTACAAGAGGTTGCATTCACAACATTTTTTTGTATAAGCATGAAAAAGTATTGTTTTTCACATTTCTAGCAAATGTGAAAAATATTCACATTCACACAATATTAAATATTCACTAGGCAAATAAATTTCTAGCTGACAAGGGGACAGTTGGTGCATTCTGTCAGCAGAACTGCAGGTCTGGTAAACTCTGGCACAGAGATGAAGGTAAAAAATTATGGAGTGGACACCATCTTTGATTTGCACAACTAGATTGACAGAGACTATCTTTGGTTTTAATCTAAAAAACTTCCTTAAAATAAACTTTATTATGTTTAAAATAGATCATCTTGAAAATATTAAATGGCATTTATTAGCCTGCAAAAAGAGTAGAAATATAAAACAGAGGCATGTATTTGCACATGGAGATAATTATGATTTTTGTTCCTTCTTGTTTCTACTTGGAAATAAGATGACAAGACTGAAAAATGAATATCAGTGGTAATTAAAATTAGAGCACCAGAACCAGGGAGAATTACAATTGTCAGTGACTCGAGACTCACAGAAATAAATATATTTATTTTGTTGATAGACAATAAACAATTGGACTTCTCTGCTTTCAATTCACTTTTTCCAGGAAACTTTCAATTTTTTATCTTGCAGTATTTTAGAAGGTTTTTTTTTCATTAAAACTTATACATCTATTTTTGTCAGGATGACAAGAATGACTTATATTGATTTCCAGCTAGCCAGCTGCGACCCAGTGACTGCAAGAACCAAAACTAACTTTGTAGCTTTGCCATATGATGTACCTTTGCCATATTCTCTTGTCCCTGCTCTTGATAACACAAAACAGGGTTAATTACCATCATCTTCAAAACCTTCATGTTGTTTTAGAGCTCTTATTGAAATGAAGCTTTTTTTTATTTTTATTTTTATGTTTTTTTTTTTTTCTGGGTTCTGAAGTACTACTGCAATAGAAACTAACTTATTTTACTTAATAAAATTTGTACTAGAGTGCTGAACAGTCATTTATAAGTTTTGAATGATGGGGTACTTTCTGAAGTTGACAGAAGAATGGAATGATGGGATGGATGTTGCTGGTTTTACCAAATTAATATTAACCTACTGTGTGAATTATCAAAAAAATAAACTCTATTTCTATATAGATATGTAGCTCAGAGTATGCTAGGAAAGAGAACATCCATCCTAAGCAACAGGTTCTCTTGATAATTTCCGAATGATATATTAAATAAAAGAACATTACCAGATAGCACTGCCAGATTTATTACTAGTGTAAAAGATTTAACAGTCTTCATAGAGATTATCACCTCCACAGTTCCTTTCAACCATTCCAATTCTTGCCTCTCTTTTCACAGCCAGGAAGAAATTTTGGCAAGAAGCAGCAGACACTAAATAAAATTGACATTTTTTTTTTTTTCTGGAATAAACTAGTAATGGACATTCTGGGGAAACTTCACTGCATCTTTTCAATACTTAAGGGGGGTTTAAAAAAAATATGGAGAGCAACTCTTTGCTCAGGCAGATAATGATAGGACAAGGGGGAATGGCTTTAAGCAAAAGGAGGGGAGATTTAGATTAGATACTAGGAGGATTTTTTTTTTTCCTTAGACACGGGAACAAGTTGCCCAGAAAAGCTGTGGATACCCCATCCCTGGAGGTGTTCAAGACCAGGCTGGACAAGGCCCTGGGCAACCTAATCTAGTGGGAGGTTTCTCTGCCTATGGCTGGGGGACAGGACTAGATGATCTTTAAGGTTCCTTCCAATGCAAACCATTATGTGATTGTATGATTCTATGAGCCTATTAGTCTATAATTCTTACCTCTCTTGACAGAAAATATTGTTTTGATTCCAGAGGAAGTGATTGTTTTCCTAAAATAATTCATCTGAAAAGCAAAATGTCTATTCAAAAGGACCGATGATATGATTAACCATTTAAAATCAGTACAGAATGGCATACTGTATTCACCCTACAGAAAAAAAATCCCACGGAGTAGACCCATCTCATTATGCATTTAGTTAAGGTTTTGGTCCCTCTTGAAGCTATGACTTCAAGATCAAGCCCGTTATCCACTGCACACTTCACAGATGTCAGTGTGAGCTCTGAAAATGCAGTAAAGCAGACTCAAGTTTTAAAATACAGTGCAGCCATTATGTGAATCAGATCTCCTTTTAAATTCATCACTTTTCGCTTGAGTCACATGTTGTGTCTCAGTCCTTGGATTTGCTATGATTTGCTCTAAGAAAGGCTCTTGTACTACAAGAAGGTCGTGCATTTCAGTCACAGTCACAAATATGACATGGTGACATTTACTCTTTTTAGATCTGACTGCAATTCTTGAATGGTGTGTTAGCATGGAATACTTTTTTATTTATTTTTTCCCAGTCATCTATAACCACATATTTTTAGTCTGAGATAATTTCCTCTAATTTCTAAAATAAAAGGGTAATTAAGAGCTATTGATTAATTCTCAAGCTAAAAAAAATGAACTTTCAGGCTCTTTTCTTTCAAACCAAGTGATTTCTCTTCTTCTTCTGGTAATAGCAGAAAAGTTCTGGCTCTTTAAATGCCGTAAACATAATCAAACTGTCATCCTACCGCTCGTGGCAACAAACAGAAAATGCAGTAGAGACAGTTCTGCGCTGCAGATTAGTGGGGTCCATTTAGCCTTAAAACGCCATTTATACAAATCCCAGCTGAAGTGTAAGGCATCTGGGAAATGTGTTTACAGTGACTATAGAATCCCCTCTTTTCTCACTGACTTCTTGCCAGAGGGTCACGGGCTGGAGTCTGATCTGAACCCAAGCAAACTTTTTTTATTTTTTATTTTTAAATAAAAAAGCTAAGTGCTCATGCAATTTGAAGGCCATCATGGGAAGGTCAGAGGTTTTGACATTTACATTTTTTGACATTGTATGTTTGGAAGCACCCACAGAACTGTACAATATTTTTTGTGCTCGGGAGACTTCTATGTCATCTGCAGGAAAGAAAAAAACTCATCTTCAGTTAGAGAATATCAGATTAGCGAGGTAATTGGCAAGAAGAGTATGACACAAACTCTCATAGTGGTCTCTTAGAGGTGAAGCCTGTTGTGGCTGACCTCATGTTGCCCAAGACATGATCAAGCTCAATCTCTGATAAATTTAGCTGGGACTGAAAAAATGGAGTCTTGCTGCTGGTCTTTGTCCTGGTTATCATCACAGGGCAGCTGTGGGCAACAGCCTGAATATGTTATGTCAGGATATAACTCTTTCAGAGGACATGGTGTCCAACAGCAAGGAAATCTTGGATTACTGTGTTCCAATACAGGTAAAATCAACGGGATTGTTACTGACATCTTACTGTCAGAGTAAGATGTCCACATTGGTTACAGACTGTGGTAATGGAAATTCCAGCCTGCATCTTCCTGATCTGGACACACATGGGCACGCAGAACTGGTGGAAAGATACAATTTAGCTCATAACGTTCTTCATGTCCTGTCAAAGAATGCAAAAAAATATATATTCTACAACACATGAAGTGTTCAACTAATACTTGTGAAGACATAACAATGAAAGAAAGCTACTGTAGCCATCATGGTTTGTTTGGATCTGTTAAATAGAGAGAAGGTATTCTGTAAACTGAACTCTATTCTATGAGCTCATTAGGAAAAAAAAAACAAGTGTGTCAAAATGTCTCGATCCTTTTTTAATGACTGGTCTGACACATGAATTTATGAATTAATGAGTTTTCTAACTCTCTAGTTATCTAATTCATAACTTGCTACTCATAACCTGTGTACCTATGAGCAAGCTTCTTACCTTGCTGATGATGAGAGGGCACATCCTTCCTCCTCCATCACAATGCAGGCATTCCCTACATCATGCCAGGAGGCACGAAACTCTCACCGGTATGACTGCTGTTGAACCCACTCCAAAAGTTTTTTGGGTAAGGTGACATATTTATACCTTCCAGTCTAGAATTTTGGCCTACACCAGCTCCATGAGTTACTGGATTCTGAAGAAACTGCCAGATAATTGATGTGGAAGGATGAAGGATGAAGAACACAGTGACCTGTAGGTGACAGCAGCTGTATAATGACTTTAGCTCTTCCAGGCCTTCATGTCCACCCCACTTGTTGCTATCACTTTGAGTCAATGGAGCTGCTCAGGCCTTAGCATGAGTTGTGTGTTAGCCAAAATCTGAGCAGAAGCTGGGTAAACAGTCACAGGCAGACTACTTGAAGAAGATAAGCACACAGCTAGTCCAAACTTTGTAAACTTGCCAGGTGGCCTTTGGAAAACCATAGCACTTTCCTTGTCTACTCATAACATTTAATAACATGCAATGGTGTGTACTGTAGGGAACTTCACATTCAAGTGGCCCCACCAAGTGCTAGGATAATAGAAATAATAACAATTTGTTATTAATGTTTCTTTCATTTGCAGTGGCAGCCACTTTGGAGCTCTGAGAATCATTAGACCAAATTCAGCAATGGTGTAAGCGGGCACAATGCCTTTTGATTTCAGTAGAAGCCGAATGTTTATATGCTAGGCTGAATTTGTCAACTTCTGTCCATAACCAATATCGTGGCTGAGATTTTTTATAATTGAAGCTATAGTTTGATACTAGAAAAGAATCTTAACTGTAAATAAAAAATACAGTAAACTTTGCTATACTTTCTGTGGTTTCTTTTTTATGCTTAGACCAGCTCAATATGTATGCCTCTAAAAACTGTTCTCAGTCAGTGCTTGAGGTAGAACTCTTGGTAAAAGAAAGATATATTTATCTTGGAATATTAACACACCCATGAGGCTCTCAAATATTTTGTGTTTTGTGGTCTTTGTTTTGGCGCAGCATGTCTGATGCAAACACAGAAACAACCAGACGCAGACACAAGCATATGATTAAATTCAGAGATCATAATTTTCTTAAAATTATATGATCCTTCAGCCCACACTACTTGTCAAGAAGACCCAGCACCTGGGTGGCTCTGAAGGAGGTGTCCCCACGCTCCACTCAGGAGCTTAAATAGTGTCTAGCCTCCTGACTTTTTGTCATATAAAAGGTAAGATAAACAAGAGAAGGGTAACCTCACAGTGCATAAGACATGCAAACACCTTCACTCAGCACTGCTAAAATGAGAGACAGTGCTACAGCATGTCCCAGTTAACCAGCTAGACTGTGCCCCCCTCTGCACTGGACACTACTGCAGCACCCACACTTCACATCCACAGACAGAATGGACAAGGTTCTGGGTCATTTGGGAAAATCTTTTCCAAGCCTGGTCCCCTGATCTTACCAGCTGTCTGGTAACTTAATGAAGGGTGAGAGGGATGGGGCTGAAACCAATTGCCACAACTGGCAAACTTGTGGTTTCCACCTTGGCAGCAAAGCTGGATGCAATTCCTCTTACCCGCTACTAAACAGGAATTAAATATCTGGACCTGGCTTCCTCCTCTGTCCAGCAACAGCTGTGGTGGGTGGGAGAGGATCCAGACCGCAAGGCTTTGAGGTAACACATGACCTTACTTCCCCTCAGTCTGCAGAACAAGCAAAGGTATGAAGAATTTTGCCCAGTTTCTTCAGTGAGGTTTTCTCCCTCTTCCACAAGGATGTCTCCTACCTTAGCAGAGCAACTCTCTGTTTGCAAGAAGGCAGTCTTTGAAAAAAACTGATCATAAAAAATAAATACAAGCAAACAAACAAAAAACAACAGCAACAACAACAAAAAAAAACAGATCATAACTGATCTCTCCTTCTGTCTCCCTGCAGACCTACCTACCCATTCACCCAACAACATTCTCCTTTCCCTTATATTCTGAGATTTTTTACTTGGAATCTGTATCTTCTTCATATTGTTGTACCTAGTATATCTCTACGCAATTAGACTGTACCTCCTACCAAACAATTAACATTTATTTTCAACCCAGCAATGCTATTCCTCATAGGATATGGCAAGCCAGGAGAAGGAATTACAAAGTGTTGGTCTTATTCCTGTGGCAAATTCTTCTTGTCTTCAGGTCCTGGCAAGACACTCCTTAACTCCAAAACTCCTGAGCCAGATGCTGAGGGACAAATGCAGCCCCTTTATAATTCTACTTACTCCACTGGAATTATGCCAGGACCAATTTCTTCCTTTTTACTTGAAGATCTACTGCTCCAAGGTATATAACAAATCTGTGCCTCACAGACAGAAGGACAGTGTGTTTGTAATGCTGTAAAATACCAAGCAGATTTAGACTGTGCTGCATGAACATGCGTATGATAAAACCCCGAAGCAAGGGGCGTATTCACCATTGCCTTTGTGGGGGGTTAGGATTTGTCCCATGCTATTCAAGTGGACATAAAATGGCTACACAAAAATAAATTATAAGAAGGAGCAGAATGCTAGAAATAAAAATCTAGTGAAATCTTTAGAAGCTGGCTGAATTATTGGTTTCAGTAACCTGAAAGAATATAGGCACTTGCTTGTCTATTTTGAACATATATTCATTTATTTTTCTCCACTCTGTCGTAAAATGAAATACAATAAAGCTTAATGAAGATGATTACTAGAAAATTTTGCTTTTTATTAAGTGAGAAGAAAGGCAACTTAAGATGGATGTACAGTCCAATCTATTTAGTAGTGAAGAGTCACTTAAATTGGTATAATAGTTTTCATGTTGAAAGAATACAGAGAGGTAACAGAGTTCCTGTCTTTATCTTGAGCCAGAAGCTGCAGCTCTCTGTGGGAGGCACATATGTAACCTTGGAAAATGGCTCTACTGTTTTCCTTTGAATGTTTTTTCACCAGGTGCAGATGCCAGATGCACGACCTTCTGCACTGCAGAAAACTCTGGATCACTTCTGTTGTGCAGGGACTTTTAAACATTAATATTATACTCAGAGTAGATCTCAGTATTTCAACTTCCAATAGTCTGTGAGCACCCTGGTGAAAAAGGAGAAAGGGATGAGAAAGATACTGCAGAAGGTTCTTCGTGATCACTGTTAATTTGGAAGATAATTTGCTAATAGTGATTGCTGGACTGTGATGTGATTTAATGGCATGAGCACAGATCTAAAAACTATAAACTTCTAATTTGGCTCTGATAGATCGTTGTCTTATGACCCAAGCCAAGTTACTTAACCTTTCTGCACCAGTAAAATGGGGGTGCTAATATATATGTTGCAGGGCCATAAGAAAGGCTTTTTATCTTAATTTCTGAATTAGTTCACAAGCAAAAGAACTGAAGATATCATTTAAAAATGTAAACAGTTTCTTCAGTTCATGTGAGATCTTGAAATTCTGGTGATTTACCTACATTTATCTAAATTTCATTTAGAAGTTACTGATCTTACTACATTTTATGAAATGAATATTCAAAATTCAAGTTTAAAAGTCTGTCCAATTCCTTTCCAATAAAATGATGTGTTTTCTTTCCTTCCAATGATCCTGTTCTTTTTTTCTCTTGCTGCTGACATTTGTTCTTTATTCAGCAACCTAAATCTTTCCTGTGAATCTCCTTTCTTTTCAGAAGAATTTTTCCTCCTCTCTTTTAATATTTTCTGCAAAAGATTGTCATAAGCATTATTCTTTACTTAGTTCCGGATGGAGGTGATGTTAATTGTGCAGGATATGTTCAGCTCTGGCAAGCCCCAATGCACCTGACAGGCCTGATTATTGTCCTTATATTTTTGTAAGCAGTTATGCTGACAAACACTGCCAAATCAGCCAAAATCTTGTAGAAGGAACTCCAAAAACTGTCAGAGAGACTTCTTGCATATTAGAAAGGATCTTGAAACTGATAGTGTGCAATGACGTCAGTCAAAAATGAATTCTAAAAATAAAGCCTGGTTTGAGGATGGAAAGGGGATTTGGTTTACTTTATTCACTACTTTTAACTTTAAGGAAAAGTGTAGTAACTAGCTGCTCTACTTACCTTGAAATAAGTGGTGATTTCATTAGAGGTAACTGCAACATCAGTCATTTAAATCTGAAGATATATGGAGTAAAAAAGGACAAAAAAAATGGAAGGCTACAGCAACGTTCAAGAATATTCACAAATAAGATTAAAGAATGTGATTTTAGTGCATCAATTGGACTTGAAGTTAGATATTTTTATACTGACTTATTTATTTATTTATTTATTTATTTATTTATTTATTTATTTATTTTCCTAGGATGGAAATCTTAAGAATATCCTTTTTGAAGTGAAAATAGTCTAGAATGAAAAATAATAATGCAAAACAAGATTCAAAACACATACTGACTCCTAATCAATAGGAATATCCCTAATTATTTCTACTCTGGTAATGTTTAAATGCCTGATATTACAATTTCTCATTATTGACTCCAAACACATTCAACACATAAAGACATAAAATAATGATTCTCTTCAAATTATAAGGTAAGCCCTTGGGAAGCTGTGTGATAACTTACATGCACTGGGCTACAATTACTTTCTACTGTTGCAAATGTCAAAAGTTCTTTTTAATCTCTGCAGGTGGAGGATTCAGTTCCTATTCTTGCTAAATAGCAAATGAAAACAATCATGCTCATTTATTTAGTTCCATTCTTTATTTATTTATTTGAACTACTGCTGTCTTCTTCTGATGTAAGAAGAATACTAGATTCTGTTCTAACACAAGATCACTTCCAAGAGGAATTCTGTTTAAAGGTGTCAGGATCTGACATCCTTTTTAAAACAAGGGCAAGAAGCAGGTCTGTTAAGTCTTCCAGAGAACAAATTAACAAGTGGGAATGATTAAGCCAGAAATGACTTGGTGTTCTAATTGAAGAAGAGAAGTCATGCAGCATGATGTCACCACCTCTCTCTCCCTGCCGCCCCCCCCCCCCCCCCCCGCCCGTTATTAGTATTTAATTACTTTCAGAGACAGCTCAGTGTGTCTCTCTTCTCTCTCCCACAAGAAAACACTCTCAGAATTTAAAACGCATCAAGTTATAGAAGAATGTTGCTGTTTGCACACACTTGGTCTGTTTTAAGTTCAAGTAATTAAATTAGCTAAATAAAAAACACAGAGCTGTTTATAGGCTCAGCTATGGATTTTTTGTTTTATGCATCCAGGTCTGTTTCCAGTCTCATTGGCTGGTTTAAGGACTGTGTTCTCTGTGTGCCAAACAAAGAATAGTCACATCCTGTGACAGCACCTGGTTTGCTGAACTGTTTGAATTTTTCTCTGCAGCCTGTCTGTGGAGGTTCACGGTGCTGTACAAAATGAGAGGGAGAGCAAGATACCATGTTCATTACTTATCCACACATATGAGGTATTCAAAATATTTCTGTCATCAGTGTTGGGACAGATTAATGCAGCTTTTACACTAAAGCCAAGCAACAGCTTTACTATTTGTTTCTATCAATTGCAGATCTTTTAGCCTTCATCAAATTATCCCAACAGAAATGCACCACAAAGAAAGCAAGCAAGAAAGAATCAGAGAATCACAGAATAGTCTAGGTTGGAAGAGACCTCCAAGATCACCAAGTCCAACCTCCTACCTAACGCTAACAAGTCCTCCACTAAACCATATCCCTAAGCTCTACATCTAAACGTCTTTTAAAGACCTCCAGGGATGGTGACTCAATCACTTCCCTGGGCAGCCTATTCCAGTGATTAACAACCCGTTCAGTAAAGAAGTTCTTCCTAATATCCAACCTAAACCTCCCCTGGCGCAACTTAAGCCCATTCCCCCTCGTCCTGTCACCAGGCATGTGGGAGAATAGACCAACCCCCACCTCGCTACAGCCTCCCTTCAGGTACCCGTAGAGTGCAATAAGGTCACCCCTGAGCCTCCTCTTCTCCAGGCTAAACAGTCCCAGCTCCCTCAGCCGCTCCTCGTAAGACTTGATCTCCAGACCCTTCACCAGCTTCGTAGCCCTTCTCTGGACTCGCTCGAGCACCTCCATGTCCTTCTTGTAGCAAGGGACCCAAATCTGAACACAGTACTCGAGGTGCAGCCTCACCAGAGCTGAGTACAGGGGAACGATCACTTCCCTGGACCTGCTGGGCACGCTGCTTCTTATACAAGCCAGGATGCTGTTGGCCTTCTTGGCCTCCTGAGCACACTGCTGGCTCATATTCAGCCGACTGTCAACCACTACTCCCAGGTCCTTCTCTGCCAGGCAGCTTTCTAACCACTCATCTCCCAGCCTGTAGTGCTGTTTGGGGTTGTTGTGCCCCAGGTGCAGGACCCGGCACTTGGCCTTGCTGAACTTCATACCGTTGGCCTTGGCCCATCGGTCCAGCCTATCCAGATCCTCCTGCAGAGCCTTCCTACCCTCGAGCAGATCGACACACGCACCTAACTTGGTGTCGTCTGCATACTTGCTGAGGGTGCACTCAATCCCCTCATCCAGATCATCAATGAAGATGTTAAAGAGGACTGGCCCTATATGAAAGAAGAGCGTTACACATGGTAGACTAGTTTCTTCTTCTTGTTCACACAGGTAGCTGCAGCCAGGGCAGCAGAATTACTGAAGCATCATTGTTCTGAGATTTGTATCTAGCTTGTTTCCTACATCTGTGATCACTACTGTAATACGCATAGCATACACAGTCATCTTTCAACATTTTCACTAATTTAATAATGTTGAATTCAGGAAATAAATTTAAAATAGATTTTTAAAATTTTGATGGGCCTCTTCTGACTTTGTCACTGTAGACTCTTAAAAAATGACTGTCCTGGGAGATGTTATACACCCTTGACACCATTCCGATTTCTTTGGAAAGAACGCCCAGCTCTTATGTTGTCTGCTGGACTAGTTGTGGGTTGAAAAACTGATTTCTTAAATACTGCTGTAAGGGACAGAATTGTGTGGCTTTTGTCCACAATTGTCCATCTAAGCTCCAGCTTCAGAGAGAAAACCAGAAATCTCAGTTGGGCCTTCTGAGAGAGAAGACATGCCTGAGGGTTTCTCATTCTTATGTCCAACAGATTTAATATGGGGGAAGGAAAAACAGTTGTTTTTCTCCAGATTTTGGGATGGTTGTCCCACCTTTGAGCAACTGGATACCATGATCTTTTTAGTGTCTGACATTTTTTCTTCTTATATCCTAGCAGGTCTCAACCGAAAAGAAGAAAGAGGTGAATATCAAAAAATGCATGAAAAGAAATATTTGTTTCCGGCTCTCATGTCCAGGTGATGGTAACAAAGATAAATTCCCTATCCCATTACAGGAACTAATTCCTTCTAGCCATAGGTTTTATGTTGTTTTTAATTGGTTCTGGCAAATTAAAACAGAATGTATTGCACCTCACATGGATATTCACCAAATAAGCCATTAAAATTTACTGAACTAGAACTGCTGTTTGATCATATTTCCAGTTCTGGATGTCAAAGGGCTTTCTGTGTAGTTCCTTGTCCATGGAGATGTTTATGCTATATCATCATAAAATTACAAAGTGGACAATATGTCTGAAGAAGTCATTAGAGTGAGATATATAAAAATACAGTTTCTGAAGTTCATGAAATGAAAGGAGAATCTTTGTCCCAGAGGAGCCTCATACTAACCCATGTCAAAGCCTGAAGTGCCATGTATTTTACCCCTGCTATGGGTTTGACTGCCTGTGCTCAAGGCTAGTTGTGATACTGTGCAGCTGCATAACCTGGGGTCAAACTGGTGTGAATAGTGCCACGAAAGAGCGGTGAGAAGCGTCAGCAGTGCTCTTTGCTTTGCTTAGGAGCAGCAGATAGTATGAGGTAAGGCCCTCATCCGTCGCCTTGACCACGTATTTTTCTGATTGAACTTGACTCATGGTTTGACTTTTGATCTTTCTCATCTGGGAACTTGCCTTGTAACCATTGAACTCATGGCTGAACCTGGTTACCACCATCTGAACTCCAGGAGGCACGTCCTTACTGTGCAGGTGAGGGAGCACAGGCACAGGCTGCCCACATCAGCAGAGCAGTCTCCTCCTTGGAGATCTGCAAAAGCCGCCTGGACGTGGCCCTGTGCAGCCTGCTCTGGGTGGCCCTGCTTGGGAAGGGGGTTGGGCCAGGTGGGCTCTGGAGGTCCCTGCCAACCTCAACCATCCTGATCAGACTTGTTCTGCTCTTCTTTTTCTGGTAATGTGGAACCGGGCCCCTTGCCAGTAAAGCTACTCTCCCACCTGCCTTGCTGCCACTCTCAGCTCTGGGCTTGCATTCCCACATGTGCCAGCTCAGCCCTACTGCTCTCCAGTGTGTTTTTTGCTCATTAGGTACGGCTTTGTAATGCTTTTAGTTGGGTCCATCTTGTTAAAATAATAAAAGGAAGGAGATAAGCTGAAAAGAATATTTAAGATAAGAAGTCAGGGGAACTGTTTATCAGTACTCTAAAGACAGCTTTTACAGCTGTAAAGAACATTGGTATTAGAATATTATTTTTATGTATACCTTTTTTGTCCAGCCAATACATTTCCTTATGAGAACACAGCTTTTCTGAAAAATAAAGTTTCTTGAGTAAAATTTTTGTGTACATAAGTAACCTGGCTCTCTCTTTTGGTCTTTTCCCTCACCTTCCCTCTGAATTAGACCTTCACTGTTTGCTGTTCAAACCCATCTTTTGTTACACCACACTTCACCCACTCCATGTGAAGATTAATTCAACAGTCTTGGTCTAAGAAGGTTTTTTGTTGTTGTTGTTGTTGTTGTTGTTGTTGTTGTTGTTGTTGTGTTTCCAGGACAATTGTGGTACATTAAGCTTTGTCTTCAAGGGATTATATTATAGTATTTACATGAACAACATCACAGGTTAGAAGAGCATTTTCATATTAAGAATGTTTTTGACCCATTCTATTTTCTCTAGAGAAATTCTAGTGTCATGGATATTTTTCCCCAGATTATGTGACATCCTAAAGGTCCTTATTAAAAATGTTTGAAGGGAATCAGTTAAATCTTTATACTAGTGAGGACTAGACCTATTCTCAAGAGGTCTGTTTTTGAACAGAAGTGTTTCAAATAGTTTAAGATTTTTCCATATTTTTATTATTATTAAATAAAATAATGATGCAAATATTGTTTTAATTAAGCATTGCTTTCAGAAGTGAGCCCTATTACTGTTTTATGTTTGTCACACAATGCAGACATGAAGACATTCTGTACTTTTAACAGCAGGACTATAAAAGATCAGGGCTTCACTGGCTGTCCTGTTTCCTATCATCATGAAAATGGACACTTCAAGAGTTGGGCGTGGATGTGGCATTACTGTTATGGAGAGATCCTGTGACATAATATATTGTACATAATGAGAGACCAGAGGAGCTGGGAAAGAATGAAAGACAATAATAATAATAATAACAACAACAACAATAAGAAATTCTTTTATCTTAATGAACCATTTTACGCTTTTTGCCACACCCTTGTTAAAAATTGTTTAAACAATGTATGAAAGGTATATAATTAACAATGTGAATTTGGTAGCAGAGACTGGACGTTGTAGACTAAGAAAGGCTGAAATAAATGAGTTATCAAGTAACATTAAACCGCTCTTTTCCCTCTCTTCAAATTTATTAACAGGGCAAATGAGTTTTTAGTATAGGAAAAACATGTGACAGGCATTGTAAGTCTACACAAATATAGTATATATTAACAAATGTTCAACCTCCATGGAAATACACCAATGTGAATGGACTTGTCACAGTCTGGAAGCTACATATAAGTGATGTCAAAATATGATTTTTTTTCAGCATAGAAATTATATTCAGAAACCAAACAACTTCATCAGCTGATTTATGCAGAATAAGCAGAATTATGGGAAAAAATGCATAACCTGAAGTTGCCTAAAATGTACGCCAAGATAGGTACCATGAATCATGAGACAGTGGAGGCTGCTGTGTAGACTGGTTGCTTCCCAACCTTTAAACTACTGCTTCTGGAGCCGTTCTTTTATTTTTTCTAAGGCTGTGTCTTTGAGGGGAAGTGATTATCTAAGAAGTAGGCAGGTAGAACAACAGATTAGAAAAGTTTTTTTTTGTTTTGTTTTTGTTTTTTTTTTTTTAATATAACAGTTTTCTGCATTTGAGAGAAAATGGCAGAAAAAAATCTGGAAATCTCCAGGAATGACCAAATAACTGTGAGCTATATAACAAAAAGTTATATATAAGCAAATTCTTACATTTTCCTCCTTTTTTTTTTTTTTTTTTTTTTTTTCTGAATATTTTGAGTGACCTATATGTGTAAAGATAGATAGTAATGTGATGTAAAGGTATATGGAAAACATTATTTGTTTTGCCAATAAGCTTTTGCGTTACTTCATTAACAATATTCTAAATATCAATGGTGAAAACCACATTTTCTTCAAATCTATTCATCTCAGCTACTGCTTTGATTTAAATATAATCATTTCTTAACCCATTTTTTTTCAGATGCCTTGTCCTAAAATTGATAGGAACCAAATTCATGCCCAGAATGTCGAGCAAATCTTGTTCTACTTGATGGTGACAGTAACACAGGGAGGTCTTTAAACTAAAGATCCTTTGCTGGGGATGTGAGAAATGAAAATGTAAAGTATTTTGTTTTGGTAATCCTATGAAAACAAATTTCCTGCTGCAAAATTTTGAAAATTTTTGAAATCTTTAATGCCCATTATTGTCTTGGAAAGGATAATGGACTTTTGCTAAATATCATAATTAAATAATATCATACAGTACAGAGCATATCATTGGTTCTCAGCATACAAGAAAATCACAGCAACAAGTCAGCCAATGCAAAAGTAAAGAGCTTGCAAATGAATCAGTCCTTTCTACTAACTGCCTGGAAGAAAGAAAACCCAAGTAGGGAAGTAATTGCTTCTATTTTCTGGTAGTGTGATGACTGAGGCTCATAAATGCCTACTAGTAGAAGATATAGATGAGGTATTACAGCTACTTAGAGTTGAAAGAATTAATCAGTGAGGGCAGAATTCAGCCCTTTCTGTCAACCACAAACTAATTTCACCTTCCTTCTTTGCACAGCCACACAAAAATTCTATGCCTTACTTAAAGTGCTACCTGAATCTTATACCATTACAATGGATTATTGACTTCTCAGTGGTTGTACTTGAGCTTTCTGAGAGAAGAGTTCTCTTCCATTAAAACACTATTAGACTCAAAATTCTGTTGGTAAAGCTGGGCAAGTCTCTGTTGCAGGTTCTTGTTACATGTTTGACAAAACTTCTGGTGTTCTTGAGTCCTAAAGAGAGTTCCCTCCCCACTTAAATGTGAGGGTAGCAGTGCCAGCTTCTAACTCCCTTTATATGCAAGGAGATATTGTTGCAGCAATCAGCATTGGTAAGCCAAGGATTTCATAATTTTTGAGCCAGCATTACATCAGTAAACAGGTTCCTCTTTTATATTAAAATTTTCATTGACTGCAGAGCTCTTTTACAAAGATGAGAATTCATTCTGTTCTCCTTCAGCACCTTTATCAATTCCACTGCTTTTTCCAATACCTTAAGATTCAGAAATCTCAGCAGGAAAAGTAATTTTTATGTTTGTGAAATAACAGATGTCTTCTGTAACCTTACATAACCTTTTCTCTTATAATTTTATATTTGGCTTACATTAAATGTTCATTCTTGCCAAGACTAATCTGAAGTGACCAGGTTGTGTGCTAAACCCTCTTTCACAAGGGACCGGTGTGCTTTGTGTAGCATCTCTTGCTGGCTTCCTGCATTCAGCAAAGAGCACTGTAGCTTCTTCATGCAGGGAAAATGCAGTTTGGCATGGCATAAAAACATGCCTCCTGCAGCAAGAAAAGAGAAATAAATTCTGTTGTTCTATTTCTGGTTTCAAAGCTTGTTTGATTATTCTACCTAAAACTGGATCAGCTTAAGCATAAACAATGGAAAGTCCCATTCTCTGAAAAGCACAATGGCTACTTCAGGTCTTTAAGTCTCTCTCTCTCAGTTTTGTGTGTTGGCATACAAAACCCAGACACACATAACCAGGACAATGAGTTCCAAGAGCTGGCATGGTACCTAACAATCAGGTAATACAGCAGTCACTGTACTGTAGACCTAAGGGTCTCTGGCACTGGTAGAGATGTCAGTGTGAGAGGACACTTACTTTTTCCAAAGACTGGCAAAACTGGTGCATTTGTAGCACGTAGAGCTCTGCCAAATTTTTACTGCATCAGGCAAGATGTCCTCTCAAACTCCCATTTGGTTAAGATTCCCCTGCACTATCCCTTTTAGTTTAGCCCACAGCAAACCACATAACAACATCCTATTGAGACTGGTGAGATATTTGCTTGACTAAGAAGTTTTCTAAGCGTGCTGAATAGGGTCCATTTGTGGGTTCTGCTTTGTTTTTTCATGTGAACATTCTGAAGGGGAAAAAATATTGTTTGTTAGTGTTCTCAGCAAAGGTCTTTGCTGAGAAAATAATTATAGTTTTCTTTTTTGAGGTTTTGAATATGCCTGAGTAATATTTTTCATAGTCGTCAAAAATCCAGTAAAGGCAAAAAAGAAAAACATAAAAGAAAATACACCACCTAATCAGATCTCTCTGTAAGTCAAATATATTTATGCAAGGAAAAAGAAAAGAGTTACAAGAAATTCTCTTCTTCGTCTTTTGATGTAGGACTGTGTCTTGTAAATACATAATCTCTGTGTGACAGTTTTCTTCCAGCTTGAAGGACCACCAGCAGTACAGGCTTTTGCTGACACTTCTTTATACATATGGCAAAACCATGTTCATCGGCTCTTAACTACTTTTAGCTGCTGGTGACCAATGAGCACTTCCCTCTTGAGAAAGCTGATCAGTCCAGCAGGTGTTACATGGTGTTAATGTGGAAAAGAAAATCTCCCCTATTCTGTTGACATATATTTGGGAAGCAGGTTGATTTGTGCTTGTGGGCAATGCCTAACTTTTGGCTTCAGAGTGGCAGCTGATAATTGCTCTTTTCCTGGAACCATCTCTTTCGTACAATAAAGGACAAGACACACTTCCAACATGTTGCACTAAAACCAGAAACTATCTATTTGAACAGTATAATGGATATGGCATGTTAAGAAGGATATAGAAAAAAACTTATCTCTGTATGCTTTTATATTCCTCGATCTGCCTCTGTATTTTTACAGAACTATAATCTTGCCTGGAAAATTAAATGTTGTATTGGCATTGCAGGCACCTCATATGCATGTGAGGTGCATGTACACATCTGTGATAACTGGCCACACAGTTTACAATTGTTCACAAAAGTTACTGTTTAAATCCAATATTTAACTTGTTATAGATTACAGTACACTGGCTCCTCAAACTTCTGTCAACACATAGACATAAATTTATTGATGGACTTTGATGTCCTATTCAAACTGCAACCATTGAAATCTAGATGACTATTAAGTCACTTAATATTTTCTACTAAGTAAACATGAAATATGAAAGCAATTCATTCCAACTATGAGATATGGATGTTTCTCTAGATACAAATAGTAAAATAGAATGGTCTTAAAGTGTTAGACAAATGTGAGCTTAGCAGTTAAAACAGATTGGGGTGTTTTTTTCCTTTCAGTTTTGTAATGAAAATACACCCACTTTGTGATAGTTAGCTATTTGAGATGTCTTCAGATCTGAAAACACTTAAAGCACAAACACATAGAACCCTAAGACCCAGTCATACACATAATATGAGATCTGTGCTACTCTGCAGATCTGGAATCCTTGAAAAACCTTGCACTCAACACCAGTGAATTTCACAGCTTCTATTCAATTGCAAGGTCCCATTTTAGCCCATATTTATTTGGAAATGATAAGTAGAATATTACCATACTAGTTAGGCTTCAGATCAGTCTAGGAACAAAATAAGCTATTGAGCTGAGCTGACAGGGGGGGGGGGGGGGGGGGGGGGGGGGGGGGGGG
>NC_048926.1:44899694-44906403 GCF_011077185.1 Oxyura jamaicensis
CCCCCCCTTTTCTTTTTTTTTTGTTTTCTGGTTTTGGCATGGAAAAGCAGCTTTATGTTCAAACTACCCTATTTCCTTGGCCTTTGACGCTGTTTAGAGCCTGGTGCTTATGAGACAAATGAGAGAAAGCAGAAAATTCTCTCAGTAGATCATTTAATTCCTCCAATGTCATGGAGGATACTTGTTCTCCATCACCAAATATATTGGTTGGAGACTAGAAGAGAGCTAACCAGAGGATGAGGTATTCTGCAGGGCTGAAACTGTTCAAGAGACACAGGCTATGCCACAGGTGCTGTCTTAGCAGTGTGAGACATTGCAGCACCAAGAATAGGTATTAATAGAGCCTTGAGAACCAGATGACATGGGTGCTGTGAGCTGGAGATAGATTGCCTCTGACAACTAAGCTACCTCACTAAAATTCTGCATGTGGTAACTTCACACTGTGTTGTGGACTACTGTACATGCAGTGACACCTCTGCCTCCATTACAGTTAATGCTGCCTTCTCTTCCTTTGGACTGGAAACTACATGACCTACTCTCTGGTTGACAGTCACCCACCTTGCCTGCCTGTACAATGAAGATCCTAGGCGGGGCATGTGCAGTTACCACCAGACTCTATTCCTAGATGTTTCTGAGCCTTTCTAGGTATTTGCCTTGCCCTACACTTGGTGAGTTTGCAGAGACACTAATTTCAGCTTTGACCTGTGATTTTTCCACACAGCTTTTTTCCTTTCTTTTGAGCCAAGCAAAGTAAAACAGTAGCCATATGAACTGCAGGGAGATTTCCCAATGGCAAGGCTCCAACTACAGCGCTTTGTAGGAATAACACCGACTCAAGCTAGAATCACTGTGTTGAAGTTCATCTATAATGATTTACCCTTTTAATTGAGAATTATTTCAACATAGACAATGTTAATTTTCTTTCCTGTCTCCAACTTAGCACACAGGAAGTCCTCAATGGAGATATCACATGTGGAGTTCAGTGAGAGATGCGTTATATTTCTGTTATGAACCCTCAGCTTTCAGTTCAGAGAGCATTTTTTTTTGTGTGTGTGTGTGTGTTATACATAAAAAGAACACCTTAGATACCAGTATTTCAGACCAATGTATATTTGGTATGATGGCAGATGGAAACTTCTAGCCTGCAGCTTTTGATTGTGAGTTACTCCACTTCTGCATTACATTTCAGACAATTTGTGAACTTGAGAGCTTAAAATGCTTTGCCTGGGTAAACACAAGTTTGTCATACTGACAGCTACAAAAATGATTGGCCATACTTCAAAGTTTCAAAACAGTGAAGAATGCTGACCTATGAGGGATAATGATGATTTTTTAGGGAATGAGTATACCGGCTTTTCCCTGTGTGAATACACAAACATGCAAATCAACTTTCCTTTTGTTTCAGTTTCTGAATTATATTGTAGAAACGCTGATCATAACAACCATATTTAGACTTCAATAAACATCAACAATTTCTTTGTTGTTGTTGCTACACACCTAAATTTAAATAAAAAAATTCAGTGTGACATTAATATTTACTTTAGCCCACATACATAAACACGACTCTCAGATCATATTCTGCAGATGACTACGGCATAGCAGGCAGAGTGGACTCCCTAAGGCCAGAATAGAAAAACAGGTGTCATAGCTTTTTGAAAATATCCAAAAGCTTTTCAACAATGGCTGGTGATTTCCCAATGGATAGCATGCTGGTGGTCCTTGTGCTCATAGTCAACTGGTCTTGCAGGTAGAATAGCAGTTTGTTGTCATCATTTGAAATGATCAGACGGGGGACTGTCTTCTCTGTAGGCACTGCTGAGCCTGCAAGGTAGTCTGTGATGCCTTTTTTTTTCCTTCTTCTTTTTTTTCTTTCTTCTTTTTTTTTTTTTTTTTCTTTCCCAAAAGGTACTAAGGATTTAATTTTCTCAGTGACTGAATATGGCACAGCTTGCTCATGAGTAAAACACAAAATACAGTTGCATTATATTAGGTGTATCCGGAATCTGTCATGTTTTTTTTTCCAAGATATTTCTGGGCCTTTCTACGTAATTGCCTTGCCCAGCATTTTGTAAGTGTGCAGAGACCCAGTAATTCTGTGTAATTCTTCATCACACTGCCTTTTTCCTTTGCTTTGGACAAAGAAGGCAAAATATTGCAGTGAGATATTTGTAAATAACACTTATCCTGAGCCGTTCACAGATTCTTCTGGACACATGAGATTGGTTTTTTTATTCCATTTTTATGAGCAAATTTGCAGCTCCATATTAGAAAGGTCTCACATTCTGAAATGGGTAGTTTGCGGGCTTTTAGCAATTAAATAAAAATAATCCAAGAAGGAAAGAAATAGTTTCAAGTAACTGCAACGCAGACGGTCAGCTTGACTGCCAGTTAAACCTAAACCTTAACAATATTCACATTGCAGCAATAACAGACAGTAACTATAAATGGTTCCAAAGTAGGAGGCCCCCAACACACTTCAAAATGCTGGAAATAGAATCGCAACATTTAATCTCTTTTGATTTTTGTCACAAAACTAAAAAACAATGTTAAAACTTTATGAAACCAGCCCATGAACTGGCCATACATTACACAAACTACTTTGAAACTAACTTGACATTTAAAAGGCAGAGCCAGATTTAAACATTTTCAACTGTACTCACAAGTGGAAAAGAATAGGAAAACATGTAGAATGACTAGAGTTCTAAAGCATACTTTGCTAATTCTGTCTCAATTATTTTCATGTTAAATTCAACTTACAAATTAAAAAGTATTTATTGTGACTTTCAATATTGCAAACCACTCGACAGCTTCACAGCAGAATATTCTGACATTTGCGTCATAACTAATGATAAAACTCTCTGTAGTTAGACCTCAGGAAAAAATATTATTATTGCTGCATAATACAAATTTTATCTATTTACCTTGCTTTCTACTGTCTGCAGAGCTATGATCAATTTTATAAGTGGTAAAAATCTTGGGAAATTCAGTAAATTTAATTTTACCAGCTACTTTATTTGCACTTTAGATACTTCTGGGTTTTGGTGGTGGTGGTTGATTGGTTTATTTTGCACTTTTTTTTTTTTTTTTCTGGCTTTGATTTTTTTGTTAAGAAATGAATTTTCTAATGGGATGTCTGTATAGTGGATTTCTTTAGAGAATAATATTAATTTAATCCATGCAATATTTATTTCTTGTTTTGCATATCTGGTAATCATACATCCGGAAGGACTGGATGTTTTTCAGATATTGAAATTTATCATAAAATTTAGGCTTCCACGTCAGTGAAATAGTTAAAATATGTCAGCATACACTGATGTATTCACTGTTCTAAGAAATGACTGTTCAGGGTTATAAAAAGCCTGTATAAGATGATGAATGGCAAAGCCAGGAGTGTTTATTTGGTATTACAGTGGCAACCATTTATAACCATTTCACTTATCAATAACTTTTAGTCACAGGAGACCTCAAAATAAAGTACCATTGTGTAAGTCTAGGATTTCCATAAAATTTTATGTTCAAATTAAAATTAACATAAAGTATCATTTGCTTTCTGAATCAGGATGGTGACCTGCAACTAAAGGAAGAATCTGGTTCGTAATAATGATGAAATCATAGAATCGTAGAATATCCCCAGTTGGAAGGGACCCATAAGGATCATCAAGCCCAACTCCTCACACCGTGCAGGTCTACCCAAAAGTTTAGACCATGTGACTAAGTGCAAATGAAGGATGTGTGTGATTTTTGTAAAGGTAGTACTGAGAGCACTGTAGTCAAAATGGAAAACGAATTTAATTTTCTCCTGTACAGGAATCAAATTATTTTTCTGCTGCAATCTATTTAATTAAAGAATATTTACAAAACAACTCTAAAAGAAGATGCAAGTGTTTTCTGTATATTTATTAACTATAACACTGAACATTTTTGTTTTTGTGAAGCAACATTTGTCAGTTTCAGAGATGTCAAACATACCATTTCTGTTAAACACATGGTTGTGAGTTTACTACAGCAGGCTGTCTATTGATGTAGTGGTCTTTGTTTAGGTCAGAGTGTTGTAGCAGAACGTATTACTAATTACCTGTCACAATTGTACTATTATGGGTGTATCACAGAATAAAAGTATACAGATTTCAAATTATGAGTTCATCAAAATTACCTAGTGGGGAAAACCATATCCTTATACACACAAAATTAGAAATGAAAGCAGTCCTCAAGGCATCGGCAGTCATTGTCTTTGGTCCCTCATTTATTATTTTTTTATTCTATCAAACTCCCATTTTTCTAGAATGGAATGTCAAATTGTCCCAGTGTCAAATGTTTTATCACAGATTTTTTTTTTAAGCATCATTCCCTCTGCATTTTGTGTTTCCTTATTTACATTAGGAAATATTAACAGAATAAAATATCTGGGAATTAAATAATAATTTTCCAATAGTCCAATCTATGAATATTGTCTATAGTGTAATGGATTTCTTTGTGTATTGTAACAACATAAAGAATTGTATCATGTGCAAACACGGAAATGTTAAAAGAGCTTGAGTCTACATTATATTGCACTTTATCAATTGCAATGCTGTTCGTGGAATAAAAAAAAAATATTTTCATAGTACCTTCCAATCATTGAGCAAAAATGAAAGTAAGTCAGGGTAACGAAAGAGCCATCTCCAAGGTCAGTAACAGAGACATAGAGAATGTATTGTTTACTTATTTGTTACTGAGGTTAATGGTAGTGCTTATATTGATATCAGAGTTAACGTGGCTGCTGAGATTATCCTCACACCATAGAAAAAAACTGAAATAGAGATTTTGTTATTACAGTGAAGAAGATGCAGAGAAGGATGAGATTCAAGTGTTTTTATTAACTGTTGCTTACATACCTTGGATGACTGGTCATTCTTGGACTTTAGAGAAAAGTACATTTTCACATAAATACAAGTCAGCATCTACCTTTTTCTTGTAAATCATGGTGATTTAATCATAAAGCATGAGTTCAGAAATTTGAATATATTTTACAAAAAAGTTATTTTCTCTATTTATCATATGAATGATGGCTGTAGGATAAATGCATAGTAACAATATATTTCATTTTGCAGCATTTTCAGAGCTATTTGAGCCATATAATTATATAATTATAAACAAGAATATTTCAAAGAATAAGGAGCTTGTCTTCCACATATCAAGAAAAACACATTATACAAAATCCTTGAATTAATTCCATTAAAATCCAGTCATCATCTTTTGCCATTCTAAATTGCCAGATTCATCATCTTTTTTTTTTCTTTTTTTTTTCTATTTTTTCCAGTAAGTATATACAAAAATTGCACTCTTCTATAGCTAAGACTTTAGAATAGTATGATATAATTACCCATGGCAAAATTTTTGTAGTAGAATTACAGTGTCTAGGCTAATTAATGACAAGAAGCAAAATTCTCCAGGGATGTAGTAGAATTATTCTCATGATAACCCACACCCTTTTTTTTTGCTTTATTCCCTCCAGCTCTTGTCTGAGCTGTATTTTTACAGAGAACTATTGAGTCTATCATTAAAACATGAAGGTTTACAGAAGGACTTTGGAAAGGCTTAAAGTTAATTGATGTCCAAACCCTCTCAGTCTGCAAATCAATAACAAAAGACATTTTGCCTCCTTTTTGCAAACAGAGCAGACGTCTAAGTAAAATATCACCTCTGGAACAGAAGCAACTGACTTTTATGTTCTCATCACAAAAATGGAAGCTCTCCACTGGTGGCCTTTCCTATTTACACCACACACATGGCAATCTTTGACATTCATTTCCTTGAATATAAACAGAAGATACAGTCTCCATCTACTGAAGTTAATGAATTGAATGATTAGGCCTCACCATACACCCTTTTCATTCAAATGCCTAATAACTTGATCATACTTGCAGAGTTCTGCAAAAAAGTGTATTAAAATTAATTTTATATTATAGTGAAAAACAGATTATTGGTGAAATAGTACTTATCTGCTTAGCAGGACCTTTTCATATGAAGCCTTAACCCAAATTAGATACTGCAATTTTCCTACTGCCTAAAATTAGGTTTTCATTTGGATAAAAGCCAGTTGAAATGACTAAAGGAATGGGGTTCAATTTTTGTAACTAGTCTACTGGATCTTATAACATGGAGAGGATACCTAATAAAAGGACATTAACTATATTAAGACTCAACAGACTTCAATAAAGAGATTTAAAACTTCTTGTGCTTTCACTAGAACTAGTCAGATATTTTCAGGTAAACTGGTATTTCATCAGCAATTACAAAACATGAAACTTTCAAATATATACCATTTTTGACAAATAAGTCATACAAAAATACACTACTGAAGGAAAATATTCAAGGAACTTACTGACAATGTCAGTAACCAGCCTGTTCTACCTAGTTCAGCTGAAGAATTTGAACCATGGCTTTGGGCTAAGCAACTATACTGTTGTAAATTATCCTTTTCCCCATTCTGCTTTATCAATAAATACCTAAAGGTCCTGAGAAAATCTGCATACTCTTTGTTTGTACTACTGTGAAATGAGAATTTTTCTTTTTTTCACATTTTGTAAAAGGGAGAACATGGCTTCTTGTTCAGATCTGTTATTACTGTATGCTAAACTACTGTTCTTGAGGTTTGTACTATATGTATTACTGACATAGCATACTTTTTCCTGTAGAATCTTGAGTTCCAAAACACAAAAACTGGGGG
>NC_048926.1:44906503-44926133 GCF_011077185.1 Oxyura jamaicensis
CCCCCCATCCCCCAAAATGAATTTAAACAAATGTCATATAGTATATGATGTAATAAATAAAATCTGCTGTAGATAGAATCTTGTGTTTTAGGTAGAATTGACCTCCAATAAAATCTACAGGCTTCCCATAAGTACTTTTTTTTAAGGTTGCTTAGCTTTATTATAAGCATGGAGAAGAAAAAGCACAGAGATCTGGGCCTTGATCAAATGTGAAGGAAAAATTTAAAAAGTGTTCTAGCCTGTAATAGCTATACGGTGAGACCAAGTGAGAAAAATAGTCCTGTTTTTTTGTTTGCTTTTTTGTTTGTTTTTATCTTGAAATATAAAGAAAATAAAAAAGGGGGGGAACAAACTAAATTTTATGCAGGTATGAAGGATATTAGACTGTTAGCAGAATACAGAAAGAAACGCTCCTTCAGTCTGCATGTGTAATCTTTTGGCATGATCAAGCATTTAAAAAGAACTCCATAATTTTATCCATTAGCTGGTTAAAAGAAAACCCTCTACAAATTCATGCAAATAAAAATGTCGTCTATTGGAAACATGATCTGGTCCACTCATATTTCTGATGAGTTTTTAGATGTCCAGGAATGCAAGGATGAGATAAGGCAGAGTATGTGGAGAAGTGTTAACAAAATATACACATTATTTCATAAAACTATAGAAAATAACTTAAATTCTCCCCACACTGAAACACACTTCATTCTATCACTGCATCCCCATTTGTAACTATCAGTGATACCAGTAAAGCATAAGTAGTTGAGAAAAGCAATTTTAAGTAATTAAGTTATCTAACTTAATTACTTAAAGGCAAGTTCTTAGCCTGTTTCACAAAGTATGTGATGATAGGTACATAGTTGAAAAGTAGTTGTGGAGAGTTGTTAATCATTGAACAATTTCTCTGCTTTTTGAAAAAATGCTTAAATAAAAGTTTAAAGATGTGTAAGAGTTTAGTTTAATTTTATCCATCTGTTAGAACAATATGTTAGAAATAGAAGATTTTGCTAAGGCTAAAGGAATGAGTTGCAAAACTGGGCACGAGATATTTTCATGTATATCTGCTTGGAAATTCAATTCTCTTGTTCTTCACTCTCCATCAATGCCAGGGAGTTAGAGGTGTTGCAGACCTGATTCTTTGTGTTTGCCTGTCCTTTTTTAACACTTGTGTTCTCCATTCTTACGAGTTTGAGTCCAAAACTCCTTTGTAAAATCAAACTGCGTGTATTTTGGGGCCTGATCACATATAAGTCCCTTACATATAGCTTGTTGGAAAAATTATATCTTTAACATATTGATTGACTCCAAAATATTTCAGTGGACAGCAATATAAATATCAGAGCTATACTGGCAAACTCGGTTCTGGGGCTGTAAGGAAGCAGCAGAGTAGACAAAACTGCTAGCTAGCTGAACATACGGTTTAATTTCCTGAATTAACATGCATTACATATTACAGTCCACGGAACTGCAGTAGATGAAATTAAAAAAAAAAAAAAAAAAAGCATTTATACATCTAATTTTTCATTTTAACTCACAATTCAAAACTACTCAAGAATGCCCAAGGTTGCAGATCTTCTCCAATCATTGCTTCCTGGCAGCATACAAGCAGTTCCGACTTCAGAAAGCATCGCCTCTTTTTTACCTTAATATCAATAGAACAGAAAATGAAGTTCAATTTACTTGATTATCAATGAAAATTCTACAACAAAAAGGCAAAAGGGAAAATAATTAACCAGCTATACATTTCTGGGCAACTAATGTGTGACATTTTATCTTGTTTTTCAAGAACGGTGAACCCTTGAAGTTCCCACCAACCTCAGGTGATGTTGTGGTCTGTCAGCAGTCCTACTGACTTGGATCATGGTATCTGCAGTTTGTAGCTTACATGTAAAAGGATCCAGAGCAGTGGCCATTTGGGAAATTTTTGCTTTTACGTGCAAACTGCCAAGAAGCCCCTTAACCCATCTGCTTGGGAGCCCCATATTTTATAAACATTCATGTTTCTACTCAGTTGGTATTTCAGAGAACTTATGCTCATTGATTTACTGTACTTAAAAGGCAATGTTTGAGCAATTGAGTTTTTATGTATTTTTATCCATCGCTGTCAATGTTGTGTAAATGCTTCTACAGCTGGCATTATTTATACAGTTATGTAAACTATGGCTAGGCTTCATTTCCCAAGCTGAAGTTCTGAAGCATATTATAAAACTGGTGCATAAATAAAAGGAACAAAACAGAAAAGAACAACCCCCTTCTTCCTGCTATACATCACTATGATTTTCTGAATACCATACAACATTTTCATACAGATCTTCTGATGCAAGCTGAAGTCTCCATAGAAACCAGTTCCACGCCATCATTTTCTACAGATGACAATCTATGCAGCTTTTAGGGACAAACTTGGCTATACACCAAACACCCTACTACTTGTCTCATGAGTGAGGTTCTGTAGTTGGGAAAAGGAAAAGGAGAGCTTGAGTTTTTTATTGTAGGAATCTATTTATTTATTTTCCAAAAATAAGCTTTCCTTTAGGAAGGTTAAACCTATAATGCTCTCACTAATAACCCTATAATTTGTTACATATCCAATACAGGTCCACTATCTATTTTCCACATGTACTCCAAAAGTTCCTAGTGCCTAATTACACAGAGATCTTGAAGCAATTTTTCATAATTTGCTATCACATTTAAACTTTTTTGACATTTGAACTACAAATAATTAATAAGGTTGTCACATAAAGTAACATTGTCATATGAGTTAGGCAACATTTTTAAATATGTTCATTTAGACCCTTGAAGACTTCAGCATACATCTTTGCATTTGTTATACTGAGCTTGTGTGTACTTTGACTCTTGTACAATCATGTAACCACAACAAGAAATACTACCATTAAGGGCTGAAAGCTGACCTTGAACACCATTTGCACTGCACCACAAGGTTCACAATGTTGGTTGGCTTTTTTCAGTCTCATATCCCAGTCCCTTACAAATATGTGACAATTTTCTGCTTAGCTCTGCTCCAAAAAATAAAATTGTTTAATATTAAGAAGCCAGTTACAACTTATACCATTGACTTCACTGGTTCCGTTGCATGACAGATTGTGATAGATTAAAAATTGAAATCACAGTAAACAGAAAAGCACATGTCCAGTACTGGTTTATATTTCAGCTTCTCCAGAGCTAAGAATCAAGGTAAGCAGAAAAGCAATGACAAAAGGGTCTGAGGAAAGATAGTGTCAAGATCAGTGACATGGTTACCTCCAGTCCTATCTCACATGACCATTAGGTAGACACACACATTTAACATCAAGCTTTTGAAAATTTCAGTTTTCTTCAAGTGTTTGGAGCCTTCAGGCCACACAGTCCATCTGCAGCAGGAAGGGTTGGCTACACATCTCTCCATTGTTTTCCTCAAGATTCCTGAACAGGAACAAATTCTCAGGGTGAGAATGAAAGGAATAGGTGGAAATAGAAGGAGGTAATACTTTGC
The DNA here is from genome assembly GCF_011077185.1 of Oxyura jamaicensis. Taxonomy (NCBI): domain Eukaryota; kingdom Metazoa; phylum Chordata; class Aves; order Anseriformes; family Anatidae; genus Oxyura; species Oxyura jamaicensis. Next base: position 44,909,991 of record NC_048926.1, read on the forward strand.
AGCTATATCCTGCACTGCAAAGCCACCATGGTCCACTATATTAGTTATCTTAAATTGTATTAATTAATTTGATCTGTTAAGAACACATAATTACCATAATTACTGCTGTGGTGACAGCACAAGTTGTGCAAGTAGCCACTTTTTTTTTTTTTTTTTTTTTTTAAACCTCTATTTTCAATCATTTCATGATGTTGATAAACTAATTACTTGAACTGAAAGTTCTTGTTTTAGTGTTCACTGCAGGTTGAAATTTCTTAAGAACAGCTTCAACAACAACAACAAAACCCTTTTCCATATGCAAATACTGGAGAAAAGGGGTTTTGTTAGAGTTAAGTGCGGGAGGACTTCTAAAATTTTCACCATGTGTTGAAAAGTCACCACTGAATAATATCTGTTGTCTGTATTGCTGACATTGAGGGTCTAGTGGAAAAATAAGTGATCATTTTCTGGAAAACTTTTTCAAAATATTCCTAAAGGAATAGAAGTTTGAGTTGACAGACTACTTTAATTCCAGTACTTCCTAATTTCCAGACTTGTGATTCTGCAGCATTAAAATATTTTTGATAGAAACTATTTGACATGGGTGTGAAACAAAATGTAACACATTTTTTTGTCAGTAAGAATATGAAAATTATTATTATTATATTTTTTTTCCTAGAATGCATTTGGTAGGTAAGCTAGATCTCTAACATAAGCTCATGCTTATACTTGTTAGAAAAGTATACATTGAAAAAAATCTTGTCAAGTATACAACCACAGGCATTTCAAAGTTTCTATCTGGACACACCCATTTTTGTAAACTCAGATATGTAAATGAACATACCGAATAGATACTGGGATACAGATATAACCTGAAATGAGTGCACGACTTCACTACCTGTAAAATATCTTTACCAATTCTTCTTTATTCCTTACAATTATAAATTCCTTACAATTTAATATCTGTTGAAATCTGAGATGTACATCTTTATTGTGGCTGTAGGGCTAATTACAATTGTGGCACGAAGAATTGAAAGAATTTTAAATTACAAAAAGCTGTAGGTCTTTACTCTGGCTAAAGAGCTCTATATCAGTAAGTAATAATTTACATTTTTACATATTTTTACCATTGGTTTGACCCTTTCTTGATCAGAGATAGTGAATAATAGCACTTTATTTATTTGTTACTAAAATAAAATTCTGAGTATTTTGTGGAATTTTCATCTTGAACAATTTTCGGCCTCTAAAGGTGGATATTTCTAATTGAGAAAGAATTTGCAAAGAATCTCCTGGAGTATATTTCCATGATAAGATTGCAGAAGGGCTTTATTTCTCCCTGCATAGAAAACCAACTTTTCCTCTCCTAGCCTGAGATAATATAATATAAGCTTGATCCTAATTTATTTCTGTACAACCAACTTATTCCAGAAAGGTTTGCTGCTAAATTTCTAAAGGTGGAAAGGTACGTGAGACAAATATAACCACTCCTACCTTGGCAAACATACCACTCTCCCACCCTTACTTAGAAGCCAATGTTACAATAGAATATTGTACAGTTATGCAATGCCACAGTATTTACACATCTGGGATTTAAAAATATTTTGTAATTTACTTTAAAGTTTTGTTCTTAAATGCAGGTATTCATAATTTTGAACTTCTAACCCTTCAATAAAACTGTTTAAAGTCCAGAAAGACTCCAGCTGCAACTAGGGCAATACACAACAACTAAGGCTGATACTCTAAACTGGAGACTTTTACAATGCCTTCGTATGTGGTCAGTGGCCTTACAAACCAGGAGACCACACACGCACAAACAGAGGCTCTCATAATTGCCTGACATTTTCACCACCTGTCCTGAAGCCACGTTATCAGATGTGAACAAACCAGTAAAAAACAGTTTATAAGCTATAAATGGAAGCAGCTATGTCAGAGAGCTGATAAACATTTCAGTGCAAATTATTTGTATAGCAGACTGTAATTTACACTACACTAAACTGCTTTAAAGTATAGGTTTCAAGTTACAGGATGTCACAATTACTGTTTTGGGATGGGGGCTATGTATATTGGGGTGGGGTGGGGGGTAGGATAAGAAAGAATGCAGGCTGGTGATATTTCTTCTTTAACAGATTATGTCAAAGATAGCCTTAACTCTTCCTTGCATTTTCTGCTTCATCTTTGCCATAGTCTTTTGCCCAGGTGTGAAAGCTTGGTTTAGTTCAGAAAAAAATTATAAGGATACCCACCACATTCAGGCAATTCGCAACCTCCAGAGGTATTGTGGAAATGCTTATATGTCAATCTCCAGTGACATCAACATAATGAAACAACAACAACAACAACAGCAACAACAAAAGAGGTAACCTTACACATGTTACTAGTTTAAGTGGACTAACATTGAGTGGAAAAACATATTTTGTATGGATATATCAGATGAATATGAAGGTATCTCCACATCCAATTAGAGCTGTTTAATTCCTATATTGTTCATTAAAGGCATTCACTTTATAATATTTTAGTAGTTGCTCCTCTGTCATGGCAGATCTGAAAGAAAATTAGACTCTTCTAGAACTGGATATTTTGTATGATATGTAATGCCTTGATGTTTTGACTTAAATTCTCTATTATTTATTACTTAAGCCCAAAGGTCAGCACTTATTGGCTTCCAAAACAAGAAAAAAAGAGAAGCAACTTCCTGCATGCAATTAGCCCTGTTAGCTTTGCATATCCCCTTCAGGAAAAATAAAATAAAATAAAATAAAATAAAATAAAATAAAATAAATAAATAAAATAAAAAATTGGTTGTATTTTCAGTGAACTTGTCCTTGAAATTGTATTCTTACATATTAACATCTTGTTGGATTTGGTTTAAATTATCAAGGTTGTGAATTCTTGCCTATAGTACTCTTTTACTAATAAGATTATCTTTCAAGAAAGTCTGATATTTAGAAATATACTAGTAAAAATCTTGTTTGTGATATACAGGCATGTACAAAAAACCCTTAACAGTTATAACTGGCAAAAATATTGCTGAAGAATTTTCCATGTATTGCTTACCACACTGGTTTTGCAATTCAGCCCCTTCAAGGTTACCTTCCTGTATTTGATAAAACTGTTCTCACCTGGAAATCTTGTAAAAGCTGTGTTGTGTAGTTACACAACTCTGCAGACATCTAGGGACATATTGTCCTATTTGGTGCTATTTAGCACAGGAAATATTCCTTACGATTGCCTGTTACTGGCTAGGATAGTTTGTTTCTTATCCCTTAGGAAAAGCATGAGTTCTGGTATTAATGTTTAACCAACAGCCACTCACTGGTGGAGCAGTGGGCAGTGTTTGAACCACACATTTATTCATGATGACTTCTTGAAAACTTAGTTAGGAATTAACATCTCAATTTCATCTCTCAGATCATCATCCAGAAGACCTAGCAAGTTTTTTGGTATGGAAATCTGTGTCCAGATTGGACATTTTGCAGTGGTTTTGTTATTGCTGTCTCAGAAAGACTGTCACAGAATAAGGGAAAAACAGAGGTGTGAAACAGTTATCATACGGTAAAAGGTAAGTGGGTATGTTTCTTCATTTTGGGAAGGTCTGACTGAGGCAGGTTGAATGAACAGGAAAGAAATCACAGGGGTCAATGAAAGAACTGCTGTAGTGAAGAAGTCTAAATCTAATGAAATTAGGGACATCCAGCAAAATTATCATGCACAGACTAATTAACAAATGAAGTAGTGTCTTCTAACATACCTGTAAGTTGTGGAACTTGGAGTTTAATGATGTTTCATATGTTGACTACAGGAGACTGCACAATATACAGTAGGAATAATGTCCCCTCCCTCACCATAAATACATCTGACATTTTTCAGGATTGTCTGCAGAGCTAACTAAGTGGACTTAGGTCCAATGTGTTGCAGCAATTCTGTAAGTGAAATTGCATTGTAGTGGTGGCAACGCTGTTTTTTTAGTGTGGAAAATTTTTCTTGCTCTGATTAGATGAGGAATGAAGACTTGGGGCTCTGTGCCTGCAAAGATCACAAAAGGCTTTTGCTATTTCTCCCAATTAAAGCTCTCTCACTATTCTAACCTTTCTAATTTCAGCAGTACTTTCTGTTCAGATGAACTTCAGTTTTCCTGGAAAGTAGATATTTTTCCATTAGCAAAACCCCTTTTTAAAACATTCAGAAAACAAAACAATGTTTTTGGCAACACAGGCTCATTTATGGACTGGAAATGAAGTGTGAAGATTGTTGAAAAGTGTTACTTTTTATTGCAAATATTTCATGTTTCTAACAGCAGTGTTTCAGGTGTACTAGGCAACATAGTCTGAGAAAACATCTGAAAATTTCAGAACTTTAAAATCAGAACTTTGAAAATTAATGTTTGGGAAACATTTTTTTTAAAAGTTGACTCTTAACTGAACTTTGAGTGGCAGTCTCTCTCCTTGTAATCTTTACTTCTCTCTTTCTGTTGATTCTTCATGAATTCCTTGAGCTTCAACCCTACGACGCTTACTAAGAAGGGTATTATATGCGTTCTCTGATGACTTACTGTGTCTTCAAATCAATTGTCTAATTTGGTCATGAATCACATAACCACCAGAATACATTGCACTATTTTGTCATTTGTAAAGAATCAACAGATTTGACATTTTCTCTTATTTTACTAAACAAGAGGCTTCATCCCTGGGCTATGCTAACCACCTGCTTCCCTGTCAACCTCTAGCAAAGAATCTTCTCCTACTACTTAGTATCGCTGATTAACTTTTAAGTATCTAGTATCAAATATTTATGGTGAGTATATCCTCTGTGGCTTTGGTGGAGCTCTGGAATTTTGCTTTAATGCTGCAAGAACTCAAACTGCAAGGGCTAGACCTGATGAGGCCCCACACAGATTCAGTATACCCTGGTTGAGTCAGGTGGCAGGGAGCTTGGAAACTGAATGAAGTTTCTGAAAACTAAGTAAAATTAAGCCATCAAGCAAATTCTTAGTTATCAAATAATTTCTCATGAATGTGTACAGCAGAAGAAGAAAGGAAATACAACAACTGAAAGAGAACATCCCCTGGAATTATTTAGTGGAATGTCTAGAACTTTTCATATGCAAGTCTGTGTCCTTGAGCATGCAGTTGCAGAAACAAAATGAAAACGAACACTAAATTTTATAGCTGTGAATTGGAAATAGATGCAGATCATCAGCTTGAATCCTGGCCAGGATAGCAGTAGCTGAAAGTCATTATGTCATGGAAACAATTGTGTAGTCTGTTAAAGATGAGTTGAGATTTTCAGAAAGCTTTTCATTACCCAAAATCACATGGGCATTAAAATGGAGGAGGAATATTGTGATTTAATTCCTCTTTCAATACTTCCTGAGATCCAGCTCAGCAGGGGAAGAGCTAGGATGAGAGACTAGCTGTGCTATTACCTGCAATGGATCACTGTAAACAAAAAGGCTATCATCAACCTAGTTGAAAGAAAACGCATATTTGTATGGGCAGTGTATCCACCACCTACTCGTATCCCACTCTAATCTCTAATTAAGTGTTACATGGCTTCCATTCAAGGAGACTCTCTATTGGTTTCAGTCAGCGTATAATAAGCTAAAGGAAACCAAATAATGGAGTAGTGCGTTATGGACTCTTGGGACATTAATCATACACAGAAAGAAAACAGACGTCACGAACTTCACAGAAAAGCATGTTTTTCTCTTTTCCTTCAGATGGGAACAGCCAACTACTGTCAGTCTTGGAGCTCTCTAGTCATCTCAGCAACCAGGCAGAGCTGACTCTTTGCTAGTACATTACCCAGCAGGACAGAGCAGAGGGGCAGCAGACTGCTCGCTGCAGCTGGTTGTACTGGCCATCACAATCCGCTGTGCTAAAAATGTGTAACTTGCTGCACACCTCAGAAACTCTCTATTTGCTATGAGTTACTCCAGCTTGCTGGTGACAGTCTATTCTTGTACAGTCTATTCTTGTCTCTAACTCTGTTTCTTTGTCGATAATAGTTTAGCAAGCAAAGTCTGCAAAAAAACTAAGTACGTGTATTTATAACTGGGTTATGAGTCATGTGTGTTGCAGTGACTACCAATTTTTGAATATATCAATGTTAACTTGAAGTATAGAATACTGATTCTTTCTAAATTCAGAGTCTATCCCTCATAAAATAAGTTATATTAAAATAGAATCAAGGAACAGTAACTTTAATAATTATGATTTCCTATACCCCTCTAAAAGTCACACCTCTTTCAGGAATTTCAATTCAAATATTCTTTCATTTCCATTTTGAAATACATATGAACTCAACAACAGCACAAACTTATTTGCAGAGACAATATATAAGACTTATTTATAAGACTAATTCTTCCTGCACCTAGAGCAGAAGGAGGAGAGAGAGAAAGTAAGCCTGGCCTTTGATACCCACAGGGAACCTATAAACCAAACACAAGTTCTGCATTGTTCAACTTTTTGCTTCTTTAGCTTGAGCAGAAGTAGTTTTTTATTTGCTTATCTCAAGCAGCTACGCAAACTATAGTCTTTCCCAGTCTTTTATCAGTGGACAAAGCTCTGGCCTGCAGATTTTCCCAGAATTCAAACGCTTCCCCAAATAGCTACAGCTTTGTAATCATCTCTCTACTTTACTGAGCTTTATTTTAACCTCCTGATCACCTTTCAGCCATCAGAGGGCTCCATACCTGTGGGGAGCGGGAAACATCACTAACCCACAGCTCACCAGGGCCACGGAGTCCAGGCACTGAACTCTCACATAGTGAGCACCTTGCCATATAGTGTTTCAGTGGTTCTGCAGTACTAGTAATGACAGTTCATTGCCATAATGGAAAGATAACACCCTTAAATTGCTTACTTCAGCAAAATTTCCAGAGTTGAGTTTTTGCAGCTCTTGTTGTTCAAATAATTTTATATATTTGATTTAAATTAAACAATGGTAAAAGGGAGAAACAGTGCAAGACCTCATCCTCAGAAGTTGTGGCAATAAACTAAGGTGTGGAAAGAAAGTTAAAGTCCTGGTGCTACAAATACCCCCTGCTTATTAACTACAGCAGCTTCACCTTGAAGAACCAGTAGGTCTTGTTTAAAGCACTTGAAAGGTGGGAAATTCAGGCGGACACCCCTATGTCAAGCACTCTGTGACCTGGTCTCCAGTGAGGCTGCAGGCTGCTCTGGGATGGAAAGGGCTCTCTGCTCCAGACATGAAATCCCACATGGGCCAGAACTGTGTGTGGATTCTCAGGAAGGATGTCCTGGAAAGGAAAAAGATGCTGACAAGTTCTCACTGGTTTTCTCTAAGTGCTGGCTATGGAACATGAGTCTTCAGTTCGTCTATGAGGGGGCAGAGGGACCATGCATAGAAAGGACTGATACATGCAGAAGACTCATAAAGCATTGTTCCCACTCTACCCAGTTACTTGAAAATTGTATGAGAAGATAAGTACAGGTTAATGCTTTCTTCTGTCTCTTGTTTCAGGCACATCTGGCAAAGTGCTGTGTCACAAGAGCCAAAAAGAAGAATTCATTTTACAAATAAAAGTGGCTGGGCTTCCGCATAAAACCTTGAAATGTTGTGGGACTTTCCTTCTTGTAGCTTGTTTTATTGCCTTGTAGGCAACTGATATAGCATTGGGCAATTCAGCTTTATTTCATTTATTAGTTGTAGAGGGCACACACACAGACAAAACATGCCTAGCCTAAGGTTTCCAGGAAAGAGTTAATGATTACACATTATTACATCTGCTTGGAAAAAGTGAAATTGACAAAGATATATTGCTCCTTCATCTTGAAATGCCTCAAAGCCCACCTGTCCCATGAATGTCTTGCATACACAGCAAGCTCACGCTATGTTTATTTCTAATGTAAAGTTTGTTCTTTTCATTTTGTTGGATATCTTTCTCTGTTTTACATGCTGTATTTCTTGACATCTGTTGTGCTGCCTGAATAAGAGTAAAAAAGGTTTTAAGGAGTCCTTTGGCACTGTGAGTGCAGTGGAGATTTTTAAGATGTTTGCTGAGAGACAGGCTGTGCAAAGGATTTGTTTTTGCAAGTATTTGTGTGCATATGCGTGCATCATCCCTGTGTGTGGCCTGTGTGAATATAAAGTGCCATTTACCCCGAGGGCTCTCTAAGCCACCCTCTCTGCCTGTGTAGAAAACATCTTTCTACTGTAACTAAGCAGGATAGTTATTTGTCCATTATTTCTTTTATATGCGCACACTTTGGCCCTCTCCAATTTTGCTGTATATTTTCCTCAGGGGCAGCCACAAGTCCTCTAACACTACAGCACAGGCACAGCAGAGTTGAGAAGAGAGAGACAGGACACTGGAAATACACTATTGCTCATTGTCTCACAAAGCAGATACCTCAAACTCCTTTTCTCTGTGACCACTTACTAGGACTTCTCCTCAAGGCATGTTTCTGCCCCCTGCCTCTGAACGCACTCAACCACCAGTCCATTGTTGTATTTCCCTCACTCATGGCACTCCTTTCCCAGCACATGCCACCAATTTAAGTTTCTGATTCCTCAGAGGTTGTATGGATGAACTTTTTACAGAATTACAGAGGACATCTGCTTCATGGGCCGTGGAAACAAGGTCCTATCTCTATCCTATTAAACTATTTCTTCTACATAAATAAATAAGACACCAAGTAAAACCATCACAAACCAATACTTCAAATACCTTTTAGAAATGATTGTTATAAAACCTTGGAATGGATTCGTTTAGTGTCTTCCTCATGCATGCTTACTGTCCATACTCACCGCTAGAAATCTGTGGAGTTAATTTAATTATCAGTGCAAGCAATTCTAATCTACAGTAGTTTCTGGCATATAAAGTTCATTAGCAAAAATAAGGAAGCATAAAACACTTCACTGCTAGTACATTGAAAATTAAATTGGTCTACTTTGGAATCTGAGATAATTGATATCTACTTTATTGTGAGTAGTTCAAAAACCTTATTCCAGTTCCAGAGCACAATACATAGTGTTTGAATGCAGTCTTTCATTTGTTTTGTTTATCACAAAAAAGTGGCAAGAGTTTTAGACCCATTTTTCTGCTAGGGAAACTGTGGTTGAGGGAAGACTTTCGCAACAGTTTGAGAGTGTTGCTGGTCTAATGACTTTCCATGAGCCATTACTGTTTCCAGTATGGGCAGGCAGATTGTTCAGATTCTTCTAATGTATTTCTATTACCACGTCAAAGCTGCTCTGAAATGATTAAGCACATGGCCAGGGACCACTAGTTCTCTTTTCCTCTTCCAAAGCTGAACTCTGCACAAAGCACTTATTTTTGTGGGTGAGGAAAAAGGTGCTCAAAAGTGTGAAGGATCCCTAGCCATCTGGGAAACTGGTACTGGTACTTACATCTCCCAGTGCAATGCTGAGTGCACAGTACCTGCTGGAGAAACCTCATCAATGTTTCTGGTGGTATCGTAGGTCTTTTCACCTTTCACCTCACTGGATTCCAAATTTCCCATTTTCTCTCCTTTTTTTTTTTTTTTTTTTTTTTTTTTTGAGGATGTACCTGTAAAATGGTATTTATTTCAGATACTTCTTTCCAGTTTACAAAGGAGAACATTTCACCAGAGGGCATCAACCCCTGCAAGAAGAGAGGCCTCTGCATGAGGCAACAGACCAGGACCATTTTTTAACTTGTTTCTAGCTATTTGAATATGTCTTACTATAAGCGAAAAAATACAGAGGTTGACAAAAGCAGTTGTTGGTTATATGAACTATGAAACTATTTTCAATCTACTATGCTTTTAGTATGGATATAAGAAGTAAATTCTTGTGCTAGTGGTATTGATTGTTTACCCAAAAGTAGTTATATGGCATTAACATGGAAGAAGAAATATGTATGGATTCTTCATTGAAAACCATACTTAGGTTTCTAACAACAGGGACATAACCGGCATGTAGTGTTTTCTGACAGGCAACAAATTCTAGCATGGAAGTTAAAACTGCATCAGCTTTTGCTTTATGAAAAACAGCAAGCAATCAACTTGCTTTTCAGACTTGCAGATATTGGGATAGGAGTCTCTGCAGCTCTGTCTGTGACACTACCTACACCGCTCTGCTCGCCTAGCTTGAGGCAGTGTCCGCATGGGCTGTGCTGCTGCCTTGCCGTGGTTCCTCAGGAGCTCACAGGCTGCATACAATCATATGTGCAGTGGATTATGTCTACACCGGGTTGTGTTTGTGCTGTAGCACACTGCAGTCAGCCTAGGACATCCTGCTTTTGGATATAAGGGGCCTAAGTTCCTTAACTCTATCTTTTGGAAAGGGATTGTGTGAAGACCTCATCACAGTCTACAACTTCCTCATAAGGGGGTGTCAAGAGGCAGGAGACCTTTTCTCCATTAACACCAGTGACAGGACCCGCGGGAACAGGGTTAAGCTGAGGCAGGGGAAATTTAGGCTTGACATCAGGAGGGGGTTCTTCACAGAGAGGGTGGTTGCACACTGGAACAGGCTCCCCAGGGAAGTTGTCACTGCACCGAGCCTGTCTGAATTTAAGAAGAGATTGGACTGTGCACTTAGTCACATGGTCTGAACTTTTGGGTAGACCTGTGCGGTGTCAAGAGTTGGACTTGATGATCCTTAAGGGTCCTTTCCAACTCAGGATATTCTATGATTATATGATTCTAAGTATTCGGCAATGACTTACGTTAGGCGCTGCTAAGGGGATGAGATATAGAATATCTGGAAAGCACACCATGAAATTAAGTACCACTTGGAGCCCTGAACTTCTTCGCCTGTGGTCATCTTCCTCACCTGTCAGTGTTTTTCTGCACTCACTCAGAACAGGTGAGACGGGGCTAGGAGTGTTTGCTGGGTCTGGCCAGGATGGAGATAACTTTCTTCACAGTGGCCATATGGTGCTCCATTGTGGATTTGTGTTCAAAGTTGTGTCAATAGCACACCAGGGTTTGCGCTGGTGCTGAGCAGTGCTTGTACAGAGTCAAGGATTTCTCTTTTTGTTGCTCTGCTCAGCACACATGCCAGGGGAAGGGGCACAATCTGCAGCACTGACCCATGCTGAATAACACTTATCTTAGCTGATGGCCAGGGACAACTCACCCCAGAGGGAGAACTTAACTATTCAAATTGTCAGAGATTTAGAATAGCAGGTTCTGGTTTTGATGAATCTGGATGTGGTTGCTCATGTAAACACGGCAGGGTCTACTTAATAGACGAAATCAATACACCCTTTAATCTAGCAGAGCAAGGTAGATATCAGCTAGGTTATTGCTCATAAATGTTTTGAGTTTTATCACATACCTTTAATGCTTTAATTTTCTTAACCTGGTAAACAGGTATTATATATAATTTAGAAAACAAAAATAGATAGATTTTAATACCAGAAATCTGTCATTGAGCAAAATGCTACTTCAGAGAGGCTCTTATGTCAAAAATATAAAGACATTTTTAACAGAAAGACTAAGAAAAGTAGCTAGTTGAAAGTGTGTTAAATTAGAAGTCCACTAGTACTTTTAGCTCAATTATTAATGAATGGTGGACAGATTAAAGATAAATTCACATTGCTGGTTGGAAATCCAAAAAAAAAACACAAACTCAGAGCTAGATGGATATAGAAAAAGAACTTGATTCCTCTGACTGCTTATCAAAATCTCAAGATTTAGACTTTCCAGAGGACAAGGGCACAGATGCTACTGAGTGTAACATCTTCAGAAAGAAAATTTTGCATTGTACTCAGCTTTACCTTTTTTTTTTGAGAACAGGTAGGTGCTCATGGTTCAGGAGCATGCCCTTCCTCCTTCACAAATCTTAAGATCATGAAACACTTTGGTAAAGCCCACAAGTTCTCTTGAAGCATACTTGTAACAGCACTAGTGGCTGAAATGATGAAGTAATTGTCTCATTTAATAAGGTCCAAATTTTACTGCAGTTAATTTCTAAGTAGTCAGGAGCAGATTCAGCAAAAGGTTGTATTTCTTGCTGCAATTTCTGCATAAATGACATAGGAAATTGACTTATTTATTTAAATGGATGTCAGATGTTGCTAAAAAGACAAGAAAACTCAGTCATGGGAAACAACTTAGTACAAAAGGGTACTCATAACTGCTGAATAAAAGTGTAGGTAGAGAAATATGTGTTACACCTCCGAGTCATCAGTGGCATTTCTGCATCATGAAGGTCAATGCACCAGGAGTAATCACCTGACTTAATAACCCTTAGCAGTTAGTACAACAGTGTCAGTAAAAAAAATACCATTTAATAATAGATTTATATAAAGTTATACTTCTGTTAGCTTATAACAAGCAACATTTTATTATTATTATTATTATTATTATTTTTTTTTACATAGAACTCTTCAAAATGCTTTAAAACTATATTATTATTATTATTTTAAATATTATCTCTCTGGTACGCATTTCCTCAGGTAAAAGCTGGAAATACTACTATGCCAGAAATACCTGTTTTTCAGTAGCAAAGAGCGTACATACTTTCTTTTAAAGGTTGCAAGTGTAGCTCTGTGCAGGCTTCAGTTAGGACAAGTTAAGGAAGCAGAACATAAAGGAGACTTAAAAATGGGCACAGGTGAGCTAAATTCATTTTAATATCAAGCAGGAAGGAATTCTGATTCCAAGCAAGCATCCTGGTTCAGCTTTCAGGGGGAGGTAACAGGAGAGGGGTTGCAATGATCATCCTGTTCAGCATGCTACACATCAAAATCTGAATTTTAAAAGCCTAGACAGCCTGTGTCAAAACTTGTATTTTGACACCTTATTTTGACACCTTTGACACCAACTATTCTATAGGCCTCTTCTGTTCTCATATTTGTTTTAAACAGACCCATCTCTTACTGTAACAGCTATGTCTATTTATTTTAGGTTCTTTTTCAGGTTCAATGGCCACTTTTCTTGAAGCTTCAACAAAATGATTTTGGTCCTGACACTGAATTTACATAGATGCTAAACTTCCACAAAATGTATTCCCCTATGAATAACACTGCTGTCACTGAGACCATTTTTGCAGTTCAATGTGTATGTAAGCACCTGGAGAAGCAGGGTCTTTTAACACTATCAAACAGAGTCAGTGGCTAGGTGTTTAGTTTTATCAGGTGTTTAGTAGTGTCTAACTTAACTAACATCAGTTTGCACCTAAGGAGACATTAGGCTATGTGACAGTAACTCAGTTTTTATCTTTTAATGAGGAAATTGTCATTTCTAAAGAATAAATCTTTAGATAGATAAAATAGGTAGGTCAAATTCAAGTGGGTTCAGTAAGACATTTGGTATGATGGTATATTAGAAGTTATGTGGAGTTTGATTAACCTAGGAACTGTCAGAGGTGGAAAACATTACCTCAATAAATAGGAGAATACCTTGAGTTATCCTGAAAAGCTAAAAAGAAACTATTCTTTCTGGAAATACATTTTGAGGATAAAATATTGTTTTTAAATTAATTACAAGATCATTAATAAGTGTACAGGCAATATAAGTTGCTGTTGTCCAAGTTGTGGGATGCCAATGATCCAGAAAAGAACCCAACTTTGAGGACAGGAGCCATGGGAAGAACTCAACAGTACCAAAAGAAATAACTTCACCCATTTAGCATTTGTTAATAAGAATGTTCACTCTCCTGAGTGAGTACCACTTGGAAAAAGAACAGAAAGGATGTCTATTATCTGTTGTGCGGGAAGACATCAAAAAGAAGTTACATTTTAAGAAGTAACCCTGTGTTTGTGAATACAAACCAAGTACAGTACTCACTGCAGCTCCTCTCCCCCAATGCTTCCCAGTAGATGATACCAAAACATTAGGATGGTGAAGAGAAAAGGGAAAAGAGGGGAAAAAAAAAAAAAAAAAGGAAAGTTACATTTTGAAATAAGCAATTCAATTCATGGGTGGTTTTATATCAGCATGACCTCTGGAATAATCTGAACATAGCGTGTCTGAGTCCAGCAGACTCCTGTGTGGGATCTTCACTCCCATCCATGGCATTCTACCCAGCTTCAGCTGCTGTTCTGTCGTGGTGGCAGCCAAATGAGACTCAAAAGCCTTTCATGTACAGACAGATGAAACAGGCAGTTATACTGTCTGGCTGGCATGCTCACTTTGTCTCTGCTGCTAAACAAAAGGTCTCTGTACGAGGTCACTGTATAATGAGCCGCAGTTCAGTTGTAAATACATTTTCGATGTTTCCGTCCCAGTGCAGAACAAAGAGGATTGTCCCAATTCAGGTCAACACTTCGCAACATCATCATCTGAGGAGAAAAATAATTTTTGTCATCAGTTTGTAAGCATCCCTGTTTCATGGGAAGCAGGCTTCCTGATGCATTCGATACTGGCTGCGATGTCAAATGCCTGCCATTGCCCTCTTTAATCTTAATTGGTGATCTCTGCTTTGAGCTTTGTAGCATTTCTGCACACTCAGTATTACGTGAATGAATCCTGTTTTGTTCATCCTTCAAAACTACACTGCTTTGGTTTTCAAAGACTTTCTTTCCTCGGGTGCCTGCAAGTAAATAAAATTTGAGGTGCAAAGCACCGACAAAAGAGCTGGACTTGGAAATGGAAGGTTGGTTGGTTTGCTTTTCCAGAAGAGAATTTTTCATATTGGTCCATGTATTTCAGTTCCTCTCACAGAATGCAAAACCAACTTCCAGGTCTGCAGGCTCATAACACTGCTATTTCACTGTGGACTTCATATTTTGATTCTAAAACTGGCTCAAAATTCTGTATTCACTCTAATTTCTGGGTTAAATTTTAGGACTTGAACTGTTTCACACTAACTTTAACATCATCTAGTCCAACTGCCTGACCAATTCAGGGCTAACCAAAAGTTAAAGCATTATCCAAATTTTTATATTTTTGAGGATAGATGTAATATACTCAGATAATATTATTAAATACTAGAGTAAAGAATATTTCAAAATCAGATTTTCTTTCAAAAACAACACACACACAAATAAGCAAAAAAAAAAAAAAGGCAAAAAAAAAAAGACTCTTATTCTTTTGAACTGAAGATTATAGGAGATTTCCTACTAATCATGTAATTACAGTTGTGAATTAGAATGTAGAAAAAAAATCAGCTAAATAAGTTTACATCTGTCCCACTGTAACTTACAGATAAAGCAAAGTTGACATTTTATTTAAAATTATCCAGTCTTACTTTAATATTTTTTCAGCATGAGGAGATCTAAATAATCCCAGTTGCATTAAAAAATATTAATTCAAAACCTTTGGCAGTTTCTTCTTTCTGGATAAATTCCATTTCTTTGGCACATTTCTTCTGCCTTTCCACAATTTTGCCTTTGCTACCCCGTGTTGTTGTGGACACAGCTACATTGCTCCTCAAATTTACATGTAGATGCACAGGGGTTGAGTGCTTAGAGATTGCAATAAGCATTCCAGAATTTTTAGACTTATTTATTTTATTCCTGAAAATGATTACTGAATGCTTTATACGATGCATCATCTAAGCATTCAATAGAAGCAAAAAATATTTTCGGGTGCCACGTTTCCAGTGTCAGCTTAGTCTTTGCAACTACGTTGCTAAAATAGGGCACTTGGAAAATATACCCTACTAGTTCCTAAGTAAGGAAGCACACAGACAGATTTTCTTGGCAAATTCTTACACTAACATAACAGCACATTAACAAGGTACTTTATAGCAATATAGGGCAAGGTTACTGTGCAAAATGTTTAGTTTTAGGAACACCAATACCTTTCAGTATAACCCTCATACTTTCTCTGTTCTGAGTGTTTTGCATGCTTTAAATTACTCTTTTCCTGGACTTCCAGAACATGTCTGCATCTTCCCATGGCTGTGATGATCCAAACTCTTTTCCACCTCTGGTGTGAAATTCCTAATGCCTGATGACTAGTTTCTTTGGAATTAATTAGAATATTCATCCTTTAAAGACAGACCTGCATTTGTAATACACTGTTTTGATCCAGGCATAATGGTATGGTTTCAAGTCTCTCACAAGGGGCTACCTCAAAAATGTGTCACCAAATGAGGTAGAATGTCAAATATTCCCTGAGTAAACAACTCACTAACCTCCAGCCCTGCTCTCTCCTTACAAATCCATCAAGTACAGGTGTTCCACACTTCTGCTTCTTCTGAACTGGTGATTTCTGACCAACTAGAGCTTCTTCCAGTTATGTAAAAGCTTATCAACCAGCA